>NC_142806.1:67709059-68309059 GCF_049724085.1 Artemia sp. Qi Xiang Cuo | reverse complement strand
GTTGTCGTAGAAACTTCAAAAGGGCTCATTCAATTAGAAATTGAAATGGTATGTGCCCTTTTGAATAGTCGAAATTAATTGGAAGGCAACTAACACCCCTTCCACGCCCACGATTTCCCCAAAAACATCCAATCAAAATTTTGGGATAGCCGTTTTTTTCCACGCAGTTAAAGTTCAGGAAATTATACCTATGAGCAGGACACTCGATCACAGTCTTCAGGGCAACGGTTATAAGTTATGCCCTGGAGCATATAATTTTTTATTGTGCCTTCCCAAGGCCAGAACATAATTGGCACTTTACTGAAAAAAAATACAAATGAATGCGCATTGTCAGTATAAGACATCAGTATAAGACATATACTGATATTTAGTAATCAAAATGTTAATATTATTTGATTTATTAAAGTTTTACAAATAGCAGGCCAAACTATAAAATCTTAAAAAAAAGAAAAGATTTAAACTATTATTTTATTTTTCTCTGAGAAGACTATGTCAATATAAAACGAACAGAAATTAATTAAAAATACTTTTTCCACAAAATAAGTTTTCAAAAGAAAAGTAAAAAACTCCATTAAACCAAAAATGAGCAAAAATAAAATCAAATAATCTACCAAGCGTGAAACTACCACAAATCAGCATCGATAAATAAATGAAACCCAAAACGAACAGAAATTACAATAAATAACCGAGTCCAACTCAAGACGAGCAGAAATTAACATGATTAGGACTCAAAACCCCTATGCCTTCCCAAGGCCAAAACAAAATTTGCACTTTACTGAAAAAAAAATGGAATGTGCATTTCAGTTTAATATACATACACTGATATTTGTTAATAAAAATGTTATTATTATTTTATTTATTAAAGTTATAAAAGTAAAAACATTTATATTTGTCTCAGTAAAGTGCAAATTTTGTTCTGGCCTTGGGAAGGAATAGGGTTTTTGCGCCCAACTTATGTTAATTACTGATTTTTTTTAGTTTGACTCGGGTTATTTATTGTAATTTCTGTTCGTTTTTGGGTTTCATTTATTTATTTATGCTGATTTGTGGTAGTTTTACGCTTGTTCGATTATTTGACTTTATTTTTGCTCATTTTTGGTTTAATGGAGTTCTTACTGTTCTTTGAAAAACTTATTTTCTGGAAAAAGTTTTTTTAATTAATAGTTATAAAATGGCCTGTTTTTGGAAACACGGGAAACAACAAATTTGTACTCCGTCATTTTTCAAGACACTAGGTAAATAAAACACAAGCAGATATCTACGCTCTAAATATACATTTTCATATATGAACTGTTTATCTTAATACTTTGAAAATGGATGTATACATTTAAGCGTATCTATTAGAATTTGCAGAAGTATGCGATCTTTTGCCCACTGAAAATGAGCATGCTTTCCAATTTCAATCACAAATCCCACTTGTTGATACAGATTGAAAAGAGTTTTTACATCCTGAAATATATATCAGAAACCGACATTAGCCTCTTAGCACAATGATCTGGCCCCCTCCCTGAAGGTGAAAGTACTTAAAAGTCATTCTCTGTGAAATAACAGAAAATCAAAGAGCTGCATGCACGTGCTTGAGACCCGCCAGCACCTAGACCCATTTTCTAGGACATTGCTTTGGCTTTAGAAAACTGGCTGTCAAGTTAATCTGGGTACTTTCGGGAGAAGGTTCATTTGGAAACAGGCGAGTTGTAATCCAGGAAATCTTTCCCTCTGTCCCACGGCATTTCCTGCACAAGTTTCTAACGTGTATAAGTGCTTCCAAGCAAAGATCCAAAAATGGGTGTAAGCCCCAGAAATTCTTAACACTCATGTCTCACTGACACGTAATACTAGCTCCATAAGGACTTTTCTGTTGATTTTTTTTTCTATATATACAAAAAATAGTCTATAGAAAACTAATCTATATAAACAAAATCTAAATAACCTATTTTTGCCGCTTTTACTTAACCAGAAAATCCAGAATATCAATCCGTCTGACCTAGTTCCAAATAGCATCTCTGTTTGGAAGAAAAAAAATTTCAAAACAAATAATATTTGTGAAATTGCTGTATTAGAATCATTGTATGAACGAAGATCAACAGCAAAAACCAAAAATTCTTATACCCATTCAAAAAGTAAAAAACAAAATAACTTGCAGGAAACAAGGAGCAATCTATATGAACCTAAGAGAGGAAAGGAAATAATAAATGAAACATAAAACAAAAAAAGGTGAGAAAACGAGGATTTTGTGTTCCACTGGCAAAACATGAAGACGAAGAACAGCCAAATATTTCGACAAGGACCTCCGCACAGACGTCCTCAGTGCTAAAACAAAAAGAAAAAAAACAACAAAAATCTTACATTTGGAAGTTTACCCGACAAAAAGAGAAAAGACACTGAATAAAAACCAGGCAGGAATCAATGAAAACGGATTTACCAAAAAGACTGAGCAATAATTTTTTGCCTTGCAATAGTCTTAGCTTGTCTGCAATTTCGGTTTTCATTAGATATGCAAATAGGTTCTCTTAAATTAGACTGGGTGAAAATATTGATTGCGTCTTTTAATATTAATTAAATTGTTGTAAATTATTGTATAAATTGTATTTAAAGAGTAATCTAGCCTACAACAACGGGTAATCCACATAGAAGGTTAAATAGGTAAACAATTAGTTTTTTTATTAAATCATAGGCATATATAATAGTACTTCAGGCTTAATTTACCTTATGCCTACTTTAGAAACAAAATATATATACACTTTACATAAATATAAAATAGTGGAGTTATTGACAGGTTAACTTCCTTAAATCCATTAAACAAAACCAAAAAAAAATCAAAAAGTTTTTCAGAGGTTCTATGCCTCCCCCCTACTAACGTCACTGAGTCAATCATGCAAATTCTACCCACATAAAATTTAAATGCCAATTTCCACCACCCCAATTGTTGCTAATAAATTTCTATCATCTGAAGGAAACAAGATTGTAAAAAAACTTTACTTATAATTTACGAAGCAAAAAATCTTGAAGTAGTACCATACACATTTAAAAAAAAAAATTAGCAAACAGTGTTTCAAACTTCAAACAAGCGTTGAAATGCGATGTGAGACTGTAAAAGACAGGAATAGTTTACAGCTATTTCTTGAATATGGGACTTACAATCTAAATACAGCAACTTTTATTGAACCACTGTTATTACCCCTAATATCCTCAAGTGTTAGGACTGCAGAAAAGTTCCCATTAAATTATCTCGGGTTTCTCAATGGAATGTTTCTGATAAAATGTAGTGTAACAGCAAAAAAAACTAAGAAGGGAGAAAGCGAAAAACCAAAAAGTGCTCAATTGATACAAGAATCGTTCTATTCTTTGAGTTCTTTAGCAAACCATACGCTTTGAAAGAAAGAGTTAAATTAACGCTAGTGATGACAAAATCATGATACCAACTAGAGTTTAGCGCCCAAAACTGCAGGGTAGTTGTCAATTCAATCACTTTACGGTGGGTAAAGGAAGCAGAATTCTTCCCCATGTAGGCCTGCTAGCTTAGTCAGCAACCCTACCGGTATTTTTCTCAAGCCAACTTAGACCTACGTTGTTCAGAGCGGAAAAGACTCAAAATCATACTTGGTGTTTTAAAATTTTCACAAACCTTTATAACAATTTTATAGTTTTTAATAAATAAAATTTTTGAATTTTTTTTAAGCAACACTGAGATGAATTTCAGCTTTGATCCTATTGCACAGCACCCCGATCTTATCAAAACCCAATTAATTTTTTTTTTTTTTAAATAAATTCGTCAGATACTATACCATGATTGGCGCTCGTGATTTCTAATTCCTATCTTCCATGACAAACCATGATATTCATGATAAACTGTCAAAAACCCAACTCTTAAAACTTTCTGATTCTCTTTGCTTCGAAAGAACTAGGGCAGAACTTGCAGGAAATGCGCATTAGCATTCCCAGGGCTCTCATTGGTTGTCAAAATAGATAATCGTTTCCCTTCTGCCAAGGGAAAATTAAATCATGTCGAGTTTCTCCAGAACTTTGTTTTTATTGACATTTGTTGTCAAGTAAGATAAAGTTTTTGATTTAATGGTTATTGAAACACAACAAGTGCCACGGGCAGTATAGCAGTAAAATCAGCAACAAGTCAAAAAAGCACTGACGGCCCCAAGATTTTACCTTGAAACTCTGGACAAGGTTAGTTATTCCTTTCTCGAGCCTAGCTTTTTTTTTGTGGTAAATGCACAAACCATCAAATGAAAATACTTTCTATAAGACTTCTAAGGTTTTTCTATTCTAAGGTTTTTGATAATAATCAATAACCCAAAACTAATTGTAAACAATTTAATAGCGTTAAACATCAATGAAAAAAGAATTAATTCATATTTGTAAATCAAGGTCTAAACATTTGCTTCCAGCACTTTTGTAGCGTTGATTTAATAGGCTAGTCAATTTTCTAGAGCCAAGCTTAGGCTTTTTTTTAGTACTGAATGCACGAATCAGCGAATTTAATGTATATTATAAGCAGACTATCGATTTCTTCTTTTATATTTAAAAAGAATCTATTAACCAAAAAGTAATTATAAGAGATTTCATAACATTAATCATCATTGATAAAAATAATAATCGTCATGTAAACAAATTAATATTGAAAGATCAGGCGCAGGTCAGACGTAACATTTCCTTCTGGCGATTTAAGAACAATAAGTTAAAAGGTTGGTTGTTGGCCTAATCTGTGTTTCACAAATGCTATAATGCACTTTTTTGTAATCTGACATTTATCTTGACATTTCACTAATATATTTATATATATTAGTATATTAGAAATATGTAATATATTTCACTAATATATTTTTTTAATACTGGAAACAGTCGCCAATGACTGAACGTCAGTTTCCATTAAATTTTTTCTTGGGCTTTAATAAAATCCAATTTCAAAAAAAAAGAAAACATAAATATTGTGATAATATTAAGCACAGAATTTTTTCTATATTCTAAAAAGGAAGGGCTGGGGAACGTTGTCCTTTCCTCCAGCCTTTTATAAGCCTACGCTTACGAGGAAAAACCCGTATTTTTTCTTCAAATGATCATTTTTGGCAAATATTTCGAATTTATAAAAGACAGATACTGAATACGAAGGCTTTGTTAGGCCAAATCTCGAAAAATTCTCAAGTCAAAGCTGACGTCAAGTAAACAAGTAAGGTCGCTTTTGCATAAACCCAGTTCCCCACATATATCCTACCCTGAAGTCTTAGGGTTCAATTTTAGCACCCAAACTTTATATTCAACTTCAAACTTTAGCTTTGTCAGTCAAACTTAACAATTCGAAGGATTAGCGTCAAACACACCCGTATGGGTCAAATACGGTCATTTTAGCGTAAGTCTGTACAGCCCTTAGACTTCAATGTCATAGAGACTCAATGTTCAATATCCTCAAGTCTTAGATATTTCAAAGTTGCCACTTTGGGTCATTTATATTATCTTAAATTTAATTGGTTTCTTTTCAGTGAGGATTCTTTTTGATGCTGACATATAAACGAAGAAAATGTAAAAATATAAGGGGGAGATAACTTCGATCCTCAACTAAATCTTGAACAATTTATCCAGAAAACTTCCAATGTATCTTCATTAATTTTTTTTTAAGCTTTTGAGCTTACTCAGTTCTGTTTGTTCTAACATATGTTCCTGAGTGTTTCTGCAAAAAGTGTGTCTGAGAAACGTCTAGTGTATTTTCTTCTAATAAAATAAAAGTTCAAAATAGGGATAAAATCCTTTTTAATAGACAGTGTATAGAAATTCACAAAAATACCAGATATTTCGGTCAAATATACAGTGACTGTCATCAGTATCTATACACTGTCTATTAAAAAGGATTTGATCCCTATTTTGAACTTTTATTATATCGTCATGGAAAGGCAGTGTGGGCTCCGAAATAATCTACATTATAAATTTATTTAAATTTTTAGCTTACTCACATCCTTTTATTATCCCATATAGGTGTATATAAACAAAGTTTATCTGAGCCATTTATCTAGAAAAAAGTCTAGAATAAATTTTTCCTGTTTCGGTTCCTCCATAATTTCCTGAGTTTGTCTGAAATTTTTTTTATTTGAATTTCTCTAAAGACCATCTAGCGCAGTTTCTTCTTATTTCTTTAGCTTCAGAAGATACTCAGACCTATTTGTTTCAGCAGATGCTCCCAAGTTTATTAAAGGAAAAAAGTTGATGTGAAAAACTTATAATCTTCATGTTTCATTAGCTTTTGAGCTTACTCAGGTTTTTATGTTTTAACATATGTTCCTCAGTTTATCTGAAAAGTAATTTAGCACAGCTTCGTCATGTTTCTTTAGCTTCAGATCTTACTGAGAATTTCGTTTTTCAGCATACCTTCCTGAATTTTGGAAAGGAAAAAAGTTAATCTGAAATTTTTCCTGTATCTTCGTCGTGTTTCTTTAGCTTTCGGGCTAAAGAAAGGTGGTTCTATTCTTACCGATGTTTCTGAGTTTATCTGGAAACGGTCAAGCGTAGTTTCTTCTTGTTTCTTTAGCTCAGAACTTACTCAGGTCTTCTTTCTTCAACATATATTCCTGATTTTATTTTTCTAAAGTCATATATTCCTGAGTTAAAACATAGTTACCCAGACAAAATTATAAACAATTCACCATTTATGGAGATAAGCATATAAACACTACTACTAACACCTCACTGCAGCACCAACCACCTGAGGTCAACACAGCTACGCACAATCCTCATCCATCCCAATCTATTAAAAGCCACCCTCTTTACAACCTCCCAAGAAGCTCCTGGTCCCCTTAAATATTTCCTTATGACATCCTCACACCCCATTCGGGGACGACATGCTTTTCGCTCGGCCCTAGATGGTTGGCCAACATTAGTCTATTTTGCACTAAAAAAATCTCCCAAATGGTGGAATTACTTTTTTTTAAAGGGTCTGCATAATATTCATGCCCATTTTTATCTTTACAGATAGCTAATTTGGGGAGTGGGAGAAGCCTTGAGATTACAAAGGGGAGGGGGCAAGCCCAAAGCAAAAATCCACAAAATATCTTGAAAATGGCTTTGAAATAGCTGAAATTATGATTTAAGGACATCCCCAATTTGAGGTTTGGGGGTGTGCAATTTTCATACGAATTGCCTGTTTTGGTCATTTCTCTAGGCGGGAGGGGAGGGGCGGGGGGTAAACAAACTCGCTTATTGTTGGCCGAAAATTTTAACTTTTACAGGGGGCGGGATTCTTCTCGCCAATCTCAGGGGGGAATTCCACCTTGAAAGAACCTTAGAACCAACACTATCTTAAAATACATTTGGTTATTTACTACGAAGATTCGTCCTGTTGCAACAAAATATACGATATAGCAATTGCAACAAAAGCTACAGCCACACCAAGTGGCAACAATATAGGACTAAGCACGGGAGTTGCATTCGATAAACTCTGTAGTCCAGGATTTTCTTCTGGTTCAACAGTTTCATTGACAGAGTGGCTCATGAAATCCTCCATAGCTGAAAAAGTAATATTAAGAAAAATTAAAATTAATGTAATAAAAATTAGTTTAAAAAAATTACAACTTTAAACTCGCTGGTCAAAACTGAAAAACTAAGGAACAGGGTAAATGATGATAAGGAATAAAGTGAAATAATTACCTGGAAACAGTAAATTATAAACTAAAATGATACTGAAGGAATGAAAATAAAGACCACTATTTTAATGCTTGTGTTAGCTTATTATGATTAGCTATATGTATTATAATTATATCATAAAATATATACTTATTATATTAATTATTACATTTACTTGTTAAATTATATTACTCATATAATTATATATCTATTACAATTACACATAATCTTGTAGAATACTTGTAAGCTTGTCTCTGCACAATTTCATCGACAAGAAAAATAGATTATCTCAGTTGTACGATTCATCTCCAGCCAGACAGTTCGTTCTATTCGCTGAGAATTTCGAAAAGCTGAAATTATCTATAACTGAACGAGCTAATTTATTAATCGAAATGACAAAAACAGATGAAACAGTCCGAGTCAACAGAAAAGGTCCGAGTTTATTCAATTGAGGCGTTGTTTACGCAACCTTTCGACCAAGGTTTTGTTTTCAAGATTTTTCACTTCGAGAATTTTGATTATTGCTAACTTAAGTATTAGAATTTAAATATAAGAATTTCTATACAAAAACGGAATATTTTAAATACCGTATTTGCGATAATGCTTGCTGCAATTGTTTAAGCTCCTTCAATGTTACTTAACCTGCATATTGGTACCTTACTCTAACACTGGCAGATCCAGGGGACGGGAGAGAGGAACCACGGCTCCCCAAGATTTTCCTGGTGTACTGTTTCCCTATTTTTTTTTCTTTTTTTTAGAACAAAATTGTCAATTTGGTCAATCATTGGCACCTTTGTCAGAATGCCCCCCCCCCCAGATTTTTCTCTTTGGCGCCGTTGTCACATTAGGCCTCCCCCAAGGTTTTGCTCTAGATCCACCCCTGTACTCTAACAAAGTTTCTTGTTGAGCCGTTCATGTACCCATAATTTGAAATAAATGCCGGTAAATGATATCTCATGTGTAAAAAAGTATATATATATATATATATATATATAAAACCTATCTTCAAACACACACGTACCCTAAAAACACTAGAAAAAAGCGCCGTGTTCGTCAAACGGCAAATAGTTGCACAAGCATTGAGAAGTAAGCTAGTAAAACAAATATTTCACAACTCAATGTAAAAAAAATAATAATGCATGATTTCATTAATTTCGGGCATGATTTGAAAAAGATCAGAAATTAAACAAAACAAATTTTGTTAAAACGAAAGTACAGAGATTTTTCCAGAGGGAAGTGTCTGCGTGAAATTTTTGGAGGGGAGTTTTCAGCAAGGATGGAGTTGTCCGAGGTGAATTTTACGCCAAACAAATTAAACTACCTTAGTTCTGCCCTAAGATGGATGGATGGATGATAAACTATTTAGCAACAAATGAAAATGACATTATTTTTATACAGTCCTGAAAAAGGCTTAGACCAGCAGTGCCTCTCACTAAAACTGTCTGCATTGGCTCTATCTCCTCTTAGTAATGCCTTGAGGGTAACCTAATCTTAATTCAAAAATCAACTTGATTTTCTGAATCAAAATCAAGTTTTGTGAGGTTAGGTTCATTTTCCATTGGGGAGGGGGAGATTTCTCATGGAACGGAGAGGCGGATTTTCCACCATTTTCTGAAAAAAAAATGAGGAATTAAATAAAAAATTAAGGTTCTAACAACTGAAAGTAAGGAGCAACATTAAAACTTAAAACAAACAGAAATTATTTCGTATATGAAGGGGCTGACCCCTCCTTAATCCCGTGCTCTTTATGGTGAAGTTTGACTTTTTGTCTCAATTTTATAAGAAAGATTTCTGAACCATAAGGACCATTAAACTGGAATAAAATGCTTTTAATAAAGTGCTAAAAATCTTTATAGTACTTTGAAGGGGGCATTCCCCCTCACATATGGGATAATTTCTGTTCGTTTTAAATGTTAATGTTGGACCTTACTTTCAGTTTGAAAAACAGGTTGTTTTTTTTGTTTGTTCAATATATTTAAAATCCAGGACCCTCAAGCAGTGGCATCCTTCGAAGTAGCCAGGACACTAGCCTAGTTAAGGCTATATAGTTATTTCTAAGAAAATAAACAAAACAAGTATCCAGGACCCTCAAGGAGTGACAACTTTCGAAGTAGCCAGAACATCAGGCTAGATATGGCTATATAGTTATTTCTAGGATTATGGTCAATTGTTTTGACACAATTGACCATAAAAAATCATAAACTGAACTGGAAAAAATCGGTGCGACTGGAAAGAGCGACTTGTAGCTTAAATCTTACTTGAGTGACCGTAAGCAAGTCGTGGTGAACCGATGTTTAACTCCAGTAGCTAATGGGATAACATGCGGAGTACCTCCAGTCTCTATAATATGTCCTTTTTTATTTTATTTTTTATTCTATATTAATCAAATTAAGTACTATTTGCCAGAGGCTGGTATAATCTTTTTGCAGATGATATTCTTTTACTTGTTGCCGCGCAATAGGTTAATCTACTTTTTGGTAATATGAGAAAGGCATTGGTCGAGTTTATTGAGTGGGCAGGTTTTAATCTTTTCACATTAAATTACACCAAAACTAATTACATTTTATTTTCTCAGACATCTAGCATTGAATCTAACTCACAACTAATAGTAAATTATAATCAAATAGAAAGAGTAAGGGTAACAAAGTATTTGGGTTTTATGATTGATAAAAACCCATCATGAAAAACACACTCTGATATTATAGGTTCAAAATTGGCAAGATATCTGGGTGTGCTTCGCCGAGTTAAAAACTTAGTTTCAAAGAAAATTCTTAAATTATTTTATGTTGCTATTTTTTATCCGTATATTTCCTATGGCTGCTCTATATGGGCAAGTAATTTTGCGTCATGTTATATATATATATATAAAAAAAAAAAAAAAAAAAAAAAAAAAAAAAAAAAAAAATCCAACGTAGAGCTGTTAAACTGTTGTCACCAAAAATATTCATTGCTCAAAATATTAATGAATGTTAGACTAAGAATTAACTTGTTGATATTTCAAAACTAGAGATTATCAAGTTAGTGTTTTCACGTATAAATATCTTAATAATTTACTTCCCTCTTCTTTCGAAAATATTTTTTCCATTAATAGGGATCTCAATAGTCATGATATCCGGAGGAGCATCTAATCTAGTATATAAATTTAGAAAAACGACAAGAGCTTCTTTTGTGATAAGAAATTTTGCTCCCTGCGTATGGGATATAATACAGTTTGAGATACGAAATGCAAGTCACCTGGTAACCTTCAAGGCCACAGCCAAAAGATTTTTCCTTGCAAAAAAATAGAATTTATGTATGTGTTTTATGTAAATAGGATGGTTGTTGTATATGTGTGGATTTAGTATTATTACCATGTGGAATAACAAAAAATAGTATTTTTTTAGAATTTCTAGGATAGAAGACTCATACCTGCTGCCAACAAGTCCTTAGGGGTGTTATGAGCAGGTGCAACAAAAATATTTTGTGCTTTTTTTTTGTTAAATAAAAGTATCTATCTCTGTCTCTCTCTTGGAAAACATACATAACTAGTGTCCAGGGCCCTCAAGGAGTGGCAACCTTCGAATATTTCTGTACTTTCTTCTTTTCATGAGCATGGAATGAGTGCTTGCTCCCTAATTAGCTAACAAAATAATACTATCAAATGGGAAATAATGGAAAATCATATGCAAGTTCTGATTTCCTGGTAAAACAAACTTTTCGGAAGTAAAGTGAAGGAAACCTATTAGTATCCATTAATAATTATGTCATCTTGACGCAGATGATATTTTAATGACGTCATCTTGACGCAGATAAAAAGAAACTAAATTTTACCTGCTGGTCTTTCATAAACATCATCTACGTCATCCTGACGTAGATAATATTTTAATGACGTCATCTTGACATAGATAAAAAAATAAATTAACAAAATTTACCTGCTGGTCTTTCATAAGTATCATCTACGTTATCTTGACGTAGATGATATTTTAATGATGTCATCTAATGACGTCAAAAAATAAAATAGAATATAAAATTTTACCTGCTGGTCTTTCATAAGTATCATCTACGTCATCTTCAGTTAAATATAAATCAAAAGGTTCACCAATTGATGGTAATGACTCTGTCACAGTTTCGCCAGGGAATAAATAGTCAGATATAAACAAAGGACTTTTCAGTTGTACTATCACTCGCCTTGGAGGCTCATGAATAACTGGCTTAGCTAAAATAAAAAAAATTCATTAACCAAATTCTGGATGATGGTGTTTTTTCGAAGCTGGAAGCACGAACTAGGGTAAACAATCGCTGTTTCGAATTAGCGATGTCATATGGGAGATGGGGCCAACTGACGCCATACAAATATATAAGACATCAAAAACCAAATGTAGTAATGTCAAAATATTCAAATGTAGATAGTATCAATATTCAGATATTCCTCGGAAATTTCTTACATTTCCACTCAGGTAACTAGAAATACAGACGCTACACTAGTCAGTAAAAACAGTTAATTTTTCATTAAATGTTTACCCCCACATTTTTTTCAGTTAGACACAAAAATTAGCCGCTTTTCAACTATTTTAAATTTACAACGTTTTTTAGAACTAAATAATTGGAATAAAAAGTCAGACTTTAGCGTAAAGAGTGAAGTATTGAGGAGAGGGCAACCACTCTCATATACGAAATAATTTCTGTTCGTTTTAAGTTTTAATGTTGCTCCTTACTTTAAGTTGATTTTTTTTTATTATTATTATTATTTAATCTCTGTTACGGGCGACCTTATCATAGAGATTAGCTACGTAACTGAACTTACCATAACTCGTACAAAAGAAATCATATACACCAGGGCTTATTTTTAGAAAAGAAAAAAAAAGAAGAAGAAAAGCAGACAATCCATAAAGAAGATGAATCAAAATGCTCAATTGTTTCACAAAAAAATGAACCCAAGATCTACCTATTTGTTGTTGTTTTTTAAAGAGGGGGAAGGGTTACCATTTGATGTATCTTGGTAATAAGAGAACCACTGAACTAAACTTAATACAACTATTGCTTGTGAAACACGACAAAGGCGTTTCTTCAATGATCTGCCCCAAAGGCTGGATAATTAAAAGTTGGTCATAGGGGCCATTTGACAGGATCTCCAATGAGGATGGGCTATTTCAGTGGCGGATCCAGGGGGCGAGCCCTCCCCCTAAAGTAGTCTAAAGTAGTGTAATTTACAAATTAAACTTGCTCCTATCGCAAGTTTATAGGATAAACCTATTTTGCCCCCCCCCCTAAAGAAAATCCTGGATCCACCCCTGGACTATTCAGAGGTATTTTGTTACTAAAATTAAAGTGAGTGACGTACAATCAGGAAAGCATAGATAGGTTGCATTTACTGTGAATGGCAAATACAATACTAATTAATAAGACAATAGCTTTGGAAGAGATCACTCAAAGCCATCGAAACCTTCACATTACGAGACACATGCTTTACAGGTTTTTTAAAGGAAATATTGGACGGATTATTCATTATCACACCCAATGACCCCAAAACTTCTGAGATATATTCATTTCACAGCACCAAAGACAACAAAATAAGTACCTTTTTCGCCCCTTGGCCCCAAATTAGGTCTATCAATACCAGAGAGCTATAATTTTCTAATATTTATCTTTTGGTTGTTTCAAATTTTTATCTAAGTTTTTGAGAGAGTGCCGCACTTTCGTCAGTGTTGCCACATTGCACCGAGAAAATAAACAAGCAAAAATAACTAATTCAACTTGAAATCCCTTTCGTCCGTGAAATTTGTAACAATAACTATCTGTTGATTCTTAAATAGGAATACAACTTCAAAGGGAAGCTCTCTTGAACAGTTTGAAATCATAGGTGTTGAGCTTATTTTTTTGCAAATTTTTCACCTTGGTTTCTGTTTTGAAATCTGGCGTTCGCCACTACCACAAGTTGCATAACTACAGACGAAACTTTTTTTCGTTAAAATTGAATTACCAATTTTTAAGGCGTTTATGGTTCCCCAAGTTTCGATTTAGCTAATTCAAACAGACATATTCCATTTTTACTCTTTGGTGCTTTAGAACTTTCCACAGGACCAGATTTTTTAGAGGAATGATTTATTAAAACACACCATAACAATTAAATTTAGAATAATATAAACTTATTCTGGAATAATTAAAATTACAACTAAATTAAATAGTACATAAAATGTTATTACTTTGGTTATACTTGCACGGTTGTCATTGTACAGTACCTAAAAGTTCGCTTAGTAAGTATTGTTGGTAAAGTGGAAAATCTTCTTTACTTTTTTCCCTTTCACAAAATACCTTCTGAGGTATCCAATTTGGACCCGCAGTTCAAAGCTCATCAATGATCTTTATACAGTAGATCCTACGACAGCTGTAACTAGATTTATAAAAAAACACAACCAAAAGATTCCTTCTACACTTGTTACATTGTCATAGTTATAACTAGTAAACATAGTGTTAACAGTGAACAATGTATACAACCATAACAGTAAACACATAGTAAACACTAGTTTATATTGCAGTGATCCGTCTTTTTTCTTTTTGTATGAAGACAGTTTTGCAATACATAATAATAATTATTATTTGTGTTAGCATACAGTTAACATTAATGTCCTGCCTAAGATTGAATGGTATGTAGTAGCCTACATGAAGGAAATAAAACCACGAAGGCAGGATCTTATAAGAGGTATTTTATTTACTATTTATTAAGATATTTTATTTATTAGGCAGGTAATATATTTTATAAGAGAAATTTTATTTTATTTTTTATCTTTTTTGTGCACATGTGTTGTTGTTAATAATTTCAATTAATGTAAAGCTTAATTCTGCATTTTGGACTAGCGCAATATAGCTATTATTGTTGTTAAAGCTTATGGCAAATAAACACCTGTTACGTCTTATGTCAGATCTTAGGTCAAGATTTGATCAAACATTTCTAGGTTGCGGGTTTTTGTTTTTCTTAACCAAAGTTGGTGTTCCAAAGTAGTTTTACCCAAAATAAAACGGCACATCTTAAACTTAACGAACAGATTAGCACTCGACTTCCACCCTCTAGCCCACAGATGGAAGTGACCTTGAGGGAGACAAATGGAGAGACAGCCATGACTATTTTGTTTGCCCCGACGAACGTCCTTCCCAATTACGCTCCACACTGCGTCAAAACTGTCAAGCCTGGATGTAGTGAGTATCGTCCCTTTTTACGCTGGCCCATCGGCAGGAGACTTAATGAGGTAAGTATGTCAGCAGAAACTCACATGATAAATAAATATATAGAAAAGGAAAAATAAGAATTCGGAAAAAAGAACGCTCTTGTATAAAAAAAACCTTTTATAACTGTTAAAAAATGAAAATTTATTGACATACTATTTAACACCTAGGTTACTTTTCTCCCTAATCGCCGTTAAAAATTATCGCTCGTCGTACCGTTACATAACTTTTTCTATGCCTTGTGCATACATACCCACCAAAGCTGTTGAAACAATCATTGATAGCTTCTAAAGTTCTTCATCATTCTCATGACAGTTTCCAACAAACATTCTTTCAACTTTGGGAACAAATGAAGGTCAATAGAGGTTAAGTCTGGACTGTAGGGTGAATGCTAAAAGACTTCCCATTTAAACTGCTAAGGTAAGTCATTCGTTTATGCAACTGAATTAAGACATGCTTTGTTGTGGTAGATGACGCTACTGGTCAGCGCGACATACACCTTTTGTTTGGAATTGCACAGCGAAGTCAGTGTAATTTCTGACACTAGGTAAACAGTGTTAACTGTCCGATGTCATATATAATTACGACGATAATTTATCTTAAATTAAATTTTTGGGGCCGGTATATGGATGACATGATTTCAGTATGGAATTATGGAGACGAGGAATTAAAGGGATTTTTGGAGCCCCTTAATTGTTTGGGTGATGGGTGATTTAAAGTTTATTGTTGGATTAGAAGAGGATGGGAAACTTCCTATTCTTGATATTCTTCTTTAAAAACAAATGAAAATAGTCTGGATTTTAAAATTTACAGAAAACCAACTAATAACAAGAATAGATTTTTGTCGCTTAGCTCCGGTCATGCTCGCCAAGTAAAAATTGGTTTGGTCATTTCTTTGACTGACTGGATCGTTGGTACTTGTTCTCCGAATAATTTTTTTTTAATCCAGAGTGGCTAATTAGCCAGACTTTTTCAAAAATAAGAAAAAAGTTTCTAAAGATTTCTAAGGAAGTCTTAGAGACAACTTGGGAGAAGGATGTTTTTTTGTTCCTTACCCGGACTAAGTGAAAAACTTAAAAAAATTTTACAGAGTAATGGTCTAAAGGTAGCTTTAAAGAGTAGTAATACTTTGGGTAGTTTTCTAAATTCTGGAAAAGATCTAACTTCATTGGAACAGCAAAGTGGGGTCTACCAGATCCCATGTAATTGTGAAAGCTCATATGTGGGAGGTACTAACCAAAATTTGGAAATGAGATTACTACACAATAAAGATTCTATCCGGCTTTAAAGCAAAATTCTAAACCTGAAGATTTCCCTTCAGCCCTTTCGGAAAATTGATTTTCCAGACCATTTTATTTTATTCGATAAGGTCTCTTTAATTCTAGGGACCGGGTTTAAGACAGAGGTTAATCACTTTGGGTGAATTGAACTTGACTCTGCTGACTTTCATTAATTATCGTAAATAGAGTTCAACAGAATACATCCGTGTCTCTATTTAAAGCCATATTCTTGAATAAAATTTTCTGAATTTCAATATTTTCGTGAAAAATTTGCTTTGGATCATCTGTTGTTTCAGGAGAAGTTGACCTTTCTTCCCCAAGGTCGCATAAAAAATATCTACCGCCCACTGAAGATACGAGGATATTTATGGCCCCGGTTACTTTTGCAGAATTTCGAAAGGTCATTAAGAATTTAAAAAATGGTAATTCATTGGGATATGATGAACTTTCAACTAATTTGCTAAAAAATATTGCAGGTGCAATTTTTGAACCATTGCTTCATATTTTAAATTTATGTATTTTCTCAGGTACATTTCCTAAAAGATGGAAAATTGCACGTGTAATACCATTGCATAAAAAAGGAGATAAATCTGATACAAATAATTATCGTCCTATTGCAATTTTATCACCATTGTCTAAAGTATTGGAAAAAAATTTAAAAGGAAGGATTACTAATTATCTAGATAAAATAAATTTTTTTAACAAACATCAGTTTGGAGTTAGGGCAGGCCATTCGACGGAACAAGCAGTTGCAGCTCTTGTATTAGAAATAAATGACTGCTTAGATAGTAATTATCATGTATCTACTTTTTTTTATGATGTTAAAAAAGCATTTGACACTTTAAACCATGAAATTCTTTTTGATAAAATGGAAAATTCCGGTATAAGAGGGAAAGGACTAGATATAATAAGATCATACCTTTATGGACGTAAAATCGTGGTAGATGTTGATGGACATTTGTCTAGTTTAAATGATCTTGAAGATATTGGTGTCCCACAAGGATCGGTATTAGGTCCGCTTTTATTTTTGATGTATATTAATGATCTCCCACGATGTTTGCAGGGAAATAATGGTCTTGCAATTTTATTTGCAGATGACACATCTGTTTCTGTTAAAGCGAAGGATTCATCTACATTGATTCAAAATCTGTTTAACACTGTGAGTTCAGTTAATCGATGGTTTGTTTCTAATTATTTAGTACCGAATATTAAGAAGACTGAATTTATGGTTTTTGGTCATTCAAAATGTGCTACTAAAAAAATTTCATGTCAGGAGCTTCAAGTTGGTGAGCATAAAATACGTAGAGTTCAATCATATCGTTATTTAGGAGTTTATATTGATCCCCTTTTGTCATTTCAAACTCATATTGATCATTTAAGGGTGAAACTTTCGCAAAATATTGGGTCTATGTATCGTTTGCAACATGTTTTTCCATTTTCAATTTTAAAAATAATTTATCATTCTTTGATTGCTCCTTATTTAAATTATTGCACAATTATTTATTTAAATACTTTTTGGACGCATATAAAACCCCTACAGATCCTTCAAAATAAAGCAGTGAGAATACTTGGAAATTTTTTACATCGTCCATCAAAACTTAGAGATGCATCGGAAACTGAAACATTATTTCTTTTCTTGAATTTATTAGATCTGAAACATATAAGAGAACTTAATACATCAATATGGCATTTTAAAATACAAGATCCTAGTAGTTATTTTTATGAAAAATCTCTGTTGATTCTGCCCCCTCCTTCGGCTCTTAGGTGTTCTGGAACATATCGAATTCCCTTTGTTAATTGTGAAAGATCTAGATTTTCAATTAGATACCAAATACCATTTATTTCAAATAAATATAGGCTGAAAGATAGAATTCAAATTGAGTCATTTCGGCAAATATCAGTTCTAAGGAAGAAAATATTAAAATTATGTATTGACCTGTGATGGTGGAATAGAAATTTTTTTATTATTATTATTATTATTTTTTGTTTATATTTGTTACCCATGTTGGGATAGCCTTCCATGCCCCACTTGTCCAGCGTTTGTTTTCTTTATGTTTGTTATGTTTTTTGTTTTTTTCTTTAACCAGGTTTTTTTCTTTCTCTCTTTTGTTATGATGAGGAAATGTTTTTTTTTTTTTTTTTTTTTTTTTTTTTTTATTAATACCCAATTTTACGAGCTTTGCTCTCTGTTGGGGGTATAAGTTTTTTGTTATGTTAATTTAATTAAATAAAATCTTCTTCTTCTTCTTCTACAGTTACAGGAGCAAATAGACAGCCTCCCAGGTAGAAATTTGATGTTTTTACTAGGAGATTTTAACGCCCAGGTCGGTAGAAATAGGGATAGAAGGTATCCTAGCCTAGGTAAATTTGGTGTAAGAAAAGAAAAGAGTAACGGATACAGATTTTTGTAATTTTGTAGGTATACTACTACTACTACTACTACTAACAAGTCACCGCAGCACCAAGCCGCCTAAGGCCAACACAGCTACGCAAGCTCCTCTTCCATCCCAATCAAACTAAAGCTTCCCTTTTTACATCTGTGCTGGTAAGACAGCAAACCTTATTGGTTATATTATTGTAAACCGAAGCTGGCAGGAGCAATACAAGATACTAGGGTATATAGGAGTGCTATTATTGATGTTAAAAGCAAAGATCACCATCGAATAGTGTCTAGGGTTAATTTAAAACTGAAATCCAGGTAGACTCCAGGATGAGAATTTGAGAGAAACCTTCCAGGAATAGTTGAATACTAAACTTGAGAGTTTAAAATTTGACAATGTGGAGGATGGTTGGAATAATTTAAGAAAGATAATTTGTGAAGTTGCTGAAGGTGTCTTAGGGAAGAAAGCTAGGACTGCAGCTAAGAATATTAGAGAAAAAGCTTTATGTTCAATAGAAAGGAGAAGGGACTTGTTCAAAAATTATTTGAGTGATAGATTATATGAACACAAAAGGAATGTAAAGAAAGTGGAGAAAGCATTAAAATGTGAACTAAGGAGGTGTGAAGTGGAGGTCATGGATAAAATTGCCGAGAATCTGGAAGATGCAGCTAGACCGCATAATAGTAAAATATTGTACTGGCATGTTAATAAATTGAGAGGGAGTTGTCAACCCGGACTTTTCCCAGTTAAAGATAGGAGCGGGGACACAATTAGTGATAAGGAAAGAGTTAAAGAGAGATGGGTAGAACATTTTGGGAATTTGCTAAACCGAGATAGAGTTGCAACAAAAGATATAGAGGAAAATGAAAAAGTTTGTCGTACCTTGGATGTGAAGGAAGATTTAGCGACAGTACTAAAAGGATTAAAAAATAATAAGGCTCCAGGGTCTGATAGTGTGGTAAATGAGTTTCTTAAATACGGCGGCTCTGAGGTTAGAAATAAGTTACTGAAGATTATGAATATGATTTTTGAAATCGGGGAAGTATCTAACGATTTTGGGAATACCTTAATTAAGCCACTTCATAAGAAAGGGGATAAGAGTGAGTTCGGTAATTAACGAGGCATTAGTTTGGTCTCTGTAGGTAGCAAATTACTTAGTAATATGATACTTTTTAGACTGAGAGACGCTGTAGACAAAGTTTTAAAAGAAGAACAGCGCGGTTTTAGGAAAGGTAGAGGATGCGTCGACCAAATTTTCACTCTTAGGTTAATAATTGAGAAGTGCCTGAGTTGTCAAACATCTTTGGTCCTCAGTTTTATAGATTATGAGCAAGCGTTCAATTCTGTTGATAGAGGAGCTTTAGCAAAGCTTTTATCCTTGTATGGTATACCAGATACACAAATTAAAGTGATTGGTGTTACATATAAGAATAACACTGCTGCAGTTAAAATAGGAAATGAGGTTAGTAGCTGGTTTTGTATTAAATGAGGAATTAACCAGGGTTGTGTTCTATCCCCCTTTATATGGATTAATTTGATGGACTATGTCTTAAGGAGCACAGGAAAGGCAATGGGAGACCACGGAATTAAATGGGGAGGAAAAAGTCTCCTGGACTTAGATTATTATGACGATTTAAGTATCCTAGATGAAAGTGTGAGCAAAATGAATGAACTTTTAGAGGTTTTGTGAGTTCAGGGTGCTATAACAGGTTTGAAAATTAATGTTAAGAAGACTATAAGTCACTTAGGTTAGGAATAAGTGAAGATGAAAAGGTGACGTTGGGTAGCGAAAAGACTGATCAGGTGGGCAGCATCACTTACCTTGGTAAAGACGGTGGGAGCAGTGAAGATGTTAAAAGTAGAATAGCCAAGGCTCAGGGTGTTTTTCACAGTTAAAAAAAGTCTGGAAGAATAGGAAGATAGATCTGCAAACCAAGACTAGGCTATTAGAAGCTACAGTGATGACAGACGGTCAAATATGGCACTGAAGCATGGGCGCTCCGAAAAGCAAATTAAGATTTGCTAGATGTTTTCCAGAGAAATTGCTTACGAATTGTTCTGGTTACCCGGTTGACTGACCGTATTTCAAACAGTAGGCTATACGCCGTTTTCTAGGGCTATAATGAAAGAAAGGTTGAGGTGGCTAGGGCACGTTGTGCGGATGAAGGATGACAGATTGCCGAAGATTGTCCTTTTTGGCCACCCGTCTAGGGCTAAACGGAGAGCAGGTCGTCCTGGTTGGGGGTGGGGGGGGACGTGATAAAGAATGATTTAAAGGAAATGGGAACTTCCTGGGAGGGTGTTAAAAGGGAGGCTTTGAATAGAATCGGATGGAGGAGGAGCGTGCGTAGCTGTGTTGGCTTCAGGCGGCTTGGTGCTGCGGTGATTTGTTAGTAGTAGTAGTAGTAAACAGTATGTAATGATTTTATTTTATATATAAATTATTGTTTTTAATTGTTTTAGTTTAGTATTACTACGGTCACTACATATGTAACCAAAATACCTAGTATTTATTGTGGAATTTATCGCTGTCTATTAAAAGGATTTTATCCCTGTTTGAACTTTTATTTACTGTCAGATGTCTCCCAAAAATGGCAACTTAGTGTTCGATATCCTCTCTCTATTTCACTACTTTTGGCTCATCAGTTGGGTTCTGTTCAATGCTTCCAATTTCTTGGAGTTTTTGGGACTTCCCCTAAAATCTCACAAAAACGGAGCGACAAAAATGCTTGCGCCTAAAAGCGTCAAAGCTTTACATTTGGTTTGATTATGATAGCCGAATGTCCAATGCGCGTCCCATTTACTTGTATTTGCGTTCTCGTGACAACACCGAGGAGCCTATCTAGGAGCCTATCTAGAAGCTCACCGAACCTATCTAGGAGCCTACCGAGCCTATCTAGGAGCCTACTGAGCCTACCAAGGAGCCTATCTAGTACAAATTTTTGTTGTAGCTAAGTTTACCACTGAAAATTTTGTACAAAGCAGTTGTTGAAATTTCAGGAAAAATGAATGCACCCAGTCAGTTGTAAATCTCCTATCCTCTGGAATTTTCTTTTCAATTCATCCTTAGAGTTCATCAAGTGTATCTCATCAGTAACATTCGTACGTCCGTGCGTCGTTAATGCAAACATTAACTTGGTGTGTCACTGATGCCAAACATTCTTTATTTTCCGAATAACGCTCTTATAACCATCAAAGTTTTTAGTTGAACAGTATGGTTTTATTCGACTAGGAACGCTGTTAGTCTTTCATCTGAGTTACAGAATACAACAAGAGAAAGTCAGGTGACCAGACATAAAGGCAGGGTTGCCACCTGGTGAAAAAAATCACTAGATTTTAGTGATTTATCGGTTGATTTAATGGTTTTATCGATAATCCAGTGATTTATGTGCTGATTTAGTGATTTTTTTTTTTGTTTAGGCAATATAAAATATCACTATGAATAGTTATAAATCACTAGGGGTAGTAACCCCTATAAAGGCCAGTCAGTTTGGAATTCGTTTCTAAATTTTCTTCGTCAAGCAGAAAGTGTACCAGCACTTAAAAAATCGTATTAAAAATTTATTTTTCAGGAATTTAGTTTAAAGGTTCGAGGGAAGGTTTTTTCTTATACATTGATTAATATTTTCTTTTTTAACATTTGGTTTGCATTTGTTTTTATTTTTTATTCTTAAGCGTTTTACTTTTCTTCTTTTTTATTCTTTCCGCTGTTACCCCTTTTTTGGAATTGACAAGACGAATTGGTCGAAAACAAGATTGGCAAGACGAAATGATACCTAATCGGTCACTATTTCAAGTATTTTTTTTTTCTGCTTTAGTTTGCCTTGTTGAGTTTTGTTTATGTTAAAAAAATTGTCTGAGTTGAAATTTCTTGGGTACGCCTAACTTTATACCTAAATTATTTAGGTACCTAGAAATAATATTAAATTGGTTACACTTGTACGATTAATTTGGTTACTGTATATTAGATCAGTTGCTGTGGATTACGATAAGTAAAAATTCAAATAGGGATAAAACCCTTTTAATGGACAGTGATGATGATAACAGTGATAGAAATTCACAAAAATACCAGATATTTCGGTCACATATGCAGTGACCGTCATCAGAAGTAAAAATAAACTAAAACAAAAGTTTATATGCAAAATCAAATAAAACTACATATTGTTTAATTCTCTAATTCTTTTCAAAGCAAATGCGGAAGCTAGCCTCTTTGACCCCTTTGGATTCGGTTTATTAGCGTTCAATGATATAGCACTTGGACCGAGGTCAACTACATTGGGTGAATTGAACTTTACCCTCTCAGATTTTAATAGATTATCGTAGATAGAATTTAGCCCAAATTCACCTGTGACCCTATCCAAAGCAATGTTCTTGAATAAGATTTTCTTTATTTCAAGAGTTACACGAAAATTTTGCTTTAAACCCCGATCCCTACAAATCAAAGAGACATTTTTCAGCTAGCTTTAGTTTCAGCTAGCTTTAGAACTGTCACGAAGGTGGTTAAAGGCAAAAAATCAAGGATTCCAGTGATCAGTAAAAGTGCGATGGTAAAACTTAAAAATGATATAGAAAAGGTGGATTGGTACGATGTTCTAGGCGAAGTTCAGGACGCAAATTCAAAGTTTGTTTTATTTTATGAAAAGTTGCAGAGTTTGATAAGTCAAGAAGTCATATTGAAACCGTTTAATAGAAAGCACTCAAGTAAAAAACCTTGAATTAGTCCTGTGATTTTGAAGCAAATAAATGTAAAAGATCAATTTTTTAGAGCTCAAATACATAACTTGACACAAGAAAAAAAGCAATTATATAGATTTCATGGAAATAGGTTGAATACAATTTTAAGACACGAAAAAAAGAAATATTTTAAGAAAAAGTTTAAGAAGGTCGAAGGATGCCCTAAAAAAAACCTGGGGACTAATAAAAGAAGTGATCGGATTAAAAATAAATAGTGTACCTGATGAATTAGTTAGTGTAATGGGAAAGACTATGAATTCTGATAAGGACATATGCAATGATTTTCTGAGTTATTTTTCGAATATTGGTCTGAATTTAGCTATGTCAGTTGTGCCTGATAGTGGGGACCCAACACCCGAGTCCTTACTGAGGGACCCCATTGATGTGTCTCTTCACCTTAGACTTCCAACAGTTGATGAAATTAAAAAAATTATTTATGGGTTGCGTAGTAATTCATCTGGTAGCGATCATATTACTTTAAAAGCACTTAAATGTATTTTCTTGTTATAGCTGAAGTTTTATGTGGGTCAATTAGTGAGTGTTTTCGTCAAGGAAAATTCCCAGATTGTTTTAAAGTTGCCCGAGTAACCCCAATTCATAAGGGTGGTATTCAAAATGATACAGGAAACTATAGGCCAATATCTGTTTTACCCATCATTTCTCGTGTTTAGAGAAGTGTTTTAGCATTAGAATGATGACTTTTTTGGAAGATCATAGGTTACTGGCAGAGACACAATGTGGGTTGTACAGAAAAAGGACAACGGAACAGGAGATGATTTATTTGACAACTATTATTATTGAGGTATTAGACAAAGGTTTTAAAATAGGTGCTATATTTTTAGATCTGATGAAAGCTTTAGATACTGTGGATCATGAACTTCTACTTAAGAAGTGTGAGGTGTATGGTTTGAGGGGTACATCACTAAATTTTTTAAGAAGTTTTTTAAGTAATCGTTATCAGTATGTCCAACTAAATGATACTTCTTCCGAAAAAAAGCGTATTGAAATAGGTGTTCCGCAAGGATCAGTTCTCGGTCCTATATTATTCTTGATATTTATTAATGATTTACCAACTTGTCTGAATAATTTTTGCTATAGAATAAATGAACTAACGGTAAACCCGACTAATGAAACAGTTTCACTTTTTGCTGATGACACAACAGCCATTAGCACAGCTAAGACAGCGGAGCTGCTGCAGATTTCCATGAAGGAATCAGTTAATAGAATTATAGCGTGGCTGAGGGTAAATAAATTAAGGATTAACATGGCTAAGTCTAACTTTATTATTTTCTCGCGATCATCAAACTTTTACCCATGGATCAAGGAATTAGATATGTCCAATGGCGTTATAAAACGGACTGCGTCTTTTAAATACCTTGGGATTGTAATAGATGAAACTCTATCTTTTGAGGAACATGTTACTTTAACTAGCAAAATTCTGGCAAGAAATCTTGGTATAATGAAGAAACTCCAACATTGTTTTCCCAAGTCTGTCCTTCGCCATCTTTATTTTTCTTTAATACACCCGTATATACTTTATTGTTCAAGTATTTGGCTCTCTACTTTTTCTTCTACCTTAAAACCATTAAGAGTTCTACAAAATCATGCAGTAAGAATTTTAGCCGGTATAGCTCCACGTATGTCTGTTAGAGAAATTTACCCAATTTTAAAAATTTTGCCGGCTGCAGGCCTTCGTGAATTCTTTGTATTGTTGTTTATTTTGGACTGCAGCAGGATGTTCAGCCTCGGTGTTTTGGTGATTTATTGTACATTAGGTCTACTGTTCATTCTCATGATACAAGGGGTCGCGCAGACCGCTGTATATCTAGTGGTATATCTTCCCGTTCATGTTTTTCAGTTTTTTATAGAGGTACGCGGAAATGGAATAGTTTGAATTGTGATATTAAGACTATTGGTGACCCCAATATTTTTAGAAAAATCATTAAGGAACTACTTTTTGCTGAATATGAGTTTTGACTGATTAATTGATTTATTTATTGTGGGGGTTTTGTTGATATGATGTTCCCAGAGGAAGTATAATATATGATATTATTTTGTATTTGTTGTTTAGTGTGATGGTATTAGTGGTGTCGGTGGCCAAGTATTCTTTGTTTTATGGATTTTGTTTTCTCTACCTCCCCCACGGACAAGCTTTGCTTTTTAAGGGAAGTAGCAATAATTTTTTGTTTATATGTTTTTTTTTCAATAAATCCTTCTCTCTCTCTCTCTCTCATTATCGAACTAAATAAAATGGTCTGGAAAATTGAAAATATGTTCTGGAAGGGCTGAAGTAAAATCTTCAGGCTTAGAATCTTGCTTTAAAGCCGAAGAATTAAATCTTTATGCTGTAACAATCTCATTTCCAAATTCTGGTTAGTACGTCCCACATATGAGCTTCCGCAAGTACATGGGATCTGATAGACCCCACTTAGTTGGCCCAACGAAGTTAGATCCTTCCCACAATTTAGAAAACTACCCAAAGTATTACTACTCTTTAAAGCTACCTTTAGACCATTACTCTGTAAAATTCTTTTGAGTTTTTCACTTAGCCCAGGTACATATGGTAAGGAACAAAAAACATTCTTTTCCCGAGTTATTTCCAAGACTTCATAAGAAATCTCTAGAAACTTTTTCTTCTCTTTGAAAAAGTCTGGTTAATTAACCACTCTGGATACATGTTGCTTATTAGTATTTCTCTTAGAAAAGACAACTCCTCAAAAAATTTTGGAGAGCAAATACTAAAGATCCAGCAAATACTAAAGATCCTTACCATATGTACCCGGGCTAAGTGAAAAACTCAAAAGAATTTTACAGAGTAATGGTCTACGTATCCAGGGCCGTATCCAGGATTTATTGTTCGGGGGAGGGGGGGGGGGAGGGGTTACAAAACGATGTCTTTTTGGGGGAGGGGAAGGTTACAAAAAAACTTCAAAATGCATAAAAATTGGTTTACATTCATTTTTGTTACGTTTTTACGAGTCAAACAAACATTTTGGACATGTAAGCCACCCAAATCTCCCTCCTGGATGCGGCCTTGGTTATATGACAAGGATTTATGCCAGTTTTATAAGGTTCTCTATCAACACAACAGATGTTTGATTGAAAAATGGTTCATTGCTTTCCCTTTCGACAAAAAAAAAAAAAAAAAAAAAAAAAAAAAAAAAAAAAAAAAAAAATCATAGCAGCAACCCCAAAATGTAAGATCAATTGATAACATTTGTTTTTCTTAATGAAGGTCTATTTGTTTAGAAGCATTAGCATCATTAATTAATTGAATAAAAGCTGACAATATTTAATTCAATATTAAAGGGCATTAAAGTATCATATTTGAAACTGCAGCCAAAAGTTGCGTTCGATATGCTAAACTAACTGAACATAAAATGCACAAATTAAACATAAAAAGAGAAACTTCGACATGATTTCGAATTTGTAATGCCAACTTAAACGTATCGAAAATAAATTATCAGCTTTTACCATTGCATCGTTTTTTCTCTCTTTTTTTTGAGCATTAAAAGATTTTAAGTGCTATATAGTTTAGTGATTTAAAAAGCACTATAAAGATTTAGTGCTATATAGTTTAGCTTACAATCTAAAGGTCCTCTTTGTTCTTCGCCAATCAACGAGTCACAATGTAAATCACATCGGGACCATAATGACCTCAAAATATCCTCAAAAATTGCCTGAAAAAAATAAAAAGAAAAAATTACCTGAGCCTTTTGAACAAAAAAATTAAATAAATAAAACAAAGTCGTGCCCCCAAGACTGATCCAAATGAATTACACGCCCGTCAAAGAAAACTGAAAATAATGGCTAAAAAACGCAGAATGTTTCTCATAATCACCTACAAAAAAGCTCATTTAAAACACCGTATTTCATACTCATTTAACTAGTTCAAGTATATTTAACTATAATACCCAAACCTAAATATATGAGGGGCTAGGGGGTAAAAGGGAATTCCATTTCGTAAAGTTGGTTCAAAGGATCCCTTATTTTGAGAAATTACAAATTGTTGAAGCAAAAAAACGTTATATTAGAAGTATAATGTCTAGGTAAATTGGGTAAACCAAAATCATTTCCTACTTTAGTAATTTGAATAGATAAGTTCTAGAACAGGGATTGATCTTACCTATCCATGCAAAAACCAAGGACAAAGAGAGAAAACGCAATGACATGAAAGAAAATAGTTGGTAAATATAAGCCATCATAAACTCACAAGTAAATCACCACAAATAACTTATTCCCAAGCGATCACCATCAATTAGAGCTCATCAGAGAAATACCAGCCTTTATGAGTTTTGGCACTTTCAATTCCTGACTCAGGCATAGTGGCGTGCCTGCCATATAATGGTAAATACGGTATCACTATTATAAGTGAAGCTTTTGAAATAAATGCATATTAATATATTCATAAAGCATCCAAAAACATACCTAAAAAATAGATAAGATGCACCCCTATTAGCTGAGAATGAGCAAATAAGACACAAAATAGAAAATAAACTGCTTTATTGGATGTCGGATAACTATTTTAAAATTTAAGCCAGCACAGATATAATACACCGCCTGAATAAAAGAGCCTAAAAACTTATCTTATTTAGTTATATTTATTTATCAAACTAGTTTATTTATCTTTACTCTATTTACTTTATTGAATATTTTATTCACTTTGAATTGAATTTATTTATAACCCGTTGAAATACAATGATTAACGGAGTATAAAAAAAAGAAAAAAGAAGAAGAAAGGAAAAAACAAAAGCAGAAGAAAAAGGCGGATAATGACAAATAAAACGAAATTAAAACTCATAGAACAATCGCACAAGCATAGTAATAAACCAGAAAATGACAGCACAAGCCAATGTAACAAGCACATAGACAAGCACGAACAGAAAATAGATAAAACTTATGGAACAGACACACAAGCATAATAATAAACCAAACAATCATACAGTATATACGTATAACAAACACAAAAACAGTAAACGTGAAAGACCTATTGTTTTAAAATGGAACACCATGGATGTCCATTTATTCCCCTAATGTAAGCTGCAATGCACCTGCCGATGGCAGCATTGGGGTCAATTAGACCGTATTTCCTATTGGCCCAAGAATTACTTGCCCAGGAGGGGGGAGGCTGAGAAGATATACAGCATACCGGAAATAAATTCGTCGGAGTTGCTTTGATTCCGTTGCCGAAAAGGTACGCCAAAAAGGTGCAAGGTATAAAAAATTTGAGAGTGCATATGAGTTATATAATTTAGCTAGCAGTTGGCAATTAAGACGAAGTTTATTGGAAACTATGCCACCGTAGGCACTGGACGTTCAGCGCTGGAAATGGCGAATGAGAAGCTTTTTAGTTGCTTTAAGGGAGTTACCGATTGGGAGGCCAAGATAATTCATTTCAAATTTAGGAGCAACCAATAATCCATTAAGATTAAATCCTTCGGGAAATTTTCAGCTTCTAGTATCACTTCTGACTTTTCAGCGTTAAATTTAAGATTTATTTTTGAATACTCTCGACTCAAAATGGAGAAATTTTTCTCAAACGTCAATACCATTCGGCTGGGGTTAAAGACATCGTCCACATAAGCAGTAAGAGACACATCTATCCCTTCTAAAATACAGGAAGAAACTGCTTGAGATTGCGCGTCGAGAAGAAACAGTTGTTAAACACAATTGGGGATGTAAGGGCGCCTTGCCTTACTCCGCGACGAACAGGTATGGTTATCTTTGTAATTATTCCACGAGGCAGATTAACAACGATAGTTAAATGATTATACATATCATACAAAGCACGAATAATACAGGTACTGACCCCGCGCTTATACAATTCAGTGAGTATATGCGAGTGAATTATCGAATCAAAAGCACGACTGACATCATGGCTCCCTAGAATAAGCTGCTCTCCGGATTTATCAGCGTCAGTCAAAACTGACGACAGTGCCGTCAGTGCATGAGCGCAACCTATTCCTTTCTGGAACCCAAATTGGTATGGGGGCATATAGCATTTATCAACCAACTCAGGCATTATAAACTTCTCAAAAATTTTACAAAAAGTTGTAGCTACCGTTATTAGCCGATATGATGAGCACTCATTTAGGGGTTTATTGTTTTTAGGGACAGGAATAAGACGGCTAGTTGAAAAAGAGTTAAGAATCATTCCTTTTCTAAACACCATTTGGAAAAGTGGGGCAAGGTGGGAAAAAAGAAAAGGGGTTCCATATATGAGGTATTTGGCGCAAACGTGATCTGTACCTCTTGAAAAAGGTTTCTTAATTTTACGAATTATATTATAAACATCCAAAACTGATACAGTAAACATTGATTTGTCCCCTATCGAAAGTATCTTTCCAAGTGTAACTTTGGAGGGTAGTGGGTCTGGTTCTGAAAACTCTCTGGAGAAATGTTGTTCCCATAGTTCAGGAGGGATATTCAATGACTGGTTTGGCTTTTATTTTTGTTTATGTTTTAAATTCTTCCACAAAAGTCCTGGGTTACTAAAAATCTTTTCAGAAAAATTGGAACGAATAGTAGCTCTATGTTTATTTAGCTCTTTTAAAAAACGGAGTTTGGTGGATAAACGGATCTGGTTTACGATCACAAAATCATTAAGTACGCTTACACTTACTGCACGACTGGCAATACTACCGGAGACAAGCACATGACCAAGGTTTGACACTGATCCTGAGAAGTGTATATATGTGAAATCATCATATTTTGGTAAGAGAGCACCTTCACTTGGAATCAGGCTAAGAAGCAGAGCCGTACGTGGATTATCACTTTTCAATAGGTCACAATCAAAGTCCCCCAACAGAACCCAAAGGAGGTGCGAGGCTCTGATTTTACATTTACCCAATCTTCTGCATGCTAGAGCAAACTTCGTTTCAGAATTTTCGTCTCTATAGTCTGTCGGCAGGAGTTAGAATGTCTATCTATTATTGTAGCAAGTCCACCTGAGGGGTGGCCTCGTTTTATGGGCCTTTTAGCGGCTACAAAGTGGAGCACATGTGATTGCACTATATCGACTAGTTTCATATTGTCAACAGAGAGAAGATATTCCTGTATGCATGTGATTTCTTTACTAAGGCAAAGTTGTTCCACCATGGCGATTTTCGCACTGAGATTACCTTTTACGTTCCATGACAAGACGCTCTTTTTAATATAGGGCTCAACCATTTCTAACAGATTGGCTTTTTGGCTTCAAAGTCTTGTTAAACGGGCAGTTAGCATGGTAGTACGTGTGTTTGGTGCTTTAAAAATTCAAACAGCAGATTGGGTTCTGGCACGGGCTTTCTTTCGTCACACCGTGGTAATTTTGGGCGCAACGGCCGCATTTCTTGGTATTTTTGCACTGCGTCGACATATGGCCGATTCATGACAATTAAAACAACATTTCAACATTTTGAAACGATCGAAGTCAATTTTAATCGTCATTTGTGCGGCAGTATCAAAGGCATCTCTACTTGAAAAATACAGTTGGAAGGTGCGTGATTTCCCACATTGTTCGGCTTTCTCATATCCGGCTATTAATCTTTGTAAAGCCTCAGCACTAAGAGACTCGGGAATCCCTTTAATTATACCGATGTGTGAGGGAGTTTTGATTTTTGCGCTGGAACCCTGGTTTTGATTGTTAATCCCAAGCGCCAATTTCTCCGCAGTAGCCTTCTGCGCAATGGCTACCCGCCACTCATTTTTTCTTGGTCTGAGCTCAACCTTAGAAGCATCAAGGGACTCGCCACACGCAGATTCTATAAAAGCTTTCCGCTCCAATGGGATTTTCAGTGGCGGAGGGTTTGTAACAGCTACAGAGTAAGACAGCTTAGTGGGGGCATTTGGTTGGGTAGGGAAACTAGTTCGAGTAAAAAGATTTAAGTCACCTTTATTCAGTCGTTCCATGAAGCCTTCAAAACGACGGCACATATCATTTACTTTGGTAGTTACGCATGCACTTATCTCTTCTCCGCATGCAGGGACCTCGGTTGGCTCAAAAATGACAAATGTCAGAACTTCACAAGTTGACGCTTTTCTTTAGCTGATTTGGCAAAGAATTTCACAATCTCCAGGACATTTTCTTCATCTTTAACTGATTTACGGAAGGGGTCCGGTAGGCCAGATTTTTGTAGGATTAATTCTTCCGCACTCAGTATATTATCTCTGGAGAAAAACTCCACAGCGCGATTAATAACCAATTGATGTTTTATTCCGGCATTGCTCTTGAAAAAAAATTTAACACCGCATTCCAAATGATGTTTTCCATGTCTATATTTTATAATCATTAATCACGAGTAGGCTATATATCCAAAAATCCACCTTTAGGTAGATTTTTCATCGTCCTTAATTACTGCATTAAGTCAGTCCAAAAAATATAAGCAGTACCAGATTGCGTAAGATATTTAATACTTTAATCCTTTTGAGATACAAACAATTCACATAGGTGTTTTCGCTTTGAAATCTAGATGAATATTACATTAGTTTACCAAGTTACTTTATTCGCGGAAAAAAGTCCCGAAATCAGTTTGTGGTTAAAAATATAAAAAATTTAACTTTGAGGTGTAAAATAGGCATAGCTACTGTTCAAACGTAATTCTTTTAGAATCACGAAATTTTCGTGTTGATCTAAAACAGAAATGAACCGATTATTCATCAACACGAGGATAATTTATTCATTTCATGAATTGACTGGAAGCTATTAAAGCGAAATTCAACCCCTCTTAGAAACTAGCATAGCAAGTCAGCATCCGTACATAACTTTTACCTTAGAATAAAGTCGTGCTAGAACAATATTTGAATTTTATTAGTTTAGAAAAGAGAGAAAGAGAGAAAGAGAGAGAGTGTGAGAGAGAGAGAGAGAGAGAGAGAGTGTGTGAGAGAGAGAGACAGAGAGAGGGAGATAGAGTGAGATAGAGAAAGAGAGAGAGAGAAAGAGAGAGAGTGAGAGAGAGAGAGAGAGAGAGAGAGAGAGAGAGAGAGAGAGAGAGAGAGAGAGAGAGAGAGAGAGAGAGAGAGAGAGAGAGAGAGAATACCTCTTTAGCCTCTTTAACCGAGACCTTTGAATTCACCAAAGCACGGATAGTCATCATCCCAGTCAGGCGAATCATTCCTACACATGGCTCCAGTGCAAAACTTGGCATCTCAGGCTTTAAAAGGAAAAAAAAACTAAATAGTTAAGAAAAATAAATTAGCAAGTGGTCAATCAGTAATCTGATTCTGGGATAAATTAAACGAAGTCCACAAAATTATACCTGCGCAAAGAAACGGGATGGGAGGCTAAAACCATGCATACTCCCCTGATTTGAAACTTTGAAAATTTTCACAATTTGAGCAAGTCTTTTTGAACGAATCTTCATGCTCTCCCTTTCACATTACACGGTTCTTAAAACCAAAGTTAAGAGTATTCAAGTCTTATGACAAAAGTCCTTAGTCTCCTTTAATGCCATACAATTGGTTCAGGCCAATTTTAATTATTACTGTTCCCGTCGTGCTCTTAATCGTTGGATTTTAGTTTTGTTTGATATGATTGTTTTTCTTCTTTGTCTTGTAGTCTACTTTGTAACAAGGAGAGTCCTTTGTCTTCTAACAAAGGCAAGCGCCCCTTGCAACCTCCACTGTGAATAAATTGAAGGAATTGCAGTAGTCCTGGCCTGCTTTACATACAACAATTCAGCAACATTCCGCCCAAATTTTGCATACGTAACTTCTTGCTTAAGAGAGCCATTGATTCAAACTAGAGATTACAACACGTGGAAGGGTCAAGATTCATAAATAGACCAAAGGAAAAATTGTTCGCAAAGAAAGGGGTCCAATGCGAGAAAAAAAGACCAAAAAAGAGAAAAAAGTAAATTCTCCACATTTTGTTTATCAAACAAAGAATCTTAAACGCGGATTTGAACCAAAAAGAACGGAAACAGAACCGAGAAAACCCCCCCCAAAATGAGGCAGAAAGTATAAAACAAGAAAAGAATATAATAACTTTAAAAATAAAAAAGGAAATTAAGGTAATTGCAATCCAACATTACACTTCGCTTTCCAGACAATGTTTCGTTGACACCTAAGTAAAGTAGTTTACCAGGTTGTTGAATTTTTCAGGAATCAGTACAATTTTAAGTTCCAAGAAATTTATGGATGTTTCTAGTGTTCGGCGATATCTTAATTAAACGATATGTCGATATTTTTACTTTTGATATTGGATAATAGTTATATCGATTTCGATATTTCTGATCAGTTTTTTGTCCAGAGGAACTTCAGGATTTGAACCTCTAATTAAACGGTTCTTGTGTTTCAAGAGTTGTTCTTAAATAGTTGGGATGAACAGTTAAAATTATCGTAAAGAGCGAGGCGGAACAACCCTCATACACGGGGTAATTTCTGTTCGTTTTAATGTTGCTCCTTACTTGTAGTTGAAAAAAAAAGTTTTTTTTATTCAATTTCTGATCGTTTTTCCAATAATGCTGGAAGATCCACCACCTTTTCTCTCCATGGAAAATCTACTTTCCATGGAGAAAATTCTACAAGAATTTTTTGGGAAAAATTCTCCCGCGTAAGATCCCCCTTCCCCCAGACAATTCCATCCCTGCTAAAAATTCCCCTGCAAAAAAAGCTTCTTGTGGCAATTCAGCCTGGAAAAGTGTTTTTAACTTGCTTTCGTTTGAAAAAAGACTTGTTTTTCTTTTAATTTTTAATGGTTTTTCAAATTATGCCAGAAATCCTCCCTCCGTGGAAAATTTTTCCTGGAAATTCTCCCCATTCAATGTCTCAATGGAAGGTTTCTCCTAGGTAAAATTGCCCAAATGAAAATCTCTCTTGCGGAAAATTACAACCCCCACGAAAATATCTCCAGACAACTTTCAGTTCTTTGAAAGTCTTACCTGGGCTGTTTCCCCGGAATATCTTCAAATATAAAATTGAATTGGCAAAGAGAGAACAGGTCAAATAGAATAAATTTCGTATAAAAAATTATGATAAATTCCCCCGTGTATAGTTTCCGTTTGAAATTCCATCCCTGGAAACTTCCCTCCTCACGGAAAATTCTCCCCTTAGGAAGTCTTCCCGCAGAAAACTCCGCCCATAGAAAAATCACTCGCCCCCAAAAATATCTTTTTTCTTCTCAATAACAAATACTATATGTAAACACTGGACAAATTTCACAACTTACAACCTTTTACTCCAGGGACTTGCAGTGCCATGTAATCCCCAGAGACAAGATTACTTGACTTCTCAACTATACTGATCAAAATAACTATCTCAAAATGTTGATCGGATGACTTTGGGAAAAAGGAGCGCGGGAGGGAGGGGAAATCTAGTTGCCCTCCGATCATTTTGGCCACAAAATGGGGAACAAGCACTGTAGTTTCCGCTCGAGCAAGCCCTCTCCTGATCTTATATGACTATTGGTTCGATGCGATCACCCTGGCAAAAAAAAAGAAAAAAAAACAACAACAGAACTAATAAACACGCATCCGTCATTTTGCTTTTGGCAAAAATAACAAAATTTCACACTTTTCCACATGGAAGCTAGAAACCCTTGCAGCATGATTTTCCGATATGCCGAATCTGATGGTGCGATTTTTATTAAGATGATTTGACTTTTTAGAGGCGTTCCCACTCTGTCTAAAAGCAATTTCTGTATAGATTTTCATAAAAAATTCCTGAGGCTCGTAACTTCTATGGGTATATGAAACTTGATGAATTTTATACATCTGGAGTTGGCATAAAAAGCCAATTCATTTGATGTAGCTATTGTTATAAAAATTTAGTGTTTTAGAGTTTCGGTTGCTATTGGGCCGAGTTGCTTTTTACTTACAGATTGTTTGAAAACTATTTGATTGACTGATCAGGCTTGGAATCCACTTTCAGAAAGGACATTGGCGGCGGACATGGACACTAATTTTATGACAAGTTCGTACTTGTATTTCTGAAATCCACATCGCAAGAGTTTCACAACTTTAATGGATCTTTTTCATTGGAACTAAAGACTCCCTACTGAAAATCTGTAGAGACGTGATAGATGCAGCTGCTGATGAAGCTTGCTCTGCACTGACTAGTGAAACTCCATCATGTGCTCCCCACAAACTGGCTGAATTCTGTAGTGGCTGAATCACAGGGACTGTGACAGCACTTGCATCTGTTGGTACAGATTCCAGTAAGACCCAATCCATGTCTCTTGCCATTTCATTGTCAACTTGGACACGATTGTCATAGTTAATACACAATTTCTATAAACGTGAATTGATGTATGTCGCTATCGTGACCTGACCTGTAGTGTGATCTGAGCAAGGCCTATAAGCTTAAAATATATTTTATGTAGTCAAAACTTTTGGAGATTCTCAGCAACATTGTAGAGTTCACCCACAATAAACGTAGTTTAAGAATACGCCTTTGTCAACTTATGGATACACCTGTACATGCGGTGTATCAGCATATATGAGTCAGTGGATTGAATACATTATTCTTCCTCCCGGCCATTTGCGAAACAAATTTCTATGTTGGATATTTTGGAATTAAAATTTTAGATGAATCGGAACTCTGCTGGACATTCACCGGTAGATACCAGAAAAAGCCGAAATAATACCGTTTTCGATATCGATATTTAGGTTTCGATATTCGATATCGATATTTGGTGAGATACGTCAATATATCGATATCTAATATCGCCCAACACTTAGTTCTTTCATCCACCAAACTCAATTATTTTCTTCACAATATTAAGAAAATTTGACAAGAAAAGGATTTTTAGCCTATAGAGAAATAGTGGAACATCTATAGAAATAGAGAGAAAGAACGTGGATACTGAAATAAAAAATCAAAAGGCAACATCAATTGATTTTGCTGCTTCTTCTTCAACACTCGCTCTTAGTAGATAAAATAAGCCTACCTACCCTAGATAGGTAAGGATTGGTAGTCTCCAGGCCTGTTCTATCCTGATACCAAAACATTGTCACACTTTTCAACTGAAAATTCTTACATTTTCGACAAGACATGCCTGTATTTGGAGGTTTTTTCTTTTTAATTTTACATTTTCTTATAGTTGAAAAGTAAAGAAAACTAAAATTCAACATTCAAATTGCAATAAATCAAATGTACATTAGGTTATAAATTATACAAGTACTTTATAGGCATACTTTCTTTGATGTACTAAAAAAGGTAGTTTAGACCGTTCAATAAATGTTTAGGGAATCAGGTCAGTTATTAGTTTGTTAAATGTTAAGGATTTTTTTTTCAAACAGTTCGTGGTAACGAACTGTAAGTAAGAAGCGATGCGGCTCAATAGTAACCGAACTCTACGAAAAGGAGTTTTGGTAACAATAGATACATCAAAAGAATTAAATTTTGAGGCTTATTCAGAATATATAAAATTCTTCAGGTTTAATGTTACCCATCAAAATTTACGAACCTGATAAAATTTGCCCAATTTTTGAAAAAGGAGGGGAAACACCCATAAGACATCACGTGATCTTAATAAATTACTTTTCCATAATTTTCCATAACAAATTACTTTTCCATAACTGCACTCAGCATCTTCTATTAAGCGACTAGCAATAGACACATACAAAGCCAAAATATTTGAACGAGTTATGCAGTTCAAGTTCAGTTATGTAGACCATTAGATTCGACGCCATTTTTAATAAGGCGAATAATGTGCTGAATCAATACATTCAGCATATCAGAGAACCAAGGCCGTATCCCGGGGGGGGGGATTACCCGGTTTGAACCCCCCCCCCCCCCCCGAAATTTTTGACCGAGTCAAAAATAAGTCGAAAATTAGTAAAACCTAGGTAAAAATGAGTAACATTAGTCGAAAACTGAGTCAAAAATTAGTAACCCCCCCCCCCGAAAAAGTCAAAATTAGTAACCCCCCCCCCGAAAATAATCCTGGATCCACCCTTACAGAGAACCTTAATGTAGAGGTTTCAAGCTCCAATGTACAAAAATAAAAAAAAATTGAACTTTTTGTCAGAAGCAAGATCACGGATGCGTGTTCATTTGTTTTTTTTTACGTAAGGGATTACGTGGGAGGATCTTTCCACGGAGGAATATTTCGTGAGGGAAGGGATTATTCATGGAATGGGGGGAGGGGCTGGAAATAAAATAAACAAATAAAGTAAAGTAATTAAAGTAAATACAGAAGTAAAAGAACGAACCCTATGTATTTATAAATAAAGGATGTGAGTACTAACATATGGAAACAACAGGGCAACGTTCATTGATTTTGCTACTTTTTCTTCATCGGCTGCATGCTTTCCTTTGGATTTTTGTGATTTTGGAACTAACAGCTCACTATCATCTCTAAACTGGTCGTCAAATAGTACTGTTGCATTTTTAGCAGCTTTGAAATATAAAGAGAGTGCATCCTAGAAGACAAAAAAAAGGAGAAGTGCAGATGAATGGAAACTCGGAGAATTTATCTTAACGCTAGAAGAGGTCACCTTCACTGAGGATTAGTTAGGACAATCCCCTCATTTCCTCATCATCAGCACCAATAATTTCCCCGTCACAGCAAAAAATCCACACTTTAAGGCAAATAACGAAAAATTTAAATTATTTTTGTTCAAAAACACCAATCTTTAACGCTTTATCCGTTAGATCTAGTGTCTAATAATGATAATGAGAAAAAAACTAGAATAACTGCAATTAATTCACATTGTATTCAAGCACTTAACTGGAATATGATAAATTGCAAAAAATATGCAGAGGACTGGAAACCCGAAGTGTTTACACTCTTCCTAAGAGAGGTCTTTCCAAAGAGAGGTCTTTCTTTATATTTAATATAGAATAGGAATAAGCCCCTTCATTTCCTCATCATCATAAAATTATTGTCATATTACGGGCAAATACCATTTGTAAGCCTTATGCTTGTTAAAGAGAGACCAACTTTTTGGAATTGTATTCATTAAGCCTATCTCTTATTGTGTACTTTTATAATTAAAGTTACTTAATCAGTGACAAAGGTAAGAAAAACTGAACTAAAAGGCTTTAACCCACACAAAAGCACTGCACTGAATTTCAGCATCGACTTCATCAATTATTTCCAGATTACCGCAAAAAAACTAGACTTTACAGAAAACAACAGCAAAAAGTTTTACTTTATTAAAGATCGAAAAACTTTGAAGGTTTTTAGATCTCCTTTTTCAATAAATTTAATAATTAAAGCTATTTAATCAATTAATGATGATAGTGAGGAAAACAGGAGAACTAAGAATTAATCCACAGGGCAGCAGCGAGCTGATTAATCATCAATTAAATAAAAAGAGTGGTTACCCGAACTATTTCTACTGTTCCAAAAAGAGGTCGTTCTAGATTAGCTGGGATTGGCCCTCTCATTTTTTTTTTATTACCAACATCAATTACTGATTAAATCTAATCCTGATTCAAAAATGTTATTTAATCGATGATAATAGCGTGAAAAGGGTAGACTAACAGAAATCAACCCACATAAGAAATAATGAGAAATAAGTAGCCATATAGAAATAGTGGCCCTATACACCTTTCAAAGAGAGTGAATATCCCCTCGCAATGTTGTATGAATTTTCTTGGCCCTATACACCTTTCAAAGAGAGTAAATATCCCCTCACAGTATCGTAGGAATTTTCTTGGCCCTATACACCTTTCAAAGAGAGTGAGTACCCCTTGCAATTTCGTATGAATTCGCTTGGCCCTATACACCTTTCAAAGAGAGTAGGTAGTCCTTCGCATATTGGTAATACTTTGGTTAGACTACGTTCCTTGCCATGCTATTTGTTTACTTTACGTTCCTTGACACCTTTTCAAGACACTTTTGAGGCCAACAAACTCTTTGAAGGCCAGGCAGCGGTAGAAATCTGTGACCTCTATCGAAGGTCAGGTGCTAGTGAATGTCATTTCATTGACTGGTGCAATGGCCTTTACCTGAGGATGGGTGCGGTCCATTTCTTTGGCCATGAGTTTGGATATGCGCTTTTGAGGAGCAATGAACTCTGAACAAACCCGGACAATATTGAAATAGATTACATAATGATCTAAGATGTTCGCTAAAGATTTTCTGATGATTTCAGAAATATTTGACTGGTGTAGTCTTGATGTCCCTAAGGCACTGTCGTAACCTCTTACTGATTTTTCTGGTTTTGAGCGTAAGTTGTGCAATGATATAGTCCTATTGAATTGTTATTTTTGGAACAAGTCGATGCTGATGTCTTTAAGTCTTGATGTCTTTAAGGCACTCTTGTCAACTCATACAGGTTTCTCTGGTTTTGAGTGTCAGTTGCGCCATTATATAGTCCCATAGAAATGTCATTTTTGGAACAAAACGATGCTAAAAAATTGTTCATAGAAATAAATTGACAGAAACCCTCGCATATCACCTTATGAATTAACAATTAAATGAAATCAGTAGTAAGTTATAAATAAGTCTGACCGTGCCCACTGAAATAATGAATTATTTGCATGGTGATTATTGTGATTATAATAATGATATTATTATTTTTCTTAGAAATACATTATAAGCTATAGGTTTTATGCATTTGCTATGCCATTAAATTGTATCCATTTTTATATCAAGTATCATCTTTAGTTTTACCCCCCCCCCCCCACCTCCTCCCTACGAGTTGTTCTTGAACCTTTTAATTCAATTCGTGAAATATTTTTTAACCCTGGACCTTCAGGGGATGGTAAAGACCAATATCAAAACTAAGAAGTGCGTAAACACTGCCTTTGAATGGTTTGCGAGCTTAGCCCTTGAGGCGAGTTACTTATTTTTAATTCTGTACATTTATTTTTTTCAACAGAAAAATTTTTCAACTTTTTTTTTATGTCTTAAAATGACATGAAATATACTTAAACCAAAAAAATCACTATCAATATTTTCAAAGTACAAAACGAAAATTACATAAATATGTTACTAGTGACATTTACTATTAGAAAAATAGTGTTTGTAGAAGCACTTTTATCTGAATTGGTATTTTTTGCACCTGGAAAATTATTCAACTTTTTTTATAACAGAAAAATTTTTCAACTTTTTTTTACATTTCTAAAAATGACATGAAATATAGTTGAACCAAAAAAATCACTATCAATATTTTCAAAATACAAAATGAGATGTAAATATGTTATTAATGACTTTTACTATTATAAAAATAGTGTTTGTAGTAACACTTTTTTTTCTGACTTTGAATTTTTTGGACTTGGAAAATTACTCCTTTTTTACAAAGTTTCTATTCATCTTTTTTTTCAAGTTCCAGTTCTGTTCTGAATTTTAAAAGAAGAATTTTTATTAACTGAAGTTTTCTTCAAATTTTTTTTCATATCTTAAAATGATCTGCCAAGAAAAAAAATATCTAAGCTAAAAACAAAAATTTCAAAAAAATTTACACAAAAAAAAAACTTCTAAGAAAACAAAAACGTCTCAAAGAAAAAAAGCAACGCCTCTAATAAAAAAAAAACATCGCAAAGAAAAGAAAACGTCGAGTTTTCTCAATGATGTGAGAAACAAAGATAAAAAAGTTCCACTTCCGTTCTGAATTTAAAAAGAAGAAAAAAAATTCAAGTTCTCTTCTGGATATTTCCTTGGAAGTGAAAGAATACTAAGGTTTAATTCTAAATATTTTCCAGAGAAGAGAAAAATCTTAAACTTCAGTTCTGATTATTCCGGAGGAGTAAAAAAGTTACACATCAGTTCTGAGCTCCCTCAAAGAAGAAAAAGTTCCACTTAACTTCGGAATTTTGTCAAAGAAGAGAAGAAAAGTTCAAGTTCTCTTCTGAATTTTTCCTGAGAAGAGAAAAATGTTACACTTCAATTCTGAATTTTTTCAAAGAAGAGAAAAAGATATACTCCAGTTCTGTGATTCACCAACGAACATAAAAAAGTTTCATTTCTATTCTGAATTTTAAAAGAAGAGAAACAAATTTCATCTTCTCTTCTGTATTTTTCCCTGGAAGTGAAAAAATGCTAAGGTATTATTCTGAAATTTTCGAGAGAATGGAAATAGCTTCAATTCAATTCTGAATTTTCTCAAAGAACAAAAAGAATACTCACTTCACTTCTGAATTTTCTCAGTGAAGAGAATGCAGTCTCACTTCACTTCTGTATTTTCGGGTAGAAGATGGAAAAATTTATACTTAGACTCTGTGTTTTTTACGAAGAAGGAAAAAAAGATATCTTTTTTTCTGGTTAAGAATTTTTTAGACGGAAAATTTTTCAACTTTTTTTGACATAGTTTTTTTCATCTTTTTTTAAAGTTCCACTTCTGTTCTGATTTTTAAAAGAAGAAAAAAGATTTCAACTTCTCTTCTGGATAGTTCCATGGAAGTGAAAAAATTCTAAGGTTTGATGTCAAAAGAAAACATGATGAATCATTTTATGCCATGAATTCAAAACTTTCAACTTTTATGATGATATTAACAAACATGTAATATTTTATAAGCTAAGTTACGCAACAATTTCCACGTTTCATTTGCACGCAATATATACACCGAGTTCTATGACTCCTTTCCGCAATGAATTCTAAGGGTTTTATGACTCCACCCCACAATGAATTCAGATGGTTTTACGAGTCCTCCCTCAAGTCAAAGGGAAAAGAAACCAGCTAAGCAACTATTGGAGTCGACCAACTATTGCAAATTCGATTTCTCTTGCCTTGAATATTAGTTGCCCAATGATGTAAACGTAAAGCACTTGAATTCTGTGGGGGCCAATGAACTACTATTACTTTTGCTGTTGCGCAACAAGTCCTTTTACCTTGAGCGATTTTGATTTTTACCTATGCGGCTGTCCCATTGGTACTCTATGGCTGGTTGGCAATAATACTTGGTCCATTGTATGTTTTCTATAATTATTGATTGTGCGCTGGATGGATAAATACATAAGTCTTGTTTTTTAAAAGTAAAAATGAATTTTTTCGAAAAAGTATGTCTACATGATAGTTGTTGTAGCATTGAGTGTTGTAGCAAATATTTGAATTGCGGAACAACCACCAATGGTGACATCATTGGAAACGTATGCGAGCGTTGTGGTGGCAGTGAGAGATTAAATTCTTTTGGAGTATCAAAAAAAATTTAAGATTTCTGACGGTGGATGTGCCAGAATCAAATTTCCAGATATGATATTGCTTAAAGACAATTCAAGCCTAAAACTAATGGTTTATGACTAAGGCCAAATTATTGCTTATGCTTCTAGTACCACATCACCTTTTGAAAAATCACATCATTATTGTTCTGGTATTACCATTCAACAGAACGTAAAAGAAAGACGAGCGTACTCCAGCATCAACGTCATAAATCATATCATGGCTATATGTCTGAACTGTAGCCTATGTAAAAATAATGTGGTAATAGACAGTGTAATCGAGAGCAAAACTAAAAGGGCATGTCCGATAACATCACCAAGAAAATTTAAGACAATTCAATGAAAATCAAAGCATCACTGAACGATAATAGTATCACTGGCAGTTTACCATTAGACATCATCATTGAATAGAATAATAGCAATGATGAAAAAGTGAAAATGAAGTACTTCAAGAAAGAATGTGCGCATAATAAAGTTATCGTAGTATTGAATGCTGACAAGTACAAATATTTGAACTATGAGAAAAGCACTATTGGTGACACTATTGGAAAGGTATGTGTGCATTGTCATGACAGTGAGAGATTGAATTTATTTGGAGTACCGAAAAATTTAAACATTATTCATGGCAGAAATAATAGAATAAAATTCCCAGAGATGATAGTTGATAATTCATGTCTAAAAGTAATAGTTGACAACGAGGGTCAACTTCTCGGTCATAGCACAGGTAACAAACTACCTATTGATAAATCAAATAGCCGTCTTTCGAGTATTAGCATTCAACGGAAGGTAAAGAGAAGACAGGCATACTGCTGCACCAATGTCATAAAACATATCATGTCTTAGTGTCAGAATTGTTACATGTGTAAAAATAATATGGTAATAGACAGTGAAATCACCGGTGAAATAAAAAGGGCATTGTTAGATAATATTAACATGGAAATTAATGACAATTCTAAGAAAAGAAAAGTATTGATTAATATTGATGGTATCATCAACAGTTTGCCATCAGATACTGTCAACAAAGACAAAAATACCAATAATGAGATGCATGACGCGAATGTAGCTGAAGCCAGGTAAAAAGTCATATATGACACGGAAAAGGAATATGTGCCCTGTCACGAGAAATCATTATGAAGAAACCGCAAGTAAAATAAAATGACTTATTTCGCAATAGCAAAAGTAGAAGGAGTTCATTGGCCCCCACAGAATTAAAGTGCTTTAGGTTTAAATCATTGCGCAACTAACATTCAAGGCAAGAGAAATCGATTGTGCTATAGTTCGTTGACTCCAATAGTTACTTATCTGGTTTCTTTTTTCTATGGCTAGATGGAGGACTCGTAAAACCATCTGAATTCATTGTGGGGGGAGTCACAAAACTAGGTATCTATTGCGTGCAAATGAAATGCGGAAATTGTTACGTAACTTAGCTTATAAAACATGAAATGTTTGTTAATATAATCATAAAAAATTGAATGTTTAGAATTCATTCCATAAAATGATTCATCATGTTTTCTCTTCGACATCAAACCTTAGCATTTTTTCACTTCTATGGAAATATCCAGAAGAGAAGTTGAACTCTTTTTTCTTCTTTTATAAATCAGAACAGAAGTGGAACTTAAAAAAAGATGAAAAAAACTATGTCAAAAAAAAGTTGAATAATTTTTCCTCCAAAAAAATCCTTAGTCAGAACAAAAGATATCTTTTTTCCCTTCGTCAGAAAAGATTTAGAGTCAAAGTATAGCTTTTTTCCATCTCCTACCGAAAATTCAGAAGTGAAGTGAGACTTCTTTCTCTTCACTGAGAAAATTCAGAAGTGAATTGAAAATTCTTTTTCTTCTTTGAGAAATTTCAGAATTGAATTGGAACTATTTCTATTCTCTCGAAAAATTCAGAATCATACCTTAGCATTTTTTCCTTCCATGGAAAAATCTAGAAGAGAAGAGGAATTTTGTTTCTCTTCTTTTAAAATTTAGAATAGAAATGGAACTTGTTTATGTTCGTCGGTGAATCACAGAACTGGAGTATATCTTTTTCTCTTCTTTGAAAAAATTCAGAATTGAAGTGTAACATTTTTCTCTTCTCAGGAAAAATTCAGAAGAGAACTTGAACTTTTCTTCTCTTCTTTGAGAAAATTCCGAACTTAAGTGGAACTTTTTCTTCTTTGAGGGAGCTCAGAATTGATGTGTAACTTTTTTTCTTCTCCGGAATAATCAGAATTGAAGTTTAAGATTTTCTCTCTTCTCTGGAAAAAATTTAAAATTTAACCTTAGTATTCTTTCCCTTCCAAGGAAGTATCCAGAAGAAAACTTGAACTTTTTTCTTCTTTTAAAATTCAGAACAGAAGTGGAACTTTTTTATCTTTGTTCTTCACATCATTGACAGAACTCGAAGTTTTATTTTCTTCGCGACGTTTTTTCCTTCGAGACGTTGCTTTTTTCTTGGAGACGTTTTTGTTTTCTTTGTGACGTTGTTTTTTTTGACATTTTTTGCGACATTTTGTTTTTAGCTTAGATGGGTTTTTTTTCCGAATAATTTTAAGACTTGAAAAAAAATTGAAGAAAACTTCAGTTAAAAAAATTCTTCTTTTAAAATTCAGAACAGAAGTGGAACTTGAAAAAAAAGATGAAAAAAAAATAATTAAAAAAAAGTTGAATAATTTTCCAAGTCCAAAAAAGTCCAAGTCAGAAAAAAAGTGCTACTACAAACACTATTTTCTAATAGTAAAAGTCATTACTAACAAATTTATATCATTCTCATTTTGTATTTTGAAAATATTGATAGTGATTTTTTTGTTTAAGTATATTACATGTAATTTTAAGACATGTACAAAAAAGTTGAAAATTTTTTCTGTATAAAAAAAAATAAAAGTACGGAATTAAAAATAAGTAAGATATGCCTCAAGGGCTAAGTTCACAAACCATTCAAAGGCAGTGTTTACACACTTTTTAGTTTTGATATTGGTCTTTGCCATCCCCTGAAGGTCCAGGGTTCAAAAATATTTCGCGAATTGAATTAAAAGGTTCAAGAACAACTCGTAGGGAGGAGGGGGGGGTTAAAACTAAAGATGATGATATACAAACAGATACAATAAATACCATAGAAAATGCATGAAACCTATTGCTTAGAATGTATTTCAAAGAGAAATAATAATATCATTGACATGTTGGTTCACATGGCTAAAGCATCGTAGGAAATCTCAGGTCTTACATTCAATTCCTACACCCTGCAAATAATTCATGATTTTAGAAGGCACGGTCAGACTTATTTATAGGTTACTACTGATTTCATTTAATTGTTAATTCATAAGGTGATATGCGAGGGTTTCTGTCAATTTATTTCCATGAACAATTTTTTAGCATCGACTTGTTCCAAAAAAACAATTCTATAGGACTATATCATTGCGCAACTGACGCTCAAAACCAGAGAAATCAGTAAGAGGTTACGACAGTGCCTTAGGGACATCAAGACTACACCAGTCAAATATTTCTGAAATCATCAGAAAATCTTTAGCGAACATCTTAGATCATTATGTAATCTATTTCAATATTGTCCGGGTTTGTTCAGAGTTCATTGCTCCTCAAACGCACATATCCAAACTCATGGCCAAAGAAATCGACCACACTCATCCTCAGGTAAAGGCCATATGCACCAGTCAAGGTAATGACATTCACTAACATCCAGCCTTTGGTAGAGGTCACAGATTTCTACCGCTGCCTGGCCTTCAAAGAGTTTTTTGGCCTCGAAAGTGTCTTGGAAAGGTGTCAAGGAACGTAAAGTAAGCAAATACCATGGCAAGGAACGTAGTCTAACCATAGTATTACCTATATGCGAGGGACTACTTACTCTCTTTGAAAGGTGTATAGGGCCAAGCAAATTCATACGAAATCGCGAGGGACTACTTACTCTCTTTGAAAGGTGTATAGGGCCGAGCAAATTCATACAAAATTGCGAGGGGTACTCACTCTCTTTGAAATTTGTATAGGGCCAAGCAAATTCATACGATACTGCGAGGGGATATTCACTCTCTTTGAAAGGTGTAAAGGGCAAGGCAAATTGATACGACATTGCGAGGGGATATTCACTCTCTTTGAAAGGTGTATATGGCCAAGCAAATTCATACGACATTGCGAGGGGATATTCACTCTCTTTGAAAAGTGTATAGGGCCCAGCAAATTCATACGACATTGCGAGGGAATATTCACTCTCTTTGAAAGGTATATAGGGCTAAGCAAATTCATTATAAGCATTCTACTGACGATAATGAAAAATTTTAAATAACTGGAATTAATTCACATGGTAGTCTAGTATTGAACTGAAATATGATTCATTGCAAAAAAAATTAGAAATAACCTACATAACCCACAAAAACAAAAGAATAGAAGCTCAAAATATTTCTACTGATCTAGGATCTACTAATCCTATCATCGCCAATTATTTCAAATTGTTTAGAAATAAACCTTGCATTTTTATGACAAAAAAAAGCAACAAGGAAGCTCATTTTGGTTCAACAAAACTGACTTCTTACTCTTTAATCCATTAACTCTATCTCAAGTCAGACAATTTAATAAATAAATAATAATTTTAACATTGTTAACTGTAAAAATAACGGCAGAAGAGTGGAAACTCGAAGCCAGGGTTGCCACCACGGTCAATTTTTAAAGTCATACATTTGCGTGCTACACAGTGATTTTCGGCGCTATAGTCAAAAAGTTGACTGTAATAGTGCTAAATTAGTGTAAAAATAAAAGTTTCGTTCTATTTTGGCACTATTTTAGCAATTTTGAGTAAGTGCTACGGTGCTACACACAATAAAATAGTGCTAAAATAGCACTTTCGTGCTACATGTGGCAACTCTGTTCGAAGTATTCCTACTGATTCTGGAAGAGGCCAATTCCATAAGTGGACTAGTGTGGATTAATGCCGTCCAAGCCGAGTGGTTAGTACGCTAGACTTGAAATCCTTTGTCCGCTAGGACAGGGATTTGTGCCCCGATGTTGCTGTTATTTAGTTTAGAAGGGTGGTCATTAGCGTGACTCTGTAAGATCAGCCAGAGTCGAACCAGCTCTAAATCGGTATCAGGAGAAATCTGGGGAAGTAAATAGGAAGGGTGTGCGAAGGCACAGGATGGTAGGCCCCCACCCCCCATTACAATTCCTGGCTGAAGGGCCACGAAACAGAGAACAGCACCGCCGGTAGGGACTGTCAAATTCAGTGCCGTATTCTTTATTTTTTTTTTTATGCCGTCATTTTCTCATCATCATCATTAATAATTTCAAAAACTCTAGAAAATAATCTCAAAATTTACGGTAAACAATAAAAAGAAAGTTTAGTTTCCTTAAAGTAAGACCAACTTTTAAATGTTTTATCTATCAAATCTACCTTTGTTCAGACAATTTAATGCCATTTAAATCGTCGAATTTTAAATACATCCATAATTAAATACCGATTTAAATGGTTTGATTAATTCCAGTTCACTATTGTTTAGTATTATATTAGTTTCCGAACTAATAATCTAAATATCAGTGAAAAATGTGTCGAGTGGAAAGTACAGAAAATTCATCACGTGATTTATGAAAGCGTTATTTACAGGGCACGTGCAAAAGCTGTTTCCAATGAAACCACATGAAATGTTTCACGTGAGATATTACGCAGAAGGAGCGTTGTTTAGGGGGGGTTGGGGGCAGTTGCTCCCCAATAATTTAGAGAATAAATAAAAGTTCAAATAGGGATAAAATCCTTTTAATAGACAGTGTTTCACAAACAGTGATATCTGGTATTTTTTGTGAATTTCAATCACTGTTTGTGAAACACTGTCTATTAAAAGGATTTTATCCCTATTTTTAGGGGTACTTTTATTATCGTCATGGAAAGGCAGCGTGGTCTCCGAAATTATCAAATTTGGTGGCAAATTTATTATATAACCCATGCCCCTTGACGATCCAGATATGGACCCCTATTGCCCTCCCCCCCCCCCAAAAAAAAATAAAAATGCTGGAGCTACGCCCCTATTATGCAGCACAAGCCATCGACCCTTTGGTGTTTATTTTGGGATTTTTCTCTTTTCAAACAGAGATTCCAAGTTCAGAATGTGAACTCATAAATATTTAGGTCACAAATTATGAACTATATAAATATTTTTCATTAGGATAATAAGTTCCCTCGCTGTGCTGTTCGTTTTCATTTTGTTTTTCATGCTCATAAGAGTTTGGAGTTGTTTCGAGCACTTTGCCATAAATACTACTAGATTTAGGCTGTTTCTCAAGTCATTCGAGTAGAGTTTCAGACATAAAAATTAATTTATCAAACATTTAATGATTTTTCTATCTAAAAAAAGAAAAAATATATATTCAGTAGCAGTTATCATTGTAGAGTACAGAAAGATTAACAACAATGAAAATTGTCCCAGAACGGTAGATTTAACTTTTAGGCCCCAATTTCTCCGTTTTTCTAGAGAAAGTCTATTGTGGAAATCTTGGGGGTGAGGGGGAATATGGAAATCTTGGGGGGACCCTTTCGTAAGTAGGTACTATTAGCATATATAACAACTATTCTATATGTTTTTATATAATAAAAGAAGGGTATTGGTATACTCATTAGGCTTATCTTACCTGTATTTGTTTTCTTAATGTAACCTTTGATTCATTGGATGTAACAGGTAAATTCAATTTCAATAATAACTTTGACTCCAGGACGACCCAATTTAACCCACAATTGGGTTTCAAAATTAAATCAACCGGTTTCAAGTTCCTGCTACGAAATTCCAGGATCTTTCCGGTAAACCTAAAAAAGAGATTAAGAACAAAGCATAATTTAACAACAGAACAATATTTTAATAATTTGCTCAAGTTATGCAAGGTTCCAAGCAACATGAATAATCCGCAATGAAAACTGGGCCCAAAGACATCGAAAAAAAATTAATAAAACAAATCAAATATCATCAATCACGAAGGTCTTTTGCACCTAATTTGGTTTAATCATTTCGATTATATTTTAAGCAAAATCTTGAAACTGAAAGAATTAGGTTGAAAATATTAAATTACAATATAAACTACGAAGAATTTGAATCTGTTCCATTTTTACAAAATAAAATTTAATACAGCGAGTAGGAATTAAATGTTCTTTACGAAATCAAAAACTATCACTAGAGGTGAAATTTAGCCCCCTTCTGTTAGTGCATGTGTTGGAGGATTTGTGTGCAATTAACATAAGCAAGTATCGTCAGCCGGGTATCAAAGGTCGGGTAGCCGGGTAGCCAGCCGGGTATCAAAAGGTCGTATCTCCATAATTATAAATTTCAAGAAGAGTAGACAAAAACCTAACAAATATATATAGCCTATATATATATATATATATATATATATATATATATATATATATATATATATATATATATATATATATATATATATATATATATATATATATATATATAAATATATATAAATATATATAAATATATATATATATATATATATATATATATATATATATATATATATATATATATATATATATCCGTTTTTGTTTTATGGTTATCGGAGGGGAAACAAGAAAGTTGTGAGGCTTTTTATTTGCTCTTCTGAAAATTCACAATTATGGAGACCCGACCTTTTGATACCCGGCTGACGATATACATGTATATGAGCTATACACATATTAACGTGTACATCCTCCAAACCGAAACCACAAGATATGACCTTAACGGCACTAAATAACAAAACAACTAAAAATTTACAAGAACAGCTGAAATGATTTTTCAGTTTCACAAATAATAAGGACAGAGGGACAGATGGAGCTGCACTTAACCTCTCTCCCCCAGTAGAAGACTAAAAATTAAAATTACGAAGCAACATGACATTTGGAGGATATGCAACACTTTTTATGCAAATAAAAAACAATTCAAATCTTCACAAAGAAAGGCATAAATTAGATGTTTCTTATAACATTGAAAATTGTGTCTAGAGGCGAAATTATACAGTCAACACTTTTGGCATGTGGGCTGAAGAATTTATGTATATTTAATTAAGAGCAATTTACATGTCCAGTTAATATACAAATTCCACAAAATAACTACTACTAGTAATAATAACTCACCGCACCACCGAGCCGCCTGAGGCCAATCCAGCTATGCACACTCCTCCTCAATCCCAATCTATTCAAATCCTCACTCTTTACACTCTCCTAAGAAGTTCCCATTTCCTTCAAATCTTTGTTAATGAAATCCTCTTACCCCAGCCGCGGACGACCAGCTTTCCATTTAGCCCTAGACGGTTCACCGAAAAGGACAATCTTTGGCAATATATCATCCTTCATCCGCAGAACGTGCCCTAGCCATCTCAACCATTCTCTCGTTACAGCGAATAAAATATCTAAAGCCAAACTGGCCACACATGACAAAAAGCACAAAGAAATGAATATAAATGACAAATGGGTCTATGGCCAGTAATTGAAAACGAAGAAAAACAACAAAATCAAAAGAATATTTTGTCCATATCTAACAAGGCGTCTTCAGCGTTGAAAAAAAAACTAAACTAAAAAATATACATAAAACTAAAATAGACTAACCTAAAATATATAATATATAATGTTAATGAATTGTATATCATATATTTTAGGTTAGTATATTTTAGTTTTATATATATTTTTTACTTTAGTTTTGTAATGTTATTCTCGTACTTAGCACTAATCACTTTAATGTATTTGACTGGTATCTATCAACGGAATTTAACGCTTGCTCATAATATATAAAACTCAGTATAATACATAATATATATGCTCTTCTATCAACGGAATTTAACGCTTGTTCATAATATATAAAACTGAGGACCAAAGGTGTTTGATAACTCAGGCATTTCTCAATTATTAACCTAAGAGTGAAAATATGGCCGACACATCCTCTACCTTTTCTAAAACAGCACTGTTCTTCTCTTAAAACTTTGTCAACAGCATCTCTCAGTCTAAAAAGTATCATATTACTAAGTAATTTGACCAGACTAAGACTAAAGACCAGACTAATGCCTCGATAATTACCACACTCATTCTCATCACCTTTCTTATACAGAGAAATGAAACTAATTTACCACACTATCAGCACCTGGAGCCTTATTATTTTTTAATCCTTTCAGTACTGTCGCTAATTCTTCCTAATAAAACAAATCTTCCTTCACATACAAGGTATCACAAACTTTTTCATTTTCCTCTATATCATTTATTGGGCCTCTATCTCGGTTTAGCAAGTTCTCAAAATGTTTTGCCCATCTCTCTTTAACCCTTTCCTTATCACTAATTGTGGTCCCGTTCCTATCTTTAACTGGGACATGTCCAAATTGACTACTCCCTCTCAATTCATTAAAATGCAGGTACAAAATTTTACTATTATCCCGTCTAGCTGTATCTTCCAGATTCTCGGCAATTTTATCAATGACCTCAACTTCACATCTCCATAATTCATATTTTAAAGCTTTCTCCACTTTGTTTACATTTCTTTTGTTTTCATATGATTTATCACTCAGATAATTCTTGTACAAGCCCCTTCTGCTCTCAATTAAACATTTAGCTTTTTCACTAATATTCCTAACTGCGGTCCTAACTTTCTTCATCAAGACACCATCAGCAACTTCATAAATTGTTTTACTACAGTCATTCCATCCATCTTCCGCATTGTCATACTATAAACTCTCAATATTAGTATTCATCTGTTCCGGGAAAGTTTCTCTCCAACTTTTATCTTGGAGTCTACCAACATCATAACTTCCCAGGAGGCAGTTACCCTTCCGAAATTTCAGCTTTAAATTTACCCTAGACACTGCCAGTATTTAATTTTAACCAATACTATATACCCTAGTGTCTTGTATTGATCCTGCCAGTCTTCGGTTTACAATACAACAATCAATAAGGTTTGTTGTCTTACCATGAACGTGAATACCATGTTAACTTATGGGTCATTTTATGACCAAAAACCGTATTGGTTAAAACTAGATTCTTATACCTACAAAGTTACAACAGTCTGTAGCCATTGCTGTTTCTACTGACCTATAGCCCTATTTCCTGGGCGTTAAAATATCATAGGCAGCGCGATAGCGCTGCCTAAGTATAGAACGATGTGGGCAAAATGTATTATTTTTTTTTCTCCATACCCGGGCACTTCGTATCGAAGGAGTTGTCGTAGAAACTTCGAAAAGGACCCATTCGATTGGAAATTGGAGTGGCTAGTACGCCTTTTAATAGTCAACAGTGATTGGAGGGCAACTAGCCCCCTCTCCCCCCCAAGCCCATAATTCCCCCAAACACATCCAATCAAAATATTGAGATAGCCATTTTGTTCAGCGTAGTTGATTTCCGGATAGAAAATATGTTTTTGAGGAGGAAACTCCCCCACTATCCTCGGGGCAAGGGTATTAAGTTATGCCCAGAGGGCATATAAGAACAATGTTGGAACTATGTATTATTTATTATATTTTTCCTTTAGAGCACGGCACTTCGTATCGAAGAAGTTGTCGTAGAAACTTCGAAAAGGGCTGATTCATTTGGAAATTGGAGCGGCTTGTGCCCTTTTTAATAGTCGAAAGTGATTGGAAGGCAACTAACACCCCTTCCACGCCCACTATTCCCCAAAACACATCCAATCAAAATTTTGAAATAGCCATTTTGTTCAGCGTAGTTGATTTGAAGACATCAATTATGTTTTTGAGGAGGACACTCCCCCACAGCCTTCAGGGAAGGCCCTGGGGGCATATAAGGCTTTTATAGAAGGCGTTGTCGTAGAAACTTCAAAAAAGGCTCATTCAGTTGTAAATTCAAAGGGCTAGTGCTATTTTTAATAGTCGAAAGTGATTGGAGGGCAACTAGTCCCCATCCCCCCTCCCACGCCCTTCAAACCCCAAACACAATCAATCAAAATTTTGAGATAGCTATTTTCTTCAGCGTAGTTGATTTCCAGATAGAAAATATGTTTTTGAGGAGGACACTCCCCCACAACCCTCGGGGCAAGGGTTCTAAGTTATGCCCTGGGGGCACATAAGGTTTTTATAGAACGCATTATCGTTAGAAACTTCAAAAAGGGCTCATTCGACTGGAAATTGAAATGGCTAGTGCCCTTTTTAATAATTGTAAATGATTGGAAGGCAACTGACACCCCTTCCACGCCCACCATTTCCCCAAACACATCCAATAAAAATTGGAGATAGCCAATTTGTCCGACGACGTTCAAAGTTCCGGAAATTATACCTTTGAGCAGGAAACTCCCTCCACAGTCTTCGGGGCAAGGGTTATAAGTTATGCCCTGGGGGCATATAAGGTTTTTATTGAAATCTTTGTCATAGAAACTTGAAAAAGGGGTCATTCAATTTGAAATTCAAAAGGCTAATGCCCTTTTTAATATTCAAAAGTTATTTGAGGGCAACTAACCCCCCTCTCACGCCCACTTTTTCCCCAAACACATACAATCAAAACTTTTAGATAGCCATTTTGTTCAACGTAGTTGAAAGATTTGGAAATTTAGGTTTTTAAGGGTGACAACCCCTCCACCCACAACCCTCAAGGCAAGGTGTGTAAGTTATGCCCTGGGGGCATATAAGTTTTTATTGAAAGCGTTGTCGTAGAAACTTCAAAAAGGCTCGTTCAATTGGAAATTGAAAGGGCTAGTGCCTATTTTAATAGTTGAAAGTGATTGGAGAGCGACTAACGCCCCTCTCACGCCCACCATTTCCCCAAACACATCCAATCAAAATTTGGAGATATCCATTTTGTTCAACGTAGTTGAAAATTTTGGAAATTAGGTCTTTTAGGATGATAACCCCCTCAGAACCCTCAGAACAAGGGTTGTAAGTTATGCCCTGGGGGCATATAAACTTTATATAGAAAGTTGTTGTAGAAATTTGAAAAAGGGCTCATTTGATTGGAAATTAAAATTGCCCCTTTTTATGTCGAAAGTGAGTGGAGAGTAATTAAGCCCCCTCTTAAGCACACAATTTCCCCAAAAACATTCAATCAAAGTTAAGAGACAGCCATTTTGTTCAACGTAGTTGAAAGTTCTAGAAATTATGTATTTAAGGATGAGAAACCCCCCCGAGCCCAAAGGGCAAAGGTTGTAAGTTCTACCATGGGGGTATATCCGGTTTTTATAGATAGAGTTGTCGTAATACTTCAAAAAGGGCTCATTCAATTGGAAACTGAGAGGGCAAGTGCCCTTTGTAATAGTCGAAAGTGAATGGAGGGTAACTACCCCCCCCCCTCTCACGCCCATCATTCCTCCAAACATATCCAATCAACACTTTCAGATAGCCATTTTGTTCAACGTAGTAGAAAGTTCTGGAAATTATGTCTTTGAGAATGACACCCTCCCAGCTTTCAGGGCAAGTGTTGTAAGTTATGCCCTGGGGGCATATAAGATTTTTATTGAAAGTGTTTTCGTAGAAACTTCAAAAGGGCTCATTTGATTGGAAATTGAAAGAGCTAGGGCCATTTTTAATAGTTGAAAGTGATTGGAGACCGACTACCACCCCTCTCACGCCCACCATTTCCCCAAACACATCCAAAATTTTATGATAACCATTTTGTTTATGGTATTTGAAAGTTCTGGGAATTAGGTCTTAGAGGATGACAACCACCCTAACAGACCTTAGGGTAAGGGTTGTAATTTATGCCCTGGGGGCATATAAGGTGGTTACAGAAAGCGTTATCGTTTCAAAAAGAAATCATTCAATTGGAAATCGAAAGGCCTAGTGCCTTTTTAATAGTCAAAAGTGATTGGAAGACTAGACATTTTTATAGTAAAGATCGATTTGGGTATAATGTATTATTGTTTGTTGTTGTTGTTGTTTAGACCAGGGCACTTCGTATCGAAGGAGTTGTCTTGGGAGCTTCGAAAAGGGCTCATTCGATTGAAAATAGAAAGGGCTGATGCCCTTTTTAATAGTGGAAAGTGATTGGAGAGCAACTACTCCCCCTACCACTCCAACGCCTACCCTCCCATTTCCCCATTATGTTTAAAAACTAAATGTAGCCTTAAAATTAAATCAAAATGCACTATGTTGATGCTAATTCCCAATAAGGCATCTCAACAGTATCCCAAGAACGACTGACGGTATTATGTTCAAACTTTCGGGGCTACTTCTGCTCTTAAAATTTAACCAAATCAACATAGCGTAAGTGTATTCAAGCTATCAAAGAAAGTAAACAGAATTTTTGGCGAATGGTATCAGGTTTTCTATTTCAGGTCAACTAGAGAAGGTATGAAACTAAATTAAACAGTACTATTTGTGTCCAGATTTTTAAAAGGTTGTATGTTATTAGAAATTGCTGATAATTTTTCTCCAGCATACAAATAGCAGGCCAAACTATAAAGTTTAAAAAAAAACTAAAAGATTTAAAGTATTATTTTCTTTTTCCCTGAAAGGACTATGTCAATATAAAACGAACAGAAATTAATTTAAAACAACTTTTTCCCCAAAATAAGTTTTTCAAAGAAAACTAAAGAACTCCGTTAAACAAAAAATGAGCAAAAATAAAATCAAATAATCTACAAAGCGTGAAACTACCACAAATCAGCATCGATAAATAAATGAAACCCAAAACGAACAGATATTACAATAAATAACCGAGTCAAACTCAAAACGAGCAGAAATTAACATAAGTTGGGGGCAAAACCCCTATGCCTTCCCAAGGCCAGAACAAAATATGCACTTTACTAAAAAAATACAATTTAATGTGCATTGTCAGTTTAATATACATATACTGATATTTAGTAATCAAAATGTTAACATTATTTGATTTATTAATGTTATAAAAATAAAAAAATTTATATTTTTTTCAGTAAAGCGCAAATTTTGTTTTTTTTTAATTAATCCTAATAAAAACACACATATTTCTACCTGTGACCCTGTTCATTTGCTCCTGTAACTGTAAGTAAAATTCAATTGAGTCACTACTATCTCCATCAGTCGGTTCTACAGGGGCATATACTACTATAACTGATGTCCTGAGCTTTTTAGTCATAAAATGAGCAATTAGTATTCTATTATTAATACCTTCCCAACCTAAACAAGACTTAGCAGCTTCTTTGCTCATCATGAGCCCTACTCCCTGTCCATGTACCCTATCCTTCCTGCCTCAGTAAACAAATTCTAAATCGCCTAATTTCATGCTACCTACCCCTGGGATATGAGTTTCTGAAACTCCTAATAAATCCAGTTCAAATCGTCTGAATTCGTCAGTCAAAATGTCGATACGATAGTCCTTTTTTAACGCTGTAACATTCCAAGTTCCAATTCTTTAAATCATTGAAATTATTTTGGCCTCAGGAAAAGCCTCTTCAAAATAAAGTCACGTGGTATTACCTTATGACATAAATTATCCCAATTTCATAGGGCATTCACACATCCGTCGACTGACAATTGAATTTCTTTTATTATTTTATTTAAAATTCCAGTGTATGAAAAGGAAAGAAGGTTAAGCATAAACACAAGTTAAAACATAGAATACGAAAAAAAACTTTTTCTCTTGGCTCTTTTTCTGCATTATTCCTAATTTCTTTTAAGGTTTTTAGTTTTCTATTGTTGTTCAAATATATTTTTTTTATCCCAATTTCTCTTCTTTCTCGTTATGGCTAATTCTATAATTTTACAGTAATTTTATTATCTACACCTATGATCTTGCTTACAGCTAGTTTGGCCTTCTTAGGCAATGTTTTGGCCTTCCACCCTAAAGTTTTGGGTAGAACCAGCGAGGGGCTTTTATTTGACTCTAAAACAGGTTGTCCTACGCGAATGAACCTTTCAGGAATCACCCAAAAGCCTAAAAAAGACCTGAAAAGAGTTTGGCATGTGTATTCTCCTCTTTTCCCCACCGGAAAACTGACTTTACAATAGCGAGAAACAGACATAGTCTACCCAACTTAAGGTCTAGGATATAAGAATGCCTTACAATGCCAAATGCAGTTTGTAGGCCCATCACTCGTCTCCACGTTAATGACTTTCGTCAAAGACAGCCGAATGGGGGGGGGAGAAAGGGTAGCACAGAGTGGCTCCAGTCCTATAATGTCGGGCTTCAGCTCTGATAAGAACGGTTATTCGATTTTGAGCCTTTTTTTATATATGGGGATTGACCTACAGTTAGCTGGATAGCGCTGGAGGGAGTGACAGAGGGGGCAAGGGGTCCATAACATAGATGCTTTACAAAACTTCAGCTAAACCAAGGCATGGAGTGTGGGCAAAACGTTCATAAGAAAATTTTACCATTACACTTTACGTTTCTTTGATCAGCAACTACAAACTTAAATAAAAGCGTTGAGTGTACAAAAATAATTGTCGGGAGGGGCAAAACCCTTCTTTTACTTGTTTCAATGTGTACATTTAAAAATCATAAATATTCTCCCTGTCTTTTCTTCTTCTTGATCCATTTTCATTGTCTATCATTTCGTTTATTTTCATAAATTTCTTCTAGTTCATGTTATTGGATGGATATTGCCAAAAATCTTCAATCCATTATTTAAATCGTGATGTGGTTTCATGGATAATATAGTAAGTGCATGTTTTATAGATAGATGGATAGATAGCAAAACCAGGCGAAATACAAATTACGCATTTGTTCTGATTTGGTACGCAATTATGATGACAGCGATTATGTTTCAGCTAGAGAATCAATCCAATATCCGACAAATTTACTAAATTCTGCATAAAATAAAACGCAGGTTATTTTTCTAGGCATGTAAGTACGCAGGGGGTAGAGGGGATCGTGCCCCATTCTAAAACAAGTTTATATTTTAATAAATTAGTAGGAATAAAAATAAAAATTTTATATGGAAACCCGTGAGATACAACTATCAGTACAACTGTGAAATCTACAGCAATTAGAACATTTATATAATTAATTTTTCCCAAAAAAATTCTGTCTCATTTCTAGCAACTGTGGTCGCACATCCCCTCAGTGGCACAAGTTTTGAACTTTTTTTTTCATTGAACAGTTCCTTGAGCAATTTATCAACATTTTGCGTCAGGTAATGCTCCTATAGAAGCCTCAGAGGAACCCAAGTTATATTTTCACATCATAATCCTCTTCAATCGAATAAGGGGATTTCTCTGATTTCGCCGCTTTATCAACATTTTGCGACAGTAAACGAACCCGAAAAAACCTCAGAGAAGCCAAACTTTTTGCTTTTATGCCTCAATTCTCCCAAAACCTACAACTACTACAACTAACAACTCACCGCAGCATCAAGCCACCTGAGGCCAACACAGTTGCACATGCTCCTCTTCCATCTTAATTTACTCAAAGCCTCCCTCTTTACACCCCACCTCCCAGAAAGTTTCCATTCCCAAAAAATCTTTCTTTGCGACATGCTCCCACCCCAACGGTGGACGACCTGCTTTCCGTTTATCCCTAGACGGTTGACTGAGAAGGACAATCTGTGGCAATCTGTCATCCTTCATCCTCAGAACGTGCCCTAGCCATCTCAATCTTTTTCTGATTATAGCCCTAGAAAGCGGGATTGAAGCACACTTTTTGTACAGCCTACTGTCTGAAACACGGTTAGTCAGCTGGTATAACAATCCATAGGTAATTTATCTGGAAAACGTTTAGCAAATCTTCCTCCGTTTGTCAGAGCCCCCGTGCTTCAGACCTATATTTGACCACTGACATTACTGTAGCTTCTAATATTCTAATCTTGGCGAATTTTAGGGAGACATTTTTTCATGGGGATGTACCGCTGCTACCGGGTGTTTTGAGGACTCCTTCGAGCGACCTAATCATTGCGTTAGGTTGTTTTACAGAGAATAGCCTGATGGCGCGGAAAGAAGCTGTAGTTTAAATTTGTTGAGTGTTATTGTTCTTTCCTTATTGTTTCTTGTTTATTTGTTTTTGTGTATATGGCCACTGATTTTTAAATACACGCATGTATGTATGTATTCTAATCTTTGTTCGCAGACTTATCTTACAAACTTTTTTTCTCTCAGCCCTCACTGCCTGGATTATTTGAATTTAAATAATTTAGCTTTTTTTCAGTTAAGTTTCCCTAAAGAACGCTCATGAAAGCCAACTTTTTACTTTCATACTTCCCTCCTACATGTCTCCTCGATATATTCCTCTCCTCCTACCTACTCGCCTATTAAGATCACTTCTATATCAGTAATTTCAATAGTACAACTGGGAGTCCCCAAAAACAGAGGATTAATATTATATTGTTATTACTATTATATTATTAATTGCGTTATTCACTATTATTAATTATTAATAATTAATAAATAATAACAAATTACTATTTATGTGACCAAGTTTATATTTATGTGATTAATATAATTACTAATTACAGTTATATATTGTTACTATATTATTATTTATATTAATTATACTATCACCCCGTCTTCAAGCTGGATTATTGTCTCTTTGATTCAAACACAAAATTACGTTGACAGTGAGCATCTTTTTTTTTTTTAGTGTGAATTCCGGATAGAATGAGAATTGTTAGAGAAGTATTTATCTAATATTTTGAAAATGAACAATAATCGTATTATAAAATATTCAAAAGGACTAGCCAACAAGCACTATATTTTTAGAGGGTATAGCTTTGAAAAAAAATTGTTTTGTTTTACCAAATACACTCTGACGTTTATTTACATTTGAGTTTATGGACTTTGGGCTTTCCAAACAAAAATAACTGTTTAAAATTTATTAGAGTTTTCTGGGTTTTTAAAAGAAAGAGAGAAATTTTTATGTTGCACTTCAAAATCTAATCAGTTTTTTAAACAGCTAATTCCGCTGTATTACTGGCATTTCATAACGATAAAGAATAGAAAAAAAAAAAAAAAAAAAAAATAGAATAAAAATAAAAATAAAAGCTATCCCCGCCAAAACTTTATTACATATCTTTTTTCACGTCACATTATGAGAACTTAAATTTCGTCCTTGGTTTTAGTCACATATGCACGCACTTCCGACCATTGGAAGAGGGGGTTGGAGAGTTTTAGTTTCGGATAGGAACGGGTTAATTCATATAAAAAAAATTGAAGCTTGAAATGGTCGATTTTTCAGAGAGGAGGGATGAAAATCGTCCATAGTGAAGCCGTTTAGATATGAATCTGGCCAAGTCCAGTTTCTACTTTTTTTTCCTGTTTTTGCGTCAAAGCACTTGATTGACTGTAAACTTTATAAGTTTGCAAGGATATTCCCAAAAACTAGGAATTTTTTAGTGAGCCTAAAAATCCATACCAAGTTAAAGTTGGGATTTTTAAGTGAAACTAAAATCAATACCAGGTTGAAATTGAGGATTAATACTCGATTACATGGCTAATTTTCTAGAATTGTTTACAGTAGACTTAATCTGGCGAGAAGGGGGAATATAAATACAAAATAGTATTTTTTGGGGCAAGATTTAGAAGTTTTTTTTAGAGGAGAATCCTTCGGACCAATATCAAGGGGGATTCCCCATACCCTAACCAACCCACAACATACAGTACGAGTTTCGGCCAACGCGATGCATCATAGTTGAAACAGAATAAAAGGGTTTACTTTCCAATGAAGTAATAAAGTAATCAAGAAATAAGAAATAAAGTAATAAAGTTTAAAGAATAAAGTAATAAGGAAATAAAAGAGTTTACTTTCCAATAAAGTAATAAAGAAATAAGAAATAAAGTAATAAGAATAAAGTAATAAAATTTGAAGTATAAAGTAGTAAGAAATAAAGTAATAAAAAATAATAATAAAGTAATAAAGAAATTAAACGGTTGACTTTCCAGTAAAGTAATAAAGAAATAAGAAACAAAGTAATAAGAATAAAGTAATAAAGAAATAAAAGGGTTTACTTTCCAATAAATCAATGAAGAAATAAAGTAATAAGATTAAATTAATAAAGTTTAAAGAATGAAGTAAAAAGAAATAAAGTAATAATATTAAAGTAATAAAGAAATAAAAGGCTTTACTTTCCCGATGAAGCGTGCACATGAATTACAATGGGATCAATTTCCAGCTTAATCATATCCAGGTGAGCCTCATCAACTGCTTTAGTAATAGCACCGATTGTTTGTCGTATTGGGATAGGAGATGCAAATGGATCCTCTTTTGTAACAATGTAAACACCCAGTATTGTAACACCACCAGGAAGCATTCGAATAACCTATAAAGAAAAAGTGAAATTCCTTTTTTTTGCGTGAGATTCATTAGAAAATAAGTCTAAATCACAGTTTATATAATTAGCAGTATGATCTTTCCCTATCTCACCCATTATAAAAACCCGGACCGAGGTGCGAGTGCTCCAGAGAACGTATAAACATAAGCGGCATTAGATCTTTTCACGGGTAGACAAAGAATAATCACACTACGGAACGAGTACTGACAAAACCACTTGGCCGGCTCACCCATAAGAGGGCAATAAGTGCACAAATAAGTGGGAGGAGCTTTTTGTTCGCACCGAGAATGAAGAGCCAGAAATCATCTGCGGTAAACTTACTGGATAATTATATAAACTGTGGTCTAAATCAAGCAGTGGCGGATCCAGGGGGCGAGGGGGGCGTGCTCCCCCCTATCGTAGTCTAAAGTAGTGTAATTTACTTAATTAACTTGAGTTTGCGTTAATTAAACTTGCTCCTAAAGCAAGTTTATCGGATCAACCTATTTTGCCCCCCCCCCCTAAATTTTTTTTAACAGATCGACCTATTTTGCGCCCCCCCCCCTAAAAAAATCCTGGATCCACCCCTGAAATCAAGTCCCAACATGAGATTATCTGTCATTTAGAATGTATTTGCAAGGAAATCGTACCACATAGGAATTATTTGAGCCGCTTTGTTAGATATAATTTTGATAAAGAAAGGCCACATTTAAAAATGCGTTCTCTGTCCCCTCCCAGAATGTATACAACAGACTATAAATTTTAATCTGTAGAATTGATTAGTTGAATTTCACAGTAGGGTTAAACAGTCAGTTTTAACGATAATATAGACAAACAGATTACAAATAGCTTTAACCCATCCCTAAAACTGACCAGAGTCAAAATGAACGAGCGTGAAATAACGTTTGGATTATTAAAGATTCAAGTATTATTCAAATCTGAAACCAACGCTTACGACATGATTTTTATTATCTTGTGATCGTTATATCTTCTTTTTCTGCGGGGGGGGGGGGGAACTCCTTTTAGTTAGTTCTCCACTGTAAGAATCTTAAAAGTAGAATTTTTATTTTGATAATTTTATAAAAAAAAAAAATATTTTATAAAGTATATATTTAATAATTTACTTTATTTTAAATTATTTTATATTTATTTTACAAGTATGAATAATTTTACACTAGGATTCGAGCAACTGTAAATGATATCAATGTTATTCTTTCACACCCATAATTCAGGGGGGCCATCTCCCTCCTACCCTTCGTGCAAATTGTATGAGGGTACCAATAAAACCACAGATTGCCAGCTTTTAGAATACAGTGCTTGCTTTTCCCAGCAAAAAGAAATCCAGCTTAACCTGTGCAATTCATTAAATCTAATCATCAAACAGTTCGTGGTAACGAACTGTAAGAGTAGTATGTTACCTTATACTTTGCGGCCTTTACGTTCCTTCCTGTGCTATTCTCGGCCTTTATGTTCCTTCCGGTGTTATTTGCGTACGCCCCTAGGAGTCTCCATGCTATTTGCTTGGCCCAATAGGAATCTCCATGTTATTCTATAGAAGCTCTACACCAATTCAAAGAGATTCAGAACTCCCTCACATGGCATTATACTTCTATAGAAGCTATATGAATTACCATCTTATGCTAGTTGGGAATTGCGTAATATGTTATGAAGGACAAGTTTTCTAACATAATTTTCGTAGACTAGATTTCTACTTCATGATATATATGGTATACATGCCTTTTAGGGTAAATCCGTGTCAGAAAACCAGTGTGTCTTGTTTAGGTGTTAATATATTCAATTATTTTTTTTTGTATATATTCAAGTTTCATATTAGAATTTTCTACAGTTTGAATAGTTCATTCATTCTACCAGTATCTATATTTTACAATCATTTACATTGATAGAGATATAGAATATTCTAAGCGACTTCTGGTGAGTAAAATTTTCTCATATTATAATAAAAAAGAAATCTATTTTTGTCTCGCCATTAAGTTAAGCAAGAATTTCCTTTACCTTCCTTACTTACGCTTTTTTTCACCGTGCTGTTAGCTCTTTTAAAAAGCTTCCTATGTTAATTAAACAGTCCATGTATTTCAATTTTAGTAAATATTCAAAAAAAAGAGACAGGTTCACTTTGATTTTGGCTCATTGTACATGAAAAATTAAAATAGAATTTGCATATTAGTTTCGGCAGATATGAGGGTCACCCCCCCCCTCCTCAATATCATGCTCTTTACACTAAAGTTCAAATTTTGTTTGAATCACAAACTCTTGAATCACAGAGGTCGGTTAATTAGAATAGATACCTCTTTTGAAAGTGCTAAAAAATTAATATTCTGAATAAGTAAAAATTGAAGTAGCTAATTAAATTGTGTAATTTTTTCAACTTTTGGGAGTTTGGTACTGTGGTATTGAAGGGGCAGTGCCCTCTCATAGGCTAAATAGTTTGAAAACTGAAAATGATTTTTATTTTAGAATGCTGTTGATCAACCATCGCAGCAAAAACGTGCAAAATTGAATGAAACTCATTATAACACTGAGACAGGATTAATCAAATCATTGAATGCAATCAGACCAACTGTACTCCGCCTCGCACCGCATTCCGAAGGAGAGAAGAAATCTGGCGAGCTAGCTGTGATTTTTGACGTAAGTGTAAATAAAATACGACAAAAGAAAACAAGAATAGTGGAATTAAAAACAATGACTGACATCTGGGATACTGTACCACTAAGCATAGAGGAGGAGATGCATCTCATAGAAAAAACTGCTTCAGTTGAAAGATGGTATAGTTTCATGAAGAACTGGGACCATCAAGCACAGTGCTATGAGCTAGATTCCTATTACACATTTTCATTTTAAATGTTATTACAGATCCGAGTAAAACCATTATCAATATACCTCATTCTTTCATTCTAACTTAACTTGTAGGAATAGGAATTCATTCAAACAACTAAATCAGTTTTATTCTATGTATAATAGTGTACAAAAAGACTATTATTTTTCCTCATTCTTCTTCCCCTGACCAGGTGCTAATGTCTCCATCTCACTCGGGCTCAGTTTTCTTCTTAATATGCGATAGTACTTAAGGCTGCGTGATCGCCATATCTCATAATAATCATCATGTGTAATACAGTGGTCATCGTCCAACCTAGGTTCCCGATCTAAAAAATAAAAATTAAAAGACTTAAAATATATGGAATTTGTATAAGATGTAATGAACAAAAATTATTACTTCACGATCGATCTAATATAAATAAAGATAATGTATTAAAAGGACTATAAAAAAATTTTTCAGGATTTTATTGATGAGAATGTGGATAACATATGGTTATCATACCCATTGAGTGAAGAAGAAGAATTGACACTCTGCAATCTAATTGTGGAACCTGGCATTATAAAACCAGTGATATATCAACAAATTCAACCATTAAGGTGTCATAGGAAAATACACGACAAAAATACCCCTTTACACGTTTACAACGACTCGAGTGACACAAGAAAAAGGATAAGGAAACTTGTAAAAACACAGAAAAAGGACAGACATAGTCTTCTGTATAATGCTAGAAACGTGAGACGCTTTAGTCAATTAAATCACGCAATGAAATATCGCATGATATCCTTATGCTAAACATTCCAAAATAAGAAAATAATTCACCGACCAGAGATTTTTTTTTTTACGTTTCTGTACATTATATTTTGGAAATTAAAATGTTATTGTTATCATGTCATTGTCACAAGTTAGATCATCTAGGTGAGTATATCACCGTAACTATCAGGGGAAGATGTTATTTAAAATTCTCCTATATACATAATAATCTCTGTTTGTTTTAAGTTTTAGTGTTGTCCCATACTTTCAGTTGAAAAAAAACTAGTTATTTTTTTACTGGTTTAAACTTTCACAAAGAGGAGTAAGTCAAATGGAGCTTTCAGTATTACATACGCTTAAGGAATAATGTCATCGGCTTAGGAAAATACATCATATACATAAACCAATGAAATTCAAGAACAATTTCAACCACTTAATTTGTGAAAGTAATCTCTCCTTTTCTCTCGGGTAAAACCCTATTTCGGAGATCTTTTTAATGCATAAAAAAGCGTTTTAGAAAAGCGCAAAATATTTGCATTGCGTTCAGCATACGTGGTAGAAATGGCTATGGTACGAAAAGAGCGGAAACTAGCCCTTAAAAATAAAATTTACTCACCAAGTTTAGCGAAATAAATTCGTCTATTCTCGGTCCACTTCATGCTCCAAATTGTAAGAATGAACTGAACATACATCATCCCATTTTTAAGGCATTTTATACGTTATATCTTGGGAATTAAGCATCTTCTTATCATTATCTTGCAATTCAAATGCTTAATACCCCAAGCATATGCGAGTCAAATTTCACTTTAAAGTGCTGGCGTATCTAATGAAATAATTTAGGTCGTATGATCAATTTAGTAAGGACACTCGATATCCTAATTGTGTCTGATTCAAACTTTTACCTTTTGAGCATCAATTTTTTTGTTAGCAGAACCTTTATTTTCCTTCCTATGCTATTTGCCCCCCCCCCCATGCTATTCTAAGGGTTTATGTCCCTTCTCATGCTAGTGTTGTCAATCAAAAAACATTTTTGGAGCATGTACTTGTAGATGGGGAAAAGGGGTTAGAACGATTAGCAATTACGAGCGAGGACCCCCCACTGGTTCCTGGCAATAGGTTACGCATATCAAGTTGAAAATTTGACAGATGTTATTCTATAAGACGGAAATACTTTGCTTGAAGCTATAGATTAGCATTTGCAAAAAAGTGGTAATTAGTGATTGGATATTTTTTTTTAACATGAAATCTCTGAATAAAATATTTTTGGAGGGATGGAATGATGGGAGAAGGATTTCTTAGAGTACTTATAGTGCTGTACTGTGGGTCGACCATAGGAAGCTTTTTAAATAATGCTGGGAAATCCAGAGCCCCCTCCATGGAAAGATCCTCCCACCTAATACACACCCCCCCAACAGGGCCGTGGTGAGGCAGAGGTGTTTCGCACCAAACTCGTGTTAATTTTTGCTGGTTTTGAGTTTGACTAGATTATTTATTCTAATTTGTTTTCGGTTTGGGTGTCATTTATATATAGATGTTGATTAGCGCTAGTTTTTTTAAGTAAATTCGATGTTTCTCTATGATTCAATCCCAACGTCCCCCTGCTCCGAGTGTTGAAAATGATTTCACGACATTATTTTAGTTTTTCTTTCTTGCCCCAAACTTTTTTTTTATCATGAACCCTTTTGAGATTAATTTGATCAACTTGGAGAAAGTTCAAATAGAATGGTTACTGATATTGATATTAGTGCGTAAACTAAAAACTGACAAAAATATCCAAAACTTTTATTTAATTAGCATAGGAAGCTTTTTAAATAATGCTGGGAAATCAAGAGCCCCCTCCATGAAAAGATCCTCCCACCTAACCCCCAACCCCTCACACTGGCCATGGGAAGACATAAGGGTTTTGCCCCCAGCTTATGTTAATTTCTGCTCGTTTTGAGTTTGACTCGATTATTTATTCTAATTTCTTTTCGGTTTGGGTTTCATTTATTTATATATGCTGATTAGCGTTAGTTTTTTTTTTAAGTAAACTCGAAGTTTCTATATGATTCAATCCCAACTTTCCCCTGCTCTGAGTGTTGAAAATGATTTCACGACATCATTTTTAGTTTTTTTTTTCTTGCCCCAAACTTTTTTTTATCATGAACCCTTTTGAGATCAATTTGATCCACTTGGAGAAAGTTTAAATAGAATCGTTACTGATATTGATATTAGTGCGTAAACTACAAACTGACAAAAATATCCAAAACTTTTGTTTAATTAGCATAGGAAGCTTTTTAAATAAAGCTGGGAAATCCAGAGCCCCCCTCCATGGAAAAATTCTCCCACCTAACCCCCCCCCCCCCCCCCAAAGGCTGTGAGGCCCCCCCAAGGTTTTAGGAAAAAATTTACTGGACTTTATTCAAACCGAGACTTTCCCTATGGATAACACATTTGGCCCGGTCTGAAGTTAAATAGCGCCCAAGGGGGAGGGTGGTCACACCGTCTTGACAAACATAGACCTTGTCGGAGATGGTACTCATGGCAATTTTTTCTACATTTACAGTAAAGTTCCTGTAGTTGAGAGAACGAATTTCCAGCAATTTGGCTCGTGGAATTGTATTTTCAACAATACAATTCCTGTAGATGTCCATGTCGAAATTCTTATCCTCATAGCGCGTGGGCACTCCTTTGCAACGTTTCTTGATTTCCTCCTCGTCTGGCTGTATAAAGTACACCTTCGGACTTACAAACACACAACGGGAAATCAAATCGCTTCCCGTTTCTGATTTAAAAAATAAAAGCTGATTTGGTGCCCGACGTCTCACTAGCTCAGGGTAAAGATCACCCTAATTAGTGTAGTCCATTCGTGAACTGATATTTTCACCGTGCGCCAAATCATCAATTAGATTTGGGGTTTTTACTTTTAACAGTAGAGAATCCGTGTCCCCATGTAGCAGACCTTTACTTGCCCCTTTTCCTGCCACTGTAACCTAGCCACATTGTAGTAGAATTCCAACTTGAGTTTCTTAGAGATGTCCAAGATCACACTGCCTGCAGCAATATTTTTATTTAATACAATACGTCTTTTTTTCCTATTCAATAGTACCATGTCCGGGCCAATGATCGTGAAGGAAGTGTAATTTGGATCGGCAATAATTCGAGGACATTGTTTAGGATCGGTCACAACGTAACAACAATTCCTATTGCGAACACTCTCAAATATTTTACCGAAAACCGAATTCAAAATGAGCTTATAAATTTCTTTTTCGGCTTTCGTGTGCGCATCAGAACGTTTGTTGACAAAAGTGTCAACAAACGTTTTCAGATAGAGTTTTTGACTAAACTGGAGTGCTCTATGAACCTTTGTGATGTTGAAACCATTGTTGCACATCCATTTTAAAGCCACATGATGTACAACTATGTTTTTTTTCGGCAGAAGGTCAGCGATAAGTTTTTGTTTTGAAAGCTACCAATGCAATCCATCCACCTCGACTAAACGCCTATTGCGAGGGCTCAAAGAGTTCTTAATCACAGGTCTATTGATGCACAGGAAAAAAATCCTTTACTGAATCGTGAAGCTCGACTGATATCTCCCCATCAATTTCAAAAAACCATCCAACCGGGCCATTCTCCTCAACACTGTCAATGTTGGGGAAATGGGGAGCTTGAGGGTCATTGAGCCATTTATAGTCACCACAAGGTAGCGAATAATGGGACATGGCCGAGGGGTAGAGAGAATTCATATCAAGGAAAACTGCATCCGATTTTGTCCCCGTCTTCTCTCCTGTTGGATCAGTTTCCAAGATACGATCCCCGTGAAAAACAAAACCACCCCTCATTGACCTTTCGAAGAACATGTGCTCATCAATGTCTGTGATTAGCCCAATTTTTTCCCCACTAATTTTTAGGATGAGGTCCATCCTAAAAATTTTCCTAAAAGGAAAATTTTCCATCCTAAAAGGTCCATCCACTAGATGAGGAGATGAAAAATAATAGCCCAAATCAAGATTAAATTCCCCATAGATTTTGTCCGTATTTTTACACATAATGTCTAACAGAGTTAACACGTCACTCGACAAATACAGCTTGCAGTAGTCAAACCCATTTTTACACCCTCCCTCTGCCCACACTTTTTTAGCAAAACTGTATTCATCGGGGGTGCAACTACGATCATGTACTATCGTAAAACGATTTAATCGGGGGAATAGTTTTCTCAGCGAATTTCCACATTGAACAATAATAATCATAAGGATATATGCCCTTGACCGTCAACAAATCATATAAATCATTTGGAAATTATTGCTTGAGAAGGGAGAAAGCGTTGCAGCCGTCATCGTTTTTCTACACCTGAATTAATTCGCTCAATGATTTGGAGAAAAAGCTGTAGGAATCTAAAAAGCGAATTTTATTCGTGTACTCAACGTCGGCTTCAACAAATTTCCACATAAATTCCAAAAAACGCAAGTGTTCCAATGATTTAGGTATGATTTTGTAGGAAAAGCTGTGTATCACCCATGTATCAATCACTTTTCCATTTCTTTGAAGATGTGCCATTGCTGGTTCCACATACTTCAGATCGTAGTTAGAGTTATGTATAAAAACCGGAAGAAAGAGTTGCTGTTTAAATTACATGAATTGTGAGCCTACCCCCGAAAGTTACTCTTTTCCGTTGAATTGGGATCAATAAGGTGATTATGATCCTGGACCGCGTCTTTTGGGGCAAGAACACCCCTACAAACCCCAAAAATCTTTCACTTTTCTAGTTCCAGTTGCCCTTTATCTGACAATGTCATTGGAGAGTTGGTGTGACACAATCGTGAAATTTCAGCATGTTCCGTTTTTATTAAATATACAAATGATTTTTCTATGCTACCCTCCTCATCCATAGCCAAAAAAAACTCTACCGACTACATTTTATTGTTGGAATAACGACGGGCATGCGCATAGGAACACGCAACTAGTTTGTGTACCTTGACTATATTTGGCCTTGATGGGTCTGATACCTCTACCAGTCTTGATTCACAATCTAAAGACATTTTATCAGCTTGTAGCAGGGAATTTTGGAAATTTTTAAATTGTAAAGTATCTTTGCCTTCTGCTGGCATTTCAATTCGTTGATTCCCATGAATTTTGCAATGCCCCATGTGATCCGAAAATGTTCGCTCAGATCTAAATGAGGAAAGATACATGGGGCAATAGAGACATTCTCCTTTCTTCTTGCTTTGGGATAAGAGTCGACTTATTGCTGTAACGGGGGAAAAATTACTATAGGAATTTACATCTTTGGGAGGCTCGTAAATAACCCAAACCCAATTTTTAACATTTTCCACCATCGATGTCCTCACTGAATATAAAACCCCTTTTTTATTTGGTTTCTTTCCCCCATTTACAAATTCCGTGTCATACTGGAGAACAACCACCCCCAACCAAAGATTTTCATTTGCTTTCTCAAATATGGTTATTTCTTTCAAGGGTACCGGAAATTTTCCCTCTAAACACTCAAAATTTACTTTAGGGAAATTTTCTCCACCGTTACGAGCAAGTCTATCGAGATTTTTCATTGAAGAATCTTTTTGTAATGTTTTATGGACTGTTGCTAAAAATGAGTATTTAAAGCATTGCAGCCCCGTGTCAAAATTGAAACCTTGAACCCCTTTGGTAGCCGACAAATCTGGGTGGCATTTTATTCTTTTACCCGCCCCCCTTAAAATAAAGTTTTTTTTAAATCTACTGAGATTCAGATCCATGTGTTCAATGTATAAAATGGTGGACCCACTTCCCCTCTCATTAAACGTGTCCGAAGTCAATATTAATTTATTTACCCAGTTGAAAAAGTTGTCCTCAAATTCATTTAGACCAGGGTAAAAAGTCTGGTTGCCAGTTGAAAAATGAAAATAAAAAATATCCCCGGATGTTCCCTTTTGTAAATAAATTTTTTGATTTACTGATGCTTTAACTCACCCTTGACCCCCCCCCCCCAATTCTGAATCTGAATCTCAATTTGTGCTCGAATTCTGTCAATGTAACTATGGAGAACATTCACAGGGTCTGTTAAAATAATGCTCCTGTCAACCACGTTTTCCTCGGGAGGGTTAAAATCTATCCTACATGTTTGTAAGTGACTTAGAGCAGACTCTAACAAATAAAATTCACGTAATTCCGGGGACATGACACTATTTTCGTGTCCTGCACCTATTTGTATAGGATCCAATTCACTAATAGTAAAGTTGTCGTCAAAAATGTCCCCGGAAAAATTAGGCCCAACAATTTGCATTGTTGTTGCTGTATCATTAAGTGGAAGGATGGGGGGTGACATAGAATTGTCAATAACACCACCCCAGTCTGTTCAACTGCAATAGTTGGAAATGGTATGATGCTCCGTATTACATATTAAGAGTTGTTTGGGGACAATTAATTGGGCCAGCCTGTATTGTCCTGTGATATAATTTTATATGAGGATCTGGTCCAGTTGCACTAGCAACATCGCCTGAATGTTCATGCCTAAATCTATCTACCCAGTCTGGATCCTCTATCATATCGATATCACGAGTTAAATCGTATAGGCAAGCTATATCCTAAAAAACATCATTAAGGAAATCTCTATGCCATTCTACGTTATTTACAAATAATGTAGGTTCGTTTCTGAAGTCCATTGGCGATGATATAATTGGTCCTGTAAATTGTGATGTTTCATCATCCAATGGCAGTGCTATTTCCTTAATCTGTGGGAAAAAAGTTTTATTTTCTATGTGAAATAAGCATTATTTCATAAAGTTGAAAAACATGTTTATTTTTAGTCGTATCTTTACCTGAATTAGGGCTGGATGGTCCTTTTTAGAGCCGAGGGGGACCTTTGGGGACCTGGAGCTTCCTTCGGGGTTGGGATAAGGGTATTGGAGCCCTTTCGAGTTGGGGTAGGGGACTTCACAACACTTTTCAAATAGAACTTTTGTATTATAACAACCCTAGAGTTTCAGCCTCAAATCCTTTTCGAAAACATCTTCCAAAAACAACTTTTAAAATGTTTCTAACTGTTTCGCCGAAATAATTGCCTAAAATGTCCAAAACGGTTTCGCCCAAATAATCTCTAAACGTAATTTCTGCATGTTCCATTTGTTTTTGAAATCCCTGCACCGTCACATTTGAAATTATTAAGAATCCTTTTCTTGCGTTAATATCTCATCTCTAAGATAGAAACATCCGGTTATTTGGACCACTTTGTAACGAGCGATTAACATTCATTTTATACCTGTCTGATTAACATTCAAATTTTCAACCTTTACGATGGGTTATTTTGATAAGAACTAAATAGGCGCAAAGCTAACTGCAAACATATCTTAGTTTAAGAATGTTTGTTCAACAGCCAACTGTGAAATAGTGGTTTTTTGTTTATATAGAGTTTGTTTAATGAAATAATGGATTTTTGCATTAGAAAACATCTTGCTTAAAAGAGAAATTACAGGTAAGGTAAAAAATCTATAGAAAAGTATGATAAGCTATTTGGTACTTCTGCGTTATAACCACTCTTTTATATACTGCTAATTTGGTTAATGCTAATGAAAGAAAATGAAATAGGATTATTATAGAATAGTTTAGAAAAAAAATTAAGTTTAGTTTTACTCATCAAAAGTTACGCGCTTGAGAAAATTTACGTTATTTTTGAAAATACGGAAAGAAAAAAAATATGTACATTTACAAATTCTGATTGCACTTGTACATCTGAAGTCCCTGGCAAAGCATGAAGAGGAGTGTCCTCCCGATCTTAACTAGAGGAGGATGATGCATTATATGAAAGCATCCATTCCCTCTTAAATTTTCTACCAGGTTGCATAGCGGTCTGTATAGAGCTGGCACTTGGCTTGATTGAATTTAATGTTTCGATTACTCCTGTCTCGGCATTGTCCTGTGCTTCATTCAATTTTGCACGCTTTTGTTGCGATGGCTGATCAATAGCATTTTAAAATAAAATCATTTTCAGTTTTCAAACTATTTAGCTTACGGAATGGCACTGCTCCTTCAATACCACACAGTACCAAACTCCCGAAACCTGAAAAATGACACAGTTTAATTAGCTAGCTCAATTCTTACTTATTCAGAATATTAACGGAGGGCATTAGGCCTTCAATTCCATAGTCAAACACAAAAAGTTGACAATTACATATTTTTTTATATGCAAAGCTTTTTAAACTTATTTACTAAAATTGCGAATATCACAGTACTAAAACCCCAAAATTTGAAAAAAATGACATAATTTAATTAGCTAGCTCAATTCTTACTTATTCAGAATATTAAAGGGGGGCATTGGGCCTTCAATTCCATAGTATCAAACACAAAAAGTTGACAATTATAAATTTTTTTTTATATTCAAAGCTATTAAAACTTATATACTAGAATTGCGAATATCACAGTACTAAACCCCAAAAATTTTAAAAAAAATGTCATAATTTAATTAGCTAGCTAAATTCTTACTTATTTAGAATATTAACGAAGGACCTTAGGCTTTCAATTCCATAGTATCAAACACAAAAAGTTGACAATTATAGATTTTTTATTTTTTTTCTATATGCAAAGCTATTAAAAATTATATACTAAAATTGCAAATATATCAGTACTAAACCCCCAAAATTTGAAAACAAATGACACAATTTAATTAGCTAGCTCAATTCTTACTTATTCAGAATATTAATGGAGGGCATTGGGCCTTCAAATCCATAGTATCAAACACAAAATCGAGCCAAAATAAAAGTGAATCTGCCTCTCTTTTTTTTGAATATTTACTAAAATTGAAACACAGGGACTGTTTAATTAACATTTAAAAGAAGGAAGCTTTTTAAAAGAGCTAACGGCACGGTGAAAAAGCGTAAGTAAGGAAGGTAAAGGAATCTTCCTTAACTTAATGGCGAAACAAAAACGGATTTTTTTTATTATAATAATAAGAAAATTTTACTCACCAGAAGTCGCTTAGAATATTCCACATCCCTATCAATGTAAATGATTGTAAAATATAGATACTGATAGAATGAATGAACTATTCAAACTGTAGAAAATTCTAATCTGAAACTTGAATATATACAAAAAAAATAACTGAATATATTAACATCTAAACAAGACACACTGGTTTTCTGACACGGATTTACCCTAAAAGACATGTATACCATGAAGTAGAAATCTAATCTACGTAAATTATGTCAGAAAACTTGTCCTTCATGACAAATTACGCAATTCCCAACTAGCACAAGATGGTAGTTCGTATAGCTTCTATAGAAGTATAAGGCCATGTGAGGGAGCTCTGAATCTCTTTGAAAAGGTGTAGAAGCATAGGCAAATAACATAAAGATTCCTAGGGCCGTACGCAAATAATATACACATTGCTATACAGGCAAGCAAATAACATGGGAATTCCTATACAGGCAAGCAAATAGCATGGTCCTATACAGGCAAGCAAATAACATGGGAATTCCTATACAGGCAAGCAAATAGCATGGTCCTATACAGGCAAGCAAATAACATGGGAATTCCTATACAGGCAAGCAAATAGCATGGTCCTATACAGGCAAGCAAATAACATGGGAATTCCTATACAGGCAAGCAAATAGCATGGTCCTATACAGGCAAGCAAATAACATGGTCCTATAAAGCCAAGCAAATAACATGGGAATTCCTATACAGACAAGCAAATAACATGGTCCTATACAGGCAAGCAAATAGCATGGTCCTATACAGGCAAGCAAATAACATAGTCCTATACAGGCAAGCAAATAGCATGGTCCTATACAGGCAAGCAAATAACATGGTCCTATACAGGCAAGCAAATAATATGGGAATTCCTATACAGGCAGCAGAATTCCATATGTACATACTACTTGTAAGTAAGGAGCGACCCGGCTCAATGGTAACCGAAAATCTAAAAAATGGAATTTTGATACCAATAGATACATCAAAAGAATTAGATTTTGATTCTGATGTCAAAAATATAAGTTTCATCAAGTTTAATTTTACCCATGAAAAGTTACACACCGGAGAATATTTGGCTGGTTTTTGAAAAAAGGGGGAGACCCCCTAAAAGCTATAAAACCTTAATGAAATTCACACCATCATATTCAACGTATTAGATAACCCAACTGCAAAGGTTTCAAGATCCTATCTAGTAAAATGTGGAATTTTGAATTTTTTGCCAGAAGAAAGATCACGGGTGCGTGTTTATTTGTTTTTTTTCTTTTCCCCAGGGGTAATCGTATTGGCCCAGTGGTCCTAGAATGTCGTAAGAGGGCTCATTGGAAAGGAAATTAAAAGTTCTAGTGCCCTTTTTAAGTGACCAAAAAATGGAGGGCAACTAGGCCCCCTCCCACGCTCATTTTTTTCTCAAAGTCACCCAATTAAAATTTTGAGATAGCTATTTTGTTTAGCATAGTCGAAAATGGAGGATGTTTCTTTGGGGTAAGGGACATTTCTATGAAGGGGGCGCCGGATTTCCAAGCATTATTTAAAAAACGATCAGAAATTAAATTCAAAAAAAAAAGTACTTTCAACTGAAAGTAAGAAGCAACATTAGAACTTAAAATGAACAGAAATTATTACGTATATGAGGGGGGTCTCCCCCAAGTCAATACTTAGCTCTTTACGCTACAGTTTTTTTAGTGCTTTCAAAAGAGCTATCTATTCTAATTAAAAGGACTTTGTGATTAAGGGGTTTGTGAATTGATTTTTTTTTACTTTTAACATAAAGAGCGTTGTATTGACTAAGGGAAGAACCCCACCATATACGTAATAACATGTAAGTAGTAAAAAAAAACAATAAAAAAAAACAAGCGATACGGCTCAATAGTAAGCGAAACTTTTAAAAACGGAACTTTGATGTCAATAAATGTATCAAAAGAATGGTTTCATAATGCTGATTCTAAATATATGAATTTTATTAAGTTTAGTATTGCTCATCAAAGGCTACGAGCCTCAGAATACTCACCTGATTTTTTAAAGAGGGGGGAAACATCGTCTAAAAGTGAAAGAATTTTAATGAAAATCACACCATCAGATTCAGCGTATCAGAAAACTCTATAACATAGGTTTCAAGCTCATATCTGCGAAAAATCTGCAACTTTTTATTTTTTACCAGAAGAAAAATATACAAATATAGAAGTTCGTTACGTAAGTTAATTTGTAAATTACGTCAGAACTAAATTTAGAGACAGCCATTTAGCAAAAGAAAAGTCAAATTTTTATGCAAATTTTGTTTACTTATTCAATGACGGCGAGCCAAAATAAAAGCTGCATTAACTAAAAAACGATCAGAAATTAAATAAAAAAAACAAGTTTCTTAAACTGAAAGTAAGGAGCGAAACTAAAACTTAAAACGAACAGAAATTATTCCGTATATGAAAGGGGCTGTCCCCTCCTCAACGCCTCGCTCTTTGCGCTAAAGTTTGGCTCTGTTTTACAAGTCTACTTTTTAAAACAATAGTACAAAGTCGCGTAATGAGCGAGGCGTTGTGGAGGGGACAGCCCCTTTCAGAAAAGGACTCAGTTCTGTTCGGGGACTGTGTTAATGTCGTTCCTCACCTTCACTTAAAAAAAAAACTTTTTTTTTTATTTAATTTTTGAACGTTTTTGAATTAATGCAAGTTTTGATTTTGGCTCACCGTACATAAATAATTAAAAAAAAAATTGCATATTAATTTTACTTTTATTTTGTTAAATGGCTTTTTCGAAACTTGTTTGATTTTATTTACGAACGTTTTTATTAGTAATAAATATCCGTAACTTACGAATTAACTTACGTAACGAACTTCTATATTCATATATTTTTAATACGTATATCATGGGGTTCGCCCCCTAGTCAATACTTCGCTCTTTACTCTAAAGTTCGAATTTTGTTCCAATTTTTTTAAAATGACCCCTTAATCGCAAAGCCCGTTAATTAGAATAAATAGCTCTTATGAAAGTACTAAAAAATCTTTGGCTTAAAGAGCGAGGTACTGACTAGGGGGTGAACCCAATCATATACACAATATTTTCTGTTCGTTTTAAGTTTTGATGTTGCTCCTTACTTTCAGTTGAAAAACTTGTTTTTTTATATTTAATTTCTGATTTTTTTAAAATAATGCTGGGGAGTCCGGCGCCCACTTCATAGCAATGTCGCTTCCCCCATGAAAACTTCCTTCATGGAAAGATCCTCCCACATAACCCCCCCTACCTAACAGAAAAAATTCCCCCTGAAAACGTCTGTATACTTCCCAATAACCAATGCTATTTGTAAACATTGGGTAAAGTTCATAACTTTCAGCCCTCCCCTCGGGGACTTCGGGGGATTAAGTCATCCTAAAAGACATAGTTATCACATTTTCGACCATACTAAACAAAATGGCTATCTCAAAATTTTGATTGGGTGATTTTGGGAAAATGTGAGCGTGGGAGGGGGCCTAATTGCCCTCCATTTTTGTTGGTCACTTAAAAAGGGCCCTAGAACTTTTAATTTCCGTTCCAATGAACCCTCCTACGATATTCTAGGACCACTGGGTCCTAGTAGTCCTAGGGTCCTAGTGTCATAGTGGGTCCTAGTGTCCTAATGGGTCCTAGTTGTCAATACGATCACCCCTGGGAAAAAAAAAAAAAACAAATAAACACGCAGCCGTGATCTTTCTTCTGGCAAAAAAGGGAAAATTCCATATTTTTATATATAAAATCATGAAACCTCTACAGTAAGGTGTTTTGAAATGTTTACTAATAGCGTGTAATTTTCGTTAAGGCTATATAATTTTTAGAGGGCTTTCCCCTTTTTTTCGAAAATCAGCCAAATTTTCTCAGGCGCGTAACTTTTGATGGGTAAGAGTAAACTTAAATTTATATATTTTAAATCAGAATTAAAATCTGATGCTTTTAATGTATCTATTGGTATCAAAATTCCGTTTTTTAGAGTTTCGGTTACCATTGAGCCGGGTCGCTCCTTACTTACAGTTCGTTACCACGAAATGTTTGATTAAAAACAGAATTCTAAATACCGACAACCAAAAAGTCACGTTCTGCGGATGAAGGATGACAGATTGTCAAAATTCGTCCTTTTTGGCCAACCGTCTAGGACTAAACGGAAAGCAGGTCTTGTGCGGTTGGGGTAGGATGATTTCGTAAAAAAGAGAAATGGGAACTTCCTGGGAGGGTGTAAAGAGGAAGTCTTTGAATAGACTAGAATGAAGGAGAAGCGTAAGTAGCTGTGTTGGCCTCAGGCACTTTGCTGCTGCGGTGAGTTATTATAAGTAGTAGTAGTAATATCATTCCAATCTATCAATCTATCAGCAAATCTATCAGAAAAATTTCCTAGATATCTAACACAAGTAACTGAAAATAAAAGCTAATGTCCAGATATGTCTTTTTTCCCGCTAGGAAACAATCCCAACTCTACTAGAGATATTACATAATCGATGGGGAATGTATTGATCTAGGACTCGAGGGGGAAAACGGATTTACGAGAACTTGATTTACATAATCGAGGGTAGTGATTTTCTGAGAAATTGATGTGCATAATCGCGGGAGAGAATTTATTGACTCACCAAAGGGAAATTAGAAATGACATCACATGTTTCCTTGGAATTATGCGAAACTCTAAAGAGATAAATTAATATTCTATTTTTTGAATACGGCTTCTCTGATCTTTAGACATAGCAATAAAATTAATATTCTATCGAAACCATAATAGTGTAGCTAGGAACATCTTAAATGAAGAGATTAACGCGGGAAATGGTTTCCTAGGAATTTCAAATGTGACAGTGCAGGGATGCCAAAACAAAAGGAACACGCAGAAATTACGTTTAGGTATTATTTGGGCGAAACCGTTTTGAGACATTTTAGAAGATAATTTAAGCGAAACCGTTTGAGGTATTTTAGAAGATGACTTTAGAAGATGATTTAGAAGAAGATTTGAGGGTGAAACTCTGTGGTCGTTATAATACACAAGTTCCATTTGAACAGTCTTGTTAGGTCCCCTACCCCAACCCCAAAGGACCCCGACCCCCCTACCGCGACTCCAAAGGAACCCCCGGACCCCAAAGGCCCCCGAGCCCCCAAATACCACCCGAGCCTCCAAAGGCCACCCGAGCCCCCAAAGGCCCCCGAGCCCGCAAAGGCCCCGGGCCCCCACATTTTTTAATACTTTTGATTCTATTTGTTTGCATGTCTGGGTTGATGTTTGCAAGTCCAAAAATTTGTCTTTGTACGTTTGAATGTCTATAGTGTCTGTCATTCTCGTTTTGTGTGTCTGATTCTATTTGTTGGCATGTCTGGGTTGGTGTTTGCAACTCCAAGAATTTGTCTTTGTTGGTTTGAATGTCTAAAGTGCCTTTCTTTCTCTGTTTGGGTGTTTGATTCTATTTGTTTGCATGTCTGGGTTGGTGTTTGCAAGTCCAAGTATTTGTCTTTGTTGGTTTGAATGTCAAAAGTGTCTGTCCTTCTCTGTTTGTGTGTCTAATTCTGTTTGTTTGCATGTCTGGGTTGGTGTTTGCAAGCCCAAGAATTTGTTTTTGTTGGTTTGAATGTCAAAAGTGTCTGTCTTTCTCTGTTTGTGTGTCTGATTCTATTTGTTTGCATGTCTGGGTTGGTGTTTCCAATTCCAAGAATTGGTCTTTGATGGTTTGAATGTCTAAAGTGTCTGTCTTTCTATGTTTGTGTGTCTGATTCCATTTGTTTGCATGTCTGGGTTGGTGTTTCCAAGCCCAAGAATTTGTCTTTGTTGGTTTGAATGTCTAAAGTGTCTGTCTTTCTCTGTTTATGTGTTCGATTCTATTTGTTTGCATGTCTGGGTTGATGTTTACAAGTCCAAGAATGTGTCTTTGTTGGTTTGAATGTCTAAAGTGTCTGTCTTTCTCAGTTTGGGTGTTTTATTCAATTTGGTTGCATGTCTGGGTTGGTGTTTGCAAGCCCATGAATTTGTCTTTGTTGGTTTGAATGTCTAAAGTGTCTGTCTTTCTCTGTTTGGTTGTTTGATTCTATTTGTTTACATGTCTGGGTTGGTGTTTGCAAGTCCAAGAATTAGTCTTTGTTGGTTTGAATGTCTAAAGTGTCTGTCTTTCTCTGTTTGTGTGTCTGATTCTATTTGTTTGCATGTCTGGGTTGATGTTTACAAGTCCAAGAATGTTTCTTTGTTGGTTTGAATGTCTAAAGTGTCTGTCTTTCTCTGTTTGGGTGTTTTATTCAATTTGGTTGCATGTCTGGGTTGATGTTTGCAAGCCTATGAATTTGTCTTTGTTGGTTTGAATGTCTAAAGTGTCTGTCTTTCTCTATTTGGTTGTTTGATTCTATTTGTTTGCATGTCTGGGTTGATGTTTACAATTTCAAAAATTTGTCTTTGTTGGTTTGAATGTCTGTAGTGTCTGTCTTTCTCTGTTTGTGTGTCTGATTCTATTTGTTTGCATGTCTGATTGATGTTTGCAAGTTCAAAAATTTGTCTTTGTTGGTTTGAATGTCTAAAGTGTCTGTCTTTCTCTGTTTGTGTGTCTGATTCTATTTGTTTGCATGTCTGGGTTGATGTTTACAAGTCCAAGAATGTGTCTTTGTTGGTTTGAATGTCTAAAGTGTCTGTCTTTCTCTGTTTGGGTGTTTTATTCAATTTGTTTGCATGTCTGGGTTGGTGTTTGCAAGAACATGAATTTGTCTTTGTTGGTTTGAATGTCTTAAGTGTCTGTCTTTCTCTGTTTGGTTGTTTGATTCTATTTGTTTTCATGTCTGGGTTGATGTTTTCAAGTTCAAAAATTTGTCTTTGTTGGTTTGAATGTCTAAAGTGTCTGTCTTTCTCTGTTTGGTTGTTTGATTCTATTTGTTTGCATGTCTGGGTTGATGTTTACAAGTCCAAGAATGTGTCTTTGTTGGTTTGAATGTCTAAAGTGTCTGTCTTTCTCTGTTTGGTTGTTTGATTCTATTTGTTTGCATGTCTGGGTTGATGTTTACAAGTACAAGAATGTGTCTTTGTTTGTTTGAATGTCTAAAGTGTCTGTCTTTTTCTGTTTGGTTGTTTGATTCTATTTGTTTGCATGTTTGGGTTGATGTTTGCCAGTTCAAAAATTTGTCTTTGTTGGTTTGAATGTCTGTAGTGTCTGTCTTTCTCTGTTTGTGTGTCTGATTCTATTTGTTTGCATGTCTGGGTTGATGTTTACAAGTACAATAATGTGTCTTTGTTGGTTTGAATGTCTGTAGTGTCTGTCTTTCTCTGTTTGGTTGTTTGATTCTATTTGTTTGCATGTCTGGGTTGATGTTTACAAGTCCAAGAATGTGTCTTTGTTGGTTTGAATGTCTTTAGTGTCTGTCTTTCTCTGTTTGTGTGTATGATTCTATTTGTTTGCATGTCTGGGTTGATGTTTGCAAGTTCAAAAATTTGTCTTTGTTGGTTTGAATGTCTAAAGTGTCTGTCTTTCTCTGTTTGGTTGTTTGATTCTATTTGTTTGCATGTCTGGGTTGATGTTTACAAGTCCAAGAATGTGTCTTTGTTGGTTTGAATGTCTAAAGTGTCTGTCTTTCTCTATTTGGTTGTTTGATTCTATTTGTTTGCATGTCTGGGTTGATGTTTACAAGTCCAAGAATGTGTCTTTGTTGGTTTGAATGTCTAAAGTGTCTGTCTTTCTCTGTTTGTTTGTATGATTCTATTTGTTTGCATGTCTGGTTAGGTGTTTGCAAGTCCAAGAATTTGTCTTTGTTGGTTTGAATATCTAAAGTGTCTGTCTTTCTCTGTTTGTGTGTATGATTCTATTTGTTTGAATGTCTGGGTTGATGTTTACAATTCAAAGAATGTGTCTTTGTTGGTTTGAATGTCTAAAGTGTCTGTCTTTCTCTGTTTGGGTGTTTTATTCAATTTGTTTGCATGTCTGGGTTGATGTTTGCAAGCCCATGAATTTGTCTTTGTTGGTTTGAATGTCTAAAGTGTCTGTCTTTCTCTATTTGGTTGTTTGATTCTATTTGTTTGCATGTCTGGGTTGATGTTTACAAGTCCAAGAATGTGTCTTTTTTGGTTTGTATGTACATAGTGTCTGTCTTTCTCTGTTTGGTTGTTTTATTCTTTTTGTTTGCATGTCTGGGTTTGGTGTTTGCAAGTCCAAGAATTCGTCTTTGTTGGTTTGAATGTCTAAATTGTCTGTATGTCTATGTTTGTGTGTCTGATTCTATTTGTTTTCATGTCTGGGTTGTTGTTTTAAAGTCCAAGAATGTGTATTTGTTGGCTTGAATTTCTAAAGTGTCTGTCTTTCACTATTTGGTTGTTTGATTCTATTTGTTTGCATGTGTGGGTTGATGTTTACAAGTCCAAGAATGTGTCTTTGTTGGTTTGAATGTCTAAAGTGTCTGTCTTTCTCTGTTTGTTTGTTTGATTCTATTTGTTTGCATGTCTGGGTAGGTGTTTTCAAGACCAAGAATTTGTCTTTGTTGGTTTGAATATCTAAAGTGTCTGTCTGTCTCTGTTTGTGTGTATGATTCTATTTGTTTGCATGTCTGGGTTGATGTTTACAAGTAAATGAATGTGTCTTTGTTGTTTTGAATGTCTAAAGTGTCTGTCTTTCTCTGTTTGGGTGTTTTATTCAATTTGGTTGCATGTCTGGGTTGGTGTTTGCAAGCCCATGAATTTGTCTTTGTTGGTTTGAATGTCTAAAGTGTCTGTCTTTCTCTATTTGGTTGCTTGATTCTATTTGTTTGCATGTCTGAGTTGATGTTTGCAAGTTCAAAAATTTGTCTTTGTTGGTTTGAATGTCTGTAGTGTCTGTCTTTCTCTGTTTGTGTGTCTGATTCTATTTGTTTGCATGTCTGGGTTGATGTTTGCAAGTTCAAAAATTTGTCTTTGTTGGTTTAAATGTCTGTAGTGTCTGTCTTTCTCTGTTTGGTTGTTTGATTCTATTTGTTTGCATGTCTGGTTTGATGTTTGCAAGTTCAAAAATTTGTCTTTGTTGGTTTGAATGTCTGTAGTGTCTGTCTTTCTCTGTTTGTGTGTCTGATTCTATTTGTTTGCATGTCTGGGTTGATGTTTGCAAGTTTAAAAATTTGTCTTTGTTGGTTTGAATGTCTGTAGTGTCTGTCTTTCTCTGTTTGGTTGTTTGATTCTATTTGTTTGCATGTCTGGGTTGATGTTTACAAGTACAATAATTAGTCTTTGTTTTTTTGAATTTATAAAGTGTCTGTATTTCTCTGTTTGTTTGTTTGATTCTATTTGTTTGCATGTCTGGGTTGATGTTTACAAGTCCAAGAATGTGTCTTTGTTGGTTTGAATGTCTAAAGTGTCTGTCTTTCTCTGTTTGGTTGTTTGATTCTATTTGTTTGCATGTCTGGGTTGATGTTTACAAGTACAATAATTTGTCTGTGTTGGTTTGAATGTCTAAAGTGTCTGTCTTTCTCTGTTTGTTTGTTTGATTCTATTTGTTTTCATGTATGGGTTGTTGTTTTCAAGTACATAAATTTTTCTTTGTTGGTTTGAATGTCTTTAGTGTCTGTCTGTCTCTGTTTGTGTGTCTGATTCTATTTGTTTGCATGTCTGGGTTGATGTTTGCAAGTTCAAAAATTTGTCTTTGTTGGTTTGAATGTCTGCAGTGTCTGTCTTTCTCTGTTTATGTGTCTGATTCTATTTGTTTTCATGTCTGGGTTGATGTTTGCAAGTTCAAAAATTTGTCTTTGTTGGTTTGAATGTCTGTAGTGTCCGTCTTTCTCTGTTTGTGTGTCTGATTCTATTTGTTTGCATGTCTGGGTTGGTGTTTGCAAGCCCATGAATATGTTTTTGTTGGTTTGAATGTCTAAAGTGTCTGTCTTTCTCTGTTTGGTTGTTTGATTCTATTTGTTTGCATGTCTGGGTTGATGTTTACAAGTCCAATAATGTGTCTTTGTTGGTTTGAATGTCTAAAGTGTATGTCTTTCTCTGTTTGTGTATTTGATTCTATTTGTTTGAATGTCTGGGTTGATGTTTACAAGTACAATAATTTGTCTTTGTTGGTTTGAATGTCTAAAGTGTCTGTCTTTCTCTGTTTGGTTGTTTGATTCTATTTGTTTGCATGTCTGGGTTCATGTTTGCAAGTTCAAAAATTTGTCTTTGTTGGTTTGAATGTCTGTAGTGTCTGTCTTTCTCTGTTTGTGTGTCTGATTCTATTTGTTTGCATGTCTGGGTTGATGTTTGCAAGTTCAAAAATTTGTCTTTGTTGGTTTGAATGTCTGTAGTGTCTGTCTTTCTCTGTTTGTGTGTCTGATTCTAATTGTTTGCATGTCTGGGTTGATGTTTGCAAGTTCAAAAATTTGTCTTTGTTGGTTTGAATGTCTGTAGTGTCTGTCTTTCTCTGTTTGTGTGTCTGATTCTATTTGTTTGCATGTCTGGGTTGGTGTTTGCAAGCACATGAATATGTTTTTGTTGGTTTGAATGTCTAAAGTGTCTGTCTTTCTCTGTTTGGTTATTAGATTCTATTTGTTTGCATGTCTGGGTTGATGTTTACAAGTACAAGAATGTGTCTTTGTTGGTTTGAATGTCTAAAGTGTCTGTCTTTCTCTGTTTGGTTGTTTGATTCTATTTGTTTGCATGTCTGGGTTGATGTTTACAAGTCCAAGAATGTGTCTTTGTTGGTTTGAATGTCTAAAGTGTCTGTCTTTCTCTGTTTGGTTGTTTGATTCTATTTGTTTGCATGTCTGGGTTGATGTTTACAAGTCCAAGAATGTGTCTTTGTTGGTTTGAATGTCTAAAGTGTCTGTCTTTCTCTGTTTGGTTGTTTGATTCTATTTGTTTGCATGTCTGAGTTGATGTTTTCAAGTTCAAAAATTTGTCTGTGTTGGTTTGAATGTCTGTAGTGTCTGTCTTTCTCTGTTTGTGTGTCTGATTCTATTTGTTTGCATGTCTGGGTTGTTGTTTGCAAGACCATGAATTTGTCTTTGTTGGTTTGAATGTCTAAAGTGTCTGTCTTTCTCTGTTTGTTTGTTTGATTCTATTTGTTTGCATGTCTGGGTTGATGTTTACAAGTTCAAAAATTTGTCTTTGTTGGTTTGAATGTCTAAAGTGTCTGTCTTTCTCTGTTTGGTTGTTTGATTCTATTTGTTTGCATGTCTGGGTTGATGTTTACAAGTCCAAGAATGTGTCTTTGTTGGTTTGAATGTCTAAAGTGTCTGTCTTTCTCTGTTTGATGGTTTGATTCTATTTGTTTGCATGTCTGGGTTGATGTTTACAAGTCCAAGAATGTGTCTTTGTTGGTTTGAATGTCTAAAGTGTCTGTCTTTCTCTGTTTGTTTATTTGATTCTATTTGTTTGCATGTCTGGGTTGATGTTTTCAAGTTCAAAAATTTGTCTTTGTTGGTTTGAATGTCTAAAGTGTCTGTCTTTCTCTGTTTGGTTGTTTGATTCTATTTGTTTGCATGTCTGGGTTGATGTTTACAAGTCCAAGAATGTGTCTTTGTTGGTTTGAATGTCTAAAGTGTCTGTCTTTCTCTGTTTGATGGTTTGATTCTATTTGTTTGCATGTCTGGGTTATTGTTTACAAGTCCAAGAATGTGTCTTTGTTGGTTTGAATGTCTAAAGTGTCTGTCTTTCTCTGTTTGGTTGTTTGATTCTATTTGTTTGCATGTCTGGGTTGATGTTTGCAAGTACAATAATTTGTCTTTGTTGGTTTGAATGTCTGTAGTGTCTGTCTTTCTCTGTTTGTGTGTCTGATTCTATTTGTTTGCATGTCTGGGTTGATGTTTGCAAGTTCAAAAATTTGTCTTTGTTGGTTTGAATGTCTGTAGTGTCTGTCTTTCTCTGTTTGGTTGTTTGAATCTATTTGTTTGCATGTCTGGGTTGATGTTTACAAGTCCAAGAATGTGTCTTTGTTGGTTTGAATGTCTAAAGTGTCTGTCTTTCTCTGTTTGGTTGTTTGATTCTATTTGTTTGCATGTCTGGGTTGATGTTTGCAAGTTCAAAAATTTGTCTTTGTTGGTTTGAATGTCTGTAGTGTCTGTCTTTCTCTGTTTGTGTCTGATTCTATTTGTTTGCATGTCTGTGTTGATGTTTGCAAGTCCAAAAATTTGTCTTTGTTGGTTTGAATGTATAAATTGTCTGTCTTTCTCTGTTTGGTTGTTTGATTCTATTTGTTTGCATGTCTGGGTTGATGTTTACAAGTCCAAGAATGTGTCTTTGTTGGTTTGAATGTCTAAAGTATCTGTCTTTCTCTGTTTGGTTGTTTGATTCTATTTGTTTGCACGTCTGGGTTGATGTTTACAAGTCCATGAATGTTTCTTTGTTGGTTTGAATGTCTAAAGTGTCTGTCTTTCTCTGTTTGGGTGTTTTATTCAATTTTGTTGCATGTCTGGGTTGATGTTTGCAAGCCCATGAATTTGTCTTTGTTGGTTTGAATGTCTAAAGTGTCTGTCTTTCTCTATTTGGTTGTTTGATTCTATTTGTTTGCATGTCTGGGTTGATGTTTACAAGTCCAAGAATGTGTCTTTGTTGGTTTGAATGTCTAAAGTGTCTGTCTTTCTCTGTTTATGTGTTCGATTCTATTTGTTTGCATGTCTGGGTTGATGTTTACAAGTCCAAGAATGTGTCTTTGTTGGTTTGAATGTCTAAAGTGTCTGTCTTTCTCAGTTTGGGTGTTTTATTCAATTTGGTTGCATGTCTGGGTTGGTGTTTGCAAGCCCATGAATTTGTCTTTGTTGGTTTGAATGTCTAAAGTGTCTGTCTTTCTCTGTTTGGTTGTTTGATTCTATTTGTTTACATGTCTGGGTTGGTGTTTGCAAGTCCAACAATTTGTCTTTTTTGGTTTGAATGTCTAAAGTCTCTGTCTTTCTCTGTTTGTGTGTCTGATTCTATTTGTTTGCATGTCTGGGTTGATGTTTACAACTCCAAGTATTTGTCTTTGTTGGTTTGAATGTCTAATGTGTCTGTCTTTCTCTGTTTGGGTGTTTTATTCAATTTTGTTGCATGTCTGGGTTGATGTTTGCAAGCACATCAATTTGTCTTTGTTGGTTTGAATGTCTTAAGTGTCTGTCTTTCTCTATTTGGTTGCTTGATTATATTTGTTTGCATGTCTGGGTTGATGTTTGCAAGTTCAAAAATTTGTCTTTGTTGGTTTGAATGTCTGTAGTGTCCGTCTTTCTCTGTTTGTGTGTCTGATTCTATTTGTTTGCATGTATGGTTGGTGTTTGCAAGTTCAAAAATTTGTCTTTGTTGGTTTGAATGTCTAAAGTGTCTGTCTTTGTCTGTTTGTGTGTCTGATTCTATTTGTTTGCATGTCTGGGTTGGTGTTTGCAAGTCCAAGTATGTGTCTTTGTTGGTTTGAATGTCTAAATGTCTGTCTTTCTCTGTTTGGGTGTTTTATTCAATTTGGTTGCATGTCTGGGTTGGTGTTTGCAAGCCCATGAATTTGTCTTTGTTGGTTTGAATGTCTAAAGTGTCTGTCTTTCTCTGTTTGGTTGTTTGATTCTATTTGTTTGCATGTCTGGGTTGATGTTTGCAAGTTCAAAAATTTGTCTTTGTTGGTTTGAATGTCTAAAGTGTCTGTCTTTCTATGTTTGTTTGTTTTTTTCTATTTGTTTGCATGTCTGGGTTGATGTTTACAAGTCCAAGAATGTGTCTTTGTTGGTTTGAATGTCTAAAGTGTCTGTCTTTCTCTGTTTGGTTGTTTGATTCTATTTGTTTGCATGTCTGGGTTCATGTTTGCAAGTTCAAAAATTTGTCTTTGTTGGTTTGAATGTCTGTAGTGTCTGTCTTTCTCTGTTTGTGTGTCTGATTCTATTTGTTTGCATGTCTGGGTTGATGTTTGTAAGTTCAAAAATTTGTCTTTGTTGGTTTGAATGTCTGTAGTGTCTGTCTTTCTCTGTTTGTGTGTCTGATTCTATTTGTTTGCATGTCTGGGTTGATGTTTGCAAGTTCAAAAATGTGTCTTTGTTGGTTTGAATGTCTGTAGTGTCTGTCTTTCTCTGTTTGTGTGTGTGATTCTATTTGTTTGCATGTCTGGGTTGGTGTTTGCAAGCCCATGAATATGTTTTTGTTGGTTTGAATGTCTAAAGTGTCTGTCTTTCTCTGTTTGGTTATGAGATTCTATTTGTTTGCATGTCTGGGTTGATGTTTACAAGTCCAAGAATGTGTCTTTGTTGGTTTGAATGTCTAAAGTGTCTGTCTTTCTCTGTTTGGTTGTTTGATTCTATTTGTTTGCATGTCTGGGTTGATGTTTACAAGTACAAGAATGTGTCTTTGTTGGTTTGAATGTCTATAGTGTCTGTCTTTCTCTGTTTGGTTGTTTGATTCTATTTGTTTGCATGTCTGGGTTGATGTTTACAAGTACAAGAATGTGTCTTTGTTGGTTTGAATGTCTAAAGTGTCTGTCATTCTCTGTTTGGTTGTTTGATTCTATTTGTTTGCATGTCTGAGTTGATGTTTGCAAGTTCAAAAATTTGTCTTTGTTGGTTTGAATGTCTAAAGTGTCTGTCTTTCTCTGTTTGGTTGTGTGATTCTATTTGTTTGCATGTCTGGGTTGATGTTTTCAAGTCCAATAATGTGTCTTTGTTGGTTTGAATGTCTAAAGTGTCTGTCTTTCTCTGTTTGGTTGTTTGATTCTATTTGTTTGCATGTCTGGGTTGATGTTTTCAAGTCCAAGAATGTGTCTTTGTTTGTTTGAATGTCTAAAGTGTCTGTCTTTTTCTGTTTGGTTGTTTGATTCTATTTGTTTGCATGTTTGGGTTGATGTTTTCCAGTTCAAAAATTTGTCTTTGTTGGTTTGAATGTCTGTAGTGTCTGTCGTTCTCTGTTTGTGTGTCTGATTCTATTTGTTTGCATGTCTGGGTTGATGTTTGCAAGTTCAAAAATTTGTCTTTGTTGGTTTGAATGTCTGTAGTGTCTGTCTTTCTCTGTTTGGTTGTTTGATTCTATTTGTTTGCATGTCTGGGTTGATGTTTTCAAGTACAAGAATGTGTCTTTGTTGGTTTGAATGTCTGTAGTGTCTGTCTTTCTCTGTTTGTGTGTCTGATTCTATTTGTTTGCATGTCTGGGTTGATGTTTGCAAGTTTAAAAATTTGTCTTTGTTGGTTTGAATGTCTAAAGTGTCTGTCTTTCTCTGTTTGGTTGTTTGATTCTATTTGTTTGCATGTCTGGGTTGATGTTTACAAGTCCAAGAATGTGTCTTTGTTGGTTTGAATGTCTAAAGTGTCTGTCTTTCTCTATTTGGTTGTTTGATTCTATTTGTTTGCATGTCTGGGTTGATGTTTCCAAGTACAAGAATGTGTCTTTGTTGGTTTGAATGTCTAAAGTGTCTTTCTGTCTCTGTTTGTTTGTTTTATTCTATTTGTTTGCCTGTCTGGGTAGTTGTTTTCAAGTCCAAGAATTTGTCTTTGTTTGTTTGAATATCTAAAGTGTCTGTCTGTATCTGTTTGGTTGTATGATTCTTTTTTTTTGCATGTCTGGGTTGATGTTTGCAAGACCAAGAATTTTCATTTGTTGGCTTGAATGTCTAAAGTGTCTGTTTTTCTCTGGTTGGGTGTTTGATTCTATTTGGTTGCATGTCTGGGTTGGTGTTTGCAAGACCAAGAATTTGTCTTTGTTGGTTTGAATGTCTAAAGTGTCTGTCTTTCTCTATTTGTTTGTTTGATTCTATTTGTTTGCATGTCTGGGTTGATGTTTGCAAGTTCAAAAATTTGTCTTTGTTGGTTTGAATGTCTGTAGTGTCTGTCTTTCTCTGTTTGTGTGTATGATTCTATTTGTTTGCATGTCTGATTGATTTTCTCAAGTTCAAAAATTTGTCTTTGTTTGTTTGAATGTCTAAAGTGTCTGTCTTTCTCTGTTTGTGTGTCTGATTCTATTTGTTTGCATGTCTGGGTTGATGTTTACAAGTACAAGAATGTGTCTTTGTTGGTTTGAATGTCTAAAGTGTCTGTCTTTCTCTGTTTGGGTGTTTTATTCAATTTGTTTGCATGTCTGGGTTGGTGTTTGCAAGCCCATGAATTTGTCTTTGTTGGTTTGAATGTCTAAAGTGTCTGTCTTTCTCTGTTTGGTTGTTTGATTCTATTTGTTTGCATGTCTGGGTTGATGTTTGCAAGTTCAAAAATTTGTCTTTGTTGGTTTGAATGTCTAAAGTGTCTGTCTTTCTCTGTTTGGTTGTTTGATTCTATTTGTTTGCATGTCTGGGTTGATGTTTACAAGTCCAAGAATGTGTCTTTGTTGGTTTGAATGTCTAAAGTGTCTCTCTTTCTCTGTTTGGTTGTTTGATTCTATTTGTTTGCATGTCTGGGTTCATGTTTGCAAGTTCAAAAATTTGTCTTTGTTGGTTTGAATGTCTGTAGTGTCTGTCTTTCTCTGTTTGTGTGTCTGATTCTATTTGTTTGCATGTCTGGGTTGATGTTTGCAAGTTCAAAAATTTGTCTTTGTTGGTTTGAATGTCTGTAGTGTCTGTCTTTCTCTGTTTGTGTGTATGATTCTATTTGTTTGCATGTCTGGGTTGATGTTTGCAAGTACAAAAATTTGTCTTTGTTGGTTTGAATGTCTGTAGTGTCTGTCTTTCTCTGTTTGTGTGTCTGATTCTATTTGTTTGCATGTCTGGGTTGGTGTTTGCAAGACCATGAATATGTGTTTGTTGGTTTGAATGTCTAAAGTGTCTGTCTTTCTCTGTTTGGTTATTAGATTCTATTTGTTTGCATGTCTGGGTTGATGTTTACAAGTCCAAGAATGTGTATTTGTTGGTTTGAATGTCTAAAGTGTCTGTCTTTCTCTGTTTGGTTGTTTGATTCTATTTGTTTGCATGTCTGGGTTGATGTTTACAAGTCCAAGAATGTGTCTTTGTTGGTTTGAATGTCTAAAGTGTCTGTCTTTCTCTGTTTGGTTGTTTGATTCTATTTGTTTGCATGTCTGGGTTGATGTTTACAAGTCCAAGAATGTGTCTTTGTTGGTTTGAATGTCTAAAGTGTCTGTCTTTCTCTGTTTGGTTGTTTGATTCTATTTGTTTGCATGTCTGAGTTGATGTTTTCAAGTTCAAAAATGTGTCTTTGTTGGTTTGAATGTCTAAAGTGTCTGTCTTTCTCTGTTTGGTTGTTTGATTCTATTTGTTTGCATGTCTGGGTTGATGTTTACAAGTCCAAGAATGTGTCTTTGTTGGTTTGAATGTCTAAAGTGTCTGTCTTTCTCTGTTTGGTTGTTTGATTCTATTTGTTTGCATGTCTGGGTTGATGTTTACAAGTCCAAGAATGTGTCTTTGTTTGTTTGAATGTCTAAAGTGTCTGTCTTTTTCTGTTTGGTTGTTTGATTCTATTTGTTTGCATGTTTGGGTTGATGTTTGCCAGTTCAAAAATTTGTCTTTGTTGGTTTGAATGTCTGTAGTGTCTGTCTTTCTCTGTTTGTGTGTCTGATTCTATTTGTTTGCATGTCTGGGTTGATGTTTCCAAGTACAACAATGTGTCTTTGTTGGTTTGAATGTCTAAAGTGTCTGTCTTTATCTATTTGGTTGTTTGATTCTATTTTTTTGCATGTCTGGGTTGATGTGTTCAAGTCCATGAATGTTTCTTTGTTGGTTTGAATGTCTAAAGTGTCTGTCTTTCTCTGTTTGGGTGTTTGATTCAATTTTGTTGCATGTCTGGGTTGATGTTTGCAAGCACATGAATTTGTCTTTGTTGGTTTGAATGTCTAAAGTGTCTGTCTTTCTCTATTTGGTTGTTTGATTCTATTTATTTGCATGTCTGGGTTGTTGTTTGCAAGTCCAAGAATTCGTCTTTGTTGGTTTGAATGTCTAAAGTGTCTGTCTTTCTCTGTTTGTGTGTCTGATTCTTTTTGTTTGCATGTCTGGGTTGATGTTTACAAGTCCAAGAATTTTTCTTTGTTGGTTTGAATGTCTAAAGTTTCTGTCTTTCTCTGTTTGGTTGTTTTATTCAATTTGGTTGCATGTCTGGGTTGGTGTTTGCAAGCCCATGAATTTGTCTTTGTTGGTTTGAATGTCTAAAGTGTCTGTCTTTCTCTATTTGGTTGTTTGATTCTATTTGTTTGCATGTCTGGGTTGATGTTTGCAAGTTCAAAAATTTGTCTTTGTTGGTTTGAATGTCTGTAGTGTCTGTCTTTCTCTGTTTGTGTGTCTGATTCTATTTGTTTGCATGTCTGATTGATGTTTGCAAGTTCAAAAATTTGTCTTTGTTGGTTTGAATGTCTAAAGTGTCTGTCTTTTTCTGTTTGTGTGTCTGATTCTATTTGTTTGCATGTCTGGGTTGATGTTTTCAAGTCCAAGAATTTGTCTTTGTTGGTTTGAATGTCTAGTGTCTGTCTTTCTCTGTTTGGGTGTTTTATTCAATTTGGTTGCATGTCTGGGTTGGTGTTTGCAAGCCCATGAATTTGTCTTTGTTGGTTTGAATGTCTAAAGTGTCTGGCTTTCTCTATTTGGTTGTTTGATTCTATTTGTTTGCATGTCTGGGTTGATGTTTGCAAGTTCAAGAATTTGTCTTTGTTGGTTTGAATGTCTAAAGTGTCTGTCTATCTCTGTTTGGTTGTATGATTCTATTTGTTTGAATGTCTGGGTTGATGTTTACAAGTCCAAAAATGTGTCTTTGTTGGTTTGAATGTCTAAAGTGTCTCTCTTTCTCTGTTTGGTTGTTTGATTCTATTTGTTTGCATGTCTGGGTTCATGTTTGCAAGTTCAAAAATTTGTCTTTGTTGGTTTGAATGTCTGTAGTGTCTGTCTTTCTCTGTTTTTGTGTCTGATTCTATTTGTTTGCATGTCTGGGTTGATGTTTGCAAGTTCAAAAATTTGTCTTTGTTGGTTTGAATGTCTGCAGTGTCTGTCTTTCTCTGTTTATGTGTCTGATTCTATTTGTTTGCATGTCTGGGTTGATGTTTGCAAGTTCAAAATTTTGTCTTTGTTGGTTTGAATGTCTGTAGTGTCTGTCTTTCTCTGTTTGTGTGTCTGATTCTATTTGTTTGCATGTCTGGGTTGGTGTTTGCAAGCCCATTAATTTGTTTTTGTTGGTTTGAATGTCTAAAGTGTCTGTCTTTCTCTGTTTGGTTATTAGATTCTATTTGTTTGCATGTCTGGGTTGATGTTTACAAGTCCAAGAATGTGTCTTTGTTGGTTTGAATGTCTAAAGTGTCTGTCTTTCTCTGTTTGGTTGTTTGATTCTATTTGTTTGCATGTCTGGGTTGATGTTTACAAGTCCAAGAATGTGTCTTTGTTGGTTTGAATGTCTAAAGTGTCTGTCTTTCTCTGTTTGGTTGTTTGATTCTATTTGTTTGCATGTCTGGGTTGATGTTTACAAGTCCAAGACTGTGTCTTTGTTGGTTTGAATGTCTAAAGTGTCTGTCTTTCTCTGTTTGGTTGTTTGATTCTATTTGTTTGCATGTCTGAGTTGATGTTTTCAAGTTCAATAATTTGTCTTTGTTGGTTTGAATGTCTAAAGTGTCTGTCTTTCTCTGTTTGGTTGTTTGATTCTATTTGTTTGCATGTCTGGGTTGATGTTTACAAGTCCAAGAATGTGTCTTTGTTGGTTTGAATGTCTAAAGTGTCTGTCTTTCTCTGTTTGGTTGTTTGATTCTATTTGTTTGCATGTCTGGGTTGATGTTTAAAATTACAATAATGTGTCTTTGTTGGTTTGAATGTCTAAAGTGTCTGTCTTTTTCTGTTTGGTTGTTTGATTCTATTTGTTTGCATGTTTGGGTTGATGTTTGCCAGTTCAAAAATTTGTCTTTGTTGGTTTGAATGTCTGTAGTGTCTGTCTTTCTCTGTTTGTTTGTCTGATTCTATTTGTTTGCATGTCTGGGTTGATGTTTGCAAGTTTAAAAATTTGTCTTTGTTGGTTTGAATGTCTGTAGTGTCTGTCTTTCTCTGTTTGGTTGTTTGATTCTATTTGTTTGCATGTCTGGGTTGATGTTTACAAGTCCAAGAATGTGTCTTTGTTGGTTTGAATGTCTCTAGTGTCTGTCTTTCTCTGTTTGTGTGTGTGATTCTATTTGTTTGCATGTCTGGGTTGATGTTTTCAAGTTCAAAAATTTGTCTTTGTTGGTTTGAATGTCTAAAGTGTCTGTCTTTCTCTGTTTGGTTGTTTGATTCTATTTGTTTGCATGTCTGGGTTGATGTTTACAAGTCCAAGAATGTGTCTTTGTTGGTTTGAATGTCTAAAGTGTCTGTCTTTCTCTGTTTGGTTGTTTGATTCTATTTGTTTGCATGTCTGGGTTGATGTTTACAAGTCCAAGAATGTGTCTTTGTTGGTTTGAATGTCTAAAGTGTCTGTCTTTCTCTTTTTGGTTGTTTGATTCTATTTGTTTGCATGTCTGGGTCGGTGTTTGCAAGTCCAAGAATTAGTCTTTGTTGGTTTGAATGTCTAAAGTGTCTGTCTTTCTCTGTTTGTGTGTCTGATTCTATTTGTTTGCATGTCTGGGTTGATGTTTGCAAGTCCAAGAATGTGTCTTTGTTGGTTTGAATGTCTAAAGTGTCTGTCTCTCTGTTTGGGTGTTTTATTCAATTTGGTTGCATGTCTGGGTTGATGTTTGCAAGCCCATGAATTTGTCTTTGTTGGTTTGAATGTCTAAAGTGTCTGTCTTTCTCTATTTGGTTGTTTGATTCTATTTGTTTGCATGTCTGGGTTGATGTTTACAAGTCCAAGAATGTGTCTTTATTGGTTTGAATGTCTAAAGTGTCTGTCTTTCTCTGTTTGGTTGTTTGATTCTATTTGTTTGCATGTCTGGGTTTGTTGTTTGCAAGTCCAAGAATTCGTCTTTGTTGGTTTGAATGTCTAAAGTGTCTGTCTTTCTCTGTTTGTGTGTCTGATTCTATTTGTTTGCATGTCTGGGTTGATGTTTACAAGTCCAAGAATTTGTCTTTTTTGGTTTGAATGTCTAAAGTGTCTGTCTTTCTCTGTTTGGTTGTTTGATTCTATTTGTTTGCATGTCTGGGTTGATGTTTACAAGTCCAAGAATGTGTCTTTGTTGGTTTGAATGTCTAAAGTGTCTGTCTTTCTCTGTTTGGTTGTTTGATTCTATTTGTTTGCATGTCTGGGTTGGTGTTTGCAAGTCCAAGAATTAGTCTTTGTTGGTTTGAATGTCTAAAGTGTCTGTCTTTTTCTGTTTGGTTGTTTGATTCTATTTGTTTGCATGTCTGGGTTGATGTTTGCAAGTTCAAAAATTTGTCTTTGTTGGTTTGAATGTCTGTAGTGTCTGTCTTTCTCTGTTTGTGTGTCTGATTCTATTTGTTTGCATGTCTGGGTACGTGTTTGCAAGCCCATGAATATGTTTTTGTTGGTTTGAATGTCTAAAGTGTCTGTCTTTCTCTGTTTGTTTATTTGATTCTATTTGTTTGCATGTCTGGGTTGATGTTTACAAGTTCAAAAATTTGTCTTTGTTGGTTTGAATGTCTAAAGTGTCTGTCTTTCTCTGTTTGGTTGTTTGATTCTATTTGTTTGCATGTCTGGGTTGATGTTTACAAGTCCAAGAATTTGTCTTTGTTGGTTTGAATGTCTAAAGTGTCTGTCTTTCTCTGTTTGATGGTTTGATTCTATTTGTTTGCATGTCTGGGTTGATGTTTACAAGTCCAAGAATTTGTCTGTGTTGGTTTGAATGTCTAAAGTGTCTGTCTTTATATGTTTGGGTGTTTGATTCTATTTGTTTGCATGTCTGGGTTGATGTTTTTAAGTTCAAAAATTTGTCTTTGTTGGTTTGAATGTCTGTAGTGTCTGTCTTTCTCTGTTTGTGTGTCTGATTCTATTTGTTTGCATGTCTGGGTTGATGTTTGCAAGTCCAAAAATGTGTCTTTGTTGGTTTGAATGTCTATAGTGTCTGTCTTTCTCTGTTTGGTTGTGTGATTCTATTTGTTTGCATGTCTGGGTTGATGTTTACAAGTCCAAGAATGTGTCTTTGTTGGTTTGAATGTCTAAAGTGTCTGTCTTTCTCTGTTTGGTTGTTTGATTCTATTTGTATGCATGTCTGGGTTGATGTTTGCAAGTTCAAAAATTTGTCTTTGTTGGTTTGAATGTCTGTAGTGTCTGTCTTTCTCTGTTTGTGTCTGATTCTATTTGTTTGCATGTCTGGGTTGATGTTTGCAAGTTCAAAAATTTGTCTTTGTTGGTTTGAATGTCTAAAGTGTCTGTCTTTCTCTGTTTGGTTGTTTTATTCTATTTGTTTGCAGGTCTGGGTTGATGTTTACAAGTCCAAGAATTTGTCTTTGTTGGTTTGAATGTCTAAAGTATCTGTCTTTCTCTGTTTGGTTGTTTGATTCTATTTGTTTGCATGTCTGGGTTGATGTTTACAAGTCCAAGAATGTGTCTTTGTTGGTTTGAATGTCTAAAGTGTCTGTCTTTCTCTGTTTGGGTGTTTGATTCTATTTGTGTTCATGTCTGGGTGGATGTTTGCAAGACCATGTATTTGTCTTTGTTGGTTTGAATGTCTAAAGTGTCTGTCTTTCTCTATTTGGTTGTTTGATTCTATTTGTTTGCATGTCTGGGTTGATGTTTACAAGTCCAAGAATGTGTCTTTGTTGGTTTGAATGTCTAAAGTGTCTGTCTTTCTCTGTTTATGTGTTCGATTCTATTTGTTTGCATGTCTGGGTTGATGTTTACAAGTCCAAGAATGTGTCTTTGTTGGTTTGAATGTCTAAAGTGTCTGTCTTTCTCTGTTTGGGTGTTTTATTCAATTTGGTTGCATGTCTGGGTTGGTGTTTGCAAGCCCATGAATTTGTCTTTGTTGGTTTGAATGTCTAAAGTGTCTGTCTTTCTCTGTTTGGTTGTTTGATTCTATTTGTTTACATGTCTGGGTTGGTGTTTGCAAGTCCAAGAATTAGTCTTTGTTGGTTTGAATGTCTAAAGTGTCTGTCTTTCTCTGTTTGTGTGTCTGATTCTATTTGTTTGCATGTCTGGGTTGATGTTTACAAGTCCAAGAATGTTTATTTGTTGGTTTGAATGTCTAAAGTGTCTGTCTTTCTCTGTTTGGGTGTTTTATTCTATTTTGTTGCATGTCTGGGTTGTTGTTTGCAAGACCATGAATTTGTCTTTGTTGGTTTGAATGTCTAAAGTGTCTGTCTTTCTCTATTTGGTTGTTTGATTCTATTTGTTTGCATGTCTGGGTTGATGTTTGCAAGTTCAAAAATTTGTCTTTGTTGGTTTGAATGTCTGTAGTGTCTGTCTTTCTCTGTTTGTGTGTCTGATTCTATTTGTTTGCATGTCTGATTGATGTTTGCAAGTTCAAAAATGTGTCTTTGTTGGTTTGAATGTCTAAAGTGTCTGTCTTTCTCTGTTTGTGTGTCTGATTCATTTTTTTCGCATGTCCGGGTTGGTGTTTACAAGTACATGAATGTTTCTTTGTGGGTTTGAATTTCTGTATTGTCTTTCTTTCTCAGTTTGGGTGTTTTATTCAATTTTGTTGCATGTCTGGGTTGGTGTTTGCAAGCCTATGAATTTGTATTTGTTGGTTTGAATGTCTAAAGTGTCTGTCTTTCTCTGTTTGGTTGTTTGATTCTATTTGTTTGCATGTCTGGGTTGATGTTTTCAAGTACAAAAATTTGTCTTTGTTGGTTTGAATGTCTTAAGTGTCTGTCTTTCTCTGTTTGGTTGTATGATTCTATTTGTTTGCATGTCTGGGTTGATGTTTTCAAGTACAAGAATGTGTCTTTGTTGGTTTGAATGTCTAAATTGTCTGTCTTTCTCTGTTTGGTTGTTTGATTCTATTTGTTTGCATGTCTGGGTTGATGTTTACAAGTCCAAGAATGTGTCTTTGTTTGTTTGAATGTCTAAAGTGTCTGTCTTTTTCTGTTTGGTTGTTTGATTCTATTTGTTTGCATGTTTGGGTTGATGTTTGCCAGTTCAAAAATTTGTCTTTGTTGGTTTGAATGTCTGTAGTGTCTGTCTTTCTCTGTTTGTGTGTCTGATTCTATTTGATTGCATGTCTGGGTTGATGTTTGCAAGTTCAAAAATTTGTCTTTGTTGGTTTGAATGTCTGTAGTGTCTGTCTTTCTCTGTTTGGTTGTTTGATTCTATTTGTTTGCATGTCTGGGTTGATGTTTACAAGTCCAAGAATGTGTCTTTGTTGGTTTGAATGTCTGTAGTGTCTGTCTTTCTCTGTTTGTGTGTATGATTCTATTTGTTTGCATGTCTGGGTTGATGTTTGCAAGTTCAATAATTTGTCTTTGTTGGTTTGAATGTCTAAAGTGTCTGTCTTTCTCTGTTTGGTTGTTTGATTCTATTTGTTTGCATGTCTGGGTTGATGTTTACAAGTCCAAGAATGTGTCTTTTTTGGTTTGAATGTCTAAAGTGTCTGTCTTTCTCTGTTTGGTTGTTTGATTCTATTTGTTTGCGTGTCTGGGTTGATGTTTACAAGTCCAAGAATGTGTCTTTGTTGGTTTGAATGTCTAAAGTGTCTGTCTTTCTCTGTTTGGTTGTTTGATTCTATTTGTTTGCATGTCTGGGTTGGTGTTTTCAAGACCAAGAATTAGTCTTTGTTGGTTTGAATGTATAAAGTGTCTGTCTTTCTCTGTTTGTGTGTCTGATTCTATTTGTTTGCATGTCTGGGTTGATGTTTACAAGTCCAAGAATGTGTCTTTGTTGGTTTGAATGTCTAAAGTGTCTGTCTTTCTCTGTTTGGGTGTTTTATTCAATTTGGTTGCATGTCTGGGTTGATGTTTGCAAGCCCATGAATTTTTCTTTGTTGGTTTGAATGTCTAAAGTGTCTGTCTTTCTCTATTTGGTTGTTTGATTCTATTTGTTTGCATGTCTGGGTTGATGTTTACAAGTCCAAGAATGTGTCTTTATTGGTTTGAATGTCTAAAGTGTCTGTCTTTCTCTGTTTGGTTGTTTGATTCTATTTGTTTGCATGTCTGGGTTTGGTGTTTGCAAGTCCAAGAATTCGTCTTTGTTGGTTTGAATGTCTAAAGTGTCTGTCTTTCTCTGTTTGTGTGTATGATTCTATTTGTTTGCATGTCTGGGTTGATGTTTACAAGTCCAAGAATGTGTCTTTGTTGGTTTGAATGTCTAAAGTGTCTGTCTTTCTCTGTTTGGTTGTTTGATTCTATTTGTTTGCATGTCTGGGTTGATGTTTACAAGTCCAAGAATGTGTCTTTGTTGGTTTGAATGTCTAAAGTGTGTGTCTTTCTCTGTTTGGTTGTTTGATTCTATTTGTTTGCATGTCTGGGTAAGTGTTTGCAAGTCCAAGAATTCGTCTTTGTTGGTTTGAATGTCTAAAGTGTCTGTCTTTCTCTGTTTGTGTGTCTGATTCTATTTGTTTGCATGTCTGGGTTGATGTTTACAAGTCCATGAATGTGTCTTTGTTGGTTTGAATGTCTAAAGTGTCTGTCTTTCTCTGTTTGGGTGTTTTATTCAATTTGGTTGCATGTCTGGGTTGTTGTTTGCAAGCCCATGAATTTGTCTTTGTTGGTTTGAATGTCTAAAGTGTCTGTCTTTCTCTATTTGGTTGTTTGATTCTATTTGTTTGCATGTCTGGGTTGATGTTTGCAAGTTCAAAAATTTGTCTTTGTTGGTTTGAATGTCTGTAGTGTCTGTCTTTCTCTGTTTGTGTGTCTGATTCTATTTGTTTGAATGTCTGGGTTGATGTTTGCAAGTTCAATAATTTGTCTTTGTTGGTTTGAATGTCTGTAGTGTCTGTCTTTCTCTGTTTGGTTGTTTGATTCTATTTGTTTGCATGTCTGGGTTGATGTTTTCAAGTTCAAAAATTTGTCTTTGTTGGTTTGAATGTCTGTAGTGTCTGTCTTTCTCTGTTTGTTTGTCTGATTCTATTTGTTTGCATGTCTGGGTTGATGTTTGCAAGTTCAAAAATTTGTCTTTGTTGGTTTGAATGTCTTTAGTGTCTGTCTTTCTCTGTTTGGTTGTTTGATTCTATTTGTTTGCATGTCTGGGTTGATGTTTACAAGTACAAGAATGTGTCTTTGTTGGTTTGAATGTCTTAAGTGTCTGTCTTTCTCTGTTTGGTTGTTTGATTCTATTTGTTTGCATGTCTGGGTTGATGTTTACAAGTCCAAGAATGTGTCTTTGTTGGTTTGAATGTCTAAAGTGTCTGTCTTTCTCTGTTTGGTTGTTTGATTCTATTTGTTTGCATGTCTGGGTTGATGTTTACAAGTCCAAGAATGTGTCTTTGTTGGTTTGAATGTCTAAAGTGTCTGTCTTTCTCTGTTTGGTTGTTTGATTCTATTTGTTTGCATGTCTGGGTTGATGTTTTCAAGTTCAAAAATTTTTCTTTGTTGTTTTGAATGTCTGTAGTGTCTGTCTTTCTCTGTTTGTTTGTATGATTCTATTTGTTTGCATGTCTGGGTTGATGTTTGCAAGTTCAAAAATTTGTCTTTGTTGGTTTGAATGTCTGCAGTGTCTGTCTTTCTCTGTTTATGTGTCTGATTCTATTTGTTTGCATGTCTGGGTTGATGTTTGCAAGTTCAAAAATTTGTCTTTGTTGGTTTGAATGTCTGTAGTGTCTGTCTTTCTCTGTTTGTGTGTCTAATTCTATTTGTTTGCATGTCTGGGTTGGTGTTTGCAAGCCCATGAATATGTTTTTGTTGGTTTGAATGTCTAAAGTGTCTGTCTTTCTCTGTTTGGTTGTTTGATTCTATTTGTTTGCATGTCTGGGTTGATGTTTACAAGTCCAAGAATGTGTCTTTGTTGGTTTGAATGTCTAAAGTGTCTGTCTTTCTCTGTTTGGTTGTTTGATTCTATTTGTTTGCATGTCTGGGTTGATGTTTACAAGTCCAAGAATGTGTCTTTGTTGGTTTGAATGTCTAAAGTGTCAGTCTTTCTCTGTTTGGTTGTTTGATTCTATTTGTTTGCATGTCTGGGTTCATGTTTGCAAGTTCAAAAATTTGTCTTTGTTGGTTTGAATGTCTGTAGTGTCTGTCTTTCTCTGTTTATGTGTCTGATTCTATTTGTTTGCATGTCTGGGTTGATGTTTGCAAGTTCAAAAATTTGTCTTTGTTGGTTTGAATGTCTTTAGTGTCTGTCTTTCTCTGTTTGTGTGTCTGATTCTATTTGTTTGCATGTCTGGGTTGATGTTTGCAAGTTCAAAAATTTGTCTTTGTTGGTTTGAATGTCTGTAGTGTCTGTCTTTCTCTGTTTGTGTGTCTGATTCTATTTGTTTGCATGTCTGGGTTGTTGTTTGCAAGCCCATGAATATGTTTTTGTTGGTTTGAATGTCTAAAGTGTCTGTCTTTCTCTGTTTGGTTTTTAGATTCTATTTGTTTGCATGTCTGGGTTGATGTTTACAAGTACAAGAATGTGTCTTTGTTGGTTTGAATGTCTAAAGTGTCTGTCTTTCTCTGTTTGGTTGTTTGATTCTATTTGTTTGCATGTCTGGGTTGATGTTTACAAGTCCAAGAATGTGTCTTTGTTGGTTTGAATGTCTAAAGTGTCTGTCTTTCTCTGTTTGGTTGTTTGATTCTATTTGTTTGCATGTCTGGGTTGATGTTTACAAGTCCAAGAATGTGTCTTTGTTGGTTTGAATGTCTAAAGTGTCTGTCTTTCTCTGTTTGGTTGTTTGATTCTATTTGTTTGCATGTCTGGGTTGATGTTTGCAAGTTCAAAAATTTGTCTTTGTTGGTTTGAATGTCTGTAGTGTCTGTCTTTCTCTGTTTGTGTGTATGATTCTATTTGTTTGCATGTCTGGGTTGTTGTTTGCAAGCCCATGAATATGTGTTTGTTGGTTTGAATGTCTAAAGTGTCTGTCTTTCTCTGTTAGGTTATTAGATTCTATTTGTTTGCATGTCTGGGTTGATGTTTACAAGTCCAAGAATGTGTCTTTGTTGGTTTGAATGTCTAAAGTGTCTGTCTTTCTCTGTTTTGTTGTTTGATTCTATTTGTTTGCATGTCTGGGTTGATGTTTTCAAGTCCAAGAATGTGTCTTTGTTGGTTTGAATGTCTAAAGTGTCTGTCTTTCTCTGTTTGGTTGTTTGATTCTATTTGTTTGCATGTCTGAGTTGATGTTTACAAGTCCAAGAATGTGTCTTTGTTGGTTTGAATGTCTAAAGTGTCTGTATTTATCTGTTTGGTTGTTTGATTATATTTGTTTGCATGTCTGGGTTGATGTTTGCAAGTTCAAAAATTTGTCTTTGTTGGTTTGAATGTCTGTAGTGTCTGTCTTTCTCTGTTTGTGTGTCTGATTCTATTTGTTTGCATGTCTGGGTTGGTGTTTGCAAGCCCAAGAATATGTCTTTGTTGGTTTGAATGTCTAAAGTGTCTGTCTTTCTCTGTTTGTTTGTTTGATTCTATTTGTTTGCATGTCTGGGTTGATGTTTGCAAGTACAAAAATTTGTCTTTGTTGGTTTGAATGTCTAAAGTGTCTGTCTTTCTCTGTTTGTGTGTTTGATTCTATTTGTTTGCATGTCTGGGTTGATGTTTACAAGTCCAAGAATGTGTCTTTGTTGGTTTGAATGTCTAAAGTGTCTGTCTTTCTCTGTTTGATGGTTTGATTCTATTTGTTTGCATGTCTGGGTTGATGTTTACAAGTCCAAGAATGTGTCTTTGTTGGTTTGAATGTCTAAAGTGTCTGTCTGTCTCTGTTTGTTTGTTTGATTCTATTTGTTTGCATGTCTGGGTTGATGTTTGTAAGTTCAAAAATTTGTCTTTGTTGGTTTGAATGTCTGTAGTGTCTGTCTTTCTCTGTTTGTGTGTCTGATTCTATTTGTTTGCATGTCTGGGTTGATGTTTGCAAGTTAAAAAATTTGTCTTTGTTGGTTTGAATGTCTATAGTGTCTGTCTTTCTCTGTTTGGTTGTTTGATTCTATTTGTTTGCATGTCTGGGTTGATGTTTACAAGTCCAAGAATGTGTCTTTGTTGGTTTGAATGTCTAAAGTGTCTGTCTTTCTCTGTTTGGTTGTTTGATTCTATTTGTTTGCATGTCTGGGTTGATGTTTTCAAGTACAAAAATTTGTCTTTGTTGGTTTGAATGTCTGTAGTGTCTGTCTTTCTCTGTTTATGTGTCTGATTCTATTTGTTTGCATGTCTGGGTTGATGTTTGCAAGATTAAAAATTTGTCTTTGTTGGTTTGAATGTCTAAAGTGTCTGTCTTTCTCTGTTTGGTTGTTTGATTCTATTTGTTTGCATGTCTGGGTTGATGTTTACAAGTCCAAGAATGTGTCTTTGTTGGTTTGAATGTCTAAAGTATCTGTCTTTCTCTGTTTGGTTGTTTGATTCTATTTGTTTGCATGTCTGGGTTGATGTTTACAAGTCCAAGAATGTGTCTTTGTTGGTTTGAATGTCTAAAGTGTCTGTCTTTCTCTGTTTGGGTGTTTGATTCAATTTGGTTGCATGTCTGGGTTGTTGTTTGCAAGCCCATGAATTTGTCTTTGTTGGTTTGAATGTCTAAAGTGTCTGTCTTTCTCTTTTTGGTTGTTTTATTCTATTTGTTTGCATGTCTGGGTTGATGTTTACAAGTCCAAGAATGTGTCTTTGTTGGTTTGAATGTCTATAGTGTCTGTCTTTCTCTGTTTGTGTGTTTGATTCTATTTGTTTGCATGTCTGGGTTGGTGTTTGCAAGTCCAAAAATTCGTCTTTATTGGTTTGACTGTCTAAAGTGTCTATCTTTTTCTGTTTGTGTGTTTGATTATATTTTTTTGCATGTCTGGGTTGATGTTTGCAAGTCCATATATTTTTCTTTGTTGGTTTGATTGTTTAAAGTGTCTGTATTTCTCTGTTTGTGTGTATGATTCTATTTTTTTGCATGTTTGAGTTAGTATTTGCAAGTCCAAATATGTATCTTTGTTGTTTTGAATGTCAAAAGTGTGTGTCTTTCTCTGTTTGGGTGTTTTATTCTATTTGTTTGCATGTCTGGGTTGGTGTTTGCAAGCCCATGAATTTGTCTTTGTTGGTTTGAATGTCTAAAGTGTCTGTCTTTCTCTATTTGGTTGTTTGATTCTATTTGTTTGCATGTCTGGGTTGATGTTTGCAAGTTCAAAAATTTGTGTTTGTTGGTTTGAATGTCTGTAGTGTCTGTCTTTCTCTGTTTGGGTGTATGATTCTATTTGTTTGCATGTCTGGGTTGATGTTTGCAAGTTCAAAAATTTGTCTTTGTTGGTTTGAATGTCTGTAGTGTCTGTCTTTCTCTGTTTGGTTGTTTGATTCTATTTGTTTGCATGTCTGGGTTGATGTTTGCAAGTTCAAAAATTTGTCTTTGTTGGTTTGAATGTCTTTAGTGTCTGTCTTTCTCTGTTTGTTTGTCTGATTCTATTTGTTTGCATGTCTGGGTTGATGTTTACAAGTACAAGAATGTGTCTTTGTTGGTTTGAATGTCTAAAGTGTCTGTCTTTCACTGTTTGGTTGTTTGATTCTATTTGTTTGCATGTCTGGGTTGATGTTTACAAGTCCAAGAATGTGTCTTTGTTTGTTTGAATGTCTAAAGTGTCTGTCTTTCTCTGTTTGGTTGTTTGATTCTATTTGATTGCATGTCTGGGTTGATGTTTACAAGTACAAGAATTTGTCTTTGGTGGTTTGAATGTCTAAAGTGTCTGTCTTTCTCTGTTTGGTTGTTTGATTCTATTTGTTTGCATGTCTGGGTTGATGTTTGCAAGTTCAAAAATTTGTCTTTGTTGGTTTGAATGGCTGTAGTGTCTGTCTTTCTCTGTTTGTGTGTCTGATTCTATTTGTTTGCATGTCTGGGTTGATGTTTGCAAGTTCAAAAATTTGTCTTTGTTGGTTTGAATGTCTGTAGTGTCTGTCTTTCTCTTTTTGTGTGTCTGATTCTATTTGTTTGCATGTCTGGGTTGATGTTTGCAAGTTCAAAAATATGTCTTTGTTGGTTTGAATGTCTGTAGTGTCTGTCTTTCTCTGTTTGTGTGTCTGATTCTATTTGTTTGCATGTCTGGGTTGGTGTTTGCAAGCCCATGAATATGTGTTTGTTGGTTTGAATGTCTAAAGTGTCTGTCTTTCTCTGTTTGGTTGTTTGATTCTATTTGTTTGCGTGTCTGGGTTGATGTTTACAAGTACAAGAATGTGTCTTTGTTGGTTTGAATGTCTAAAGTGTCTGTCTTTCTCTGTTTGGTTGTTTGATTCTATTTGTTTGCATGTCTGGGTTGATGTTTACAAGTACAAGAATGTGTCTTTGTTGGTTTGAATGTCTAAAGTGTCTGTCTTTCTCTGTTTGGTTGTTTGATTCTATTTGTTTGCATGTCAGGGTTGATGTTTGCAAGTTCAAAAATTTGTCTTTGTTGGTTTGAATGTCTGTAGTGTCTGTCTCTCTCTGTTTGCGTGTCTGATTCTATTTCTTTGCATGTCTGGGTTGATGTTTGCAAGTTCAAAAATTTGTCTTTGTTGGTTTGAATGTCTGTAGTGTCTGTCTTTCTCTGTTTGTGTGTCTGATTCTATTTGTTTGCATGTCTGGGTTGATGTTTGCAAGTTCAAAAATTTGTCTTTGTTGGTTTGAATGTCTGTAGTGTCTGCCTTTCTCTGTTTGTGTGTCTGATTCTATTTGTTTGCATGTCTGGGTTGGTGTTTGCAAGCCCATGAATATGTTTTTGTTGGTTTGGATGTCTAAAGTGTCTGTCTTTCTCTGTTTGGTTGTTTGATTCTATTTGTTTGCATGTCTGGGTTGATGTTTACAAGTCCAAGAATGTGTCTTTGTTGGTTTGAATGTCTAAAGTGTCTGTCTTTCTCTGTTTGTGTGTTTGATTCTATTTGTTTGCATGTCTGGGTTGATGTTTACAAGTCCAAGAATGTGTCTTTGTTGGTTTGAATGTCTAAAGTGTCTGTCTTTCTCTGTTTGGTTGTTTGATTCTATTTGTTTGCATGTCTGGGTTGATGTTTACAAGTACAAGAATTTGTCTTTGTTGGTATGAATGTCTATAGTGTCTGTCTTTCTCTGGTTGGTTGTTTGATTCTATTTGTTTGCATGTCTGGAATGATGTTTGCAAGTTCAAAAATTTGTCTTTGTTGGTTTGAATGTCTGTAGTGTCTGTCTTTCTCTGTTTGTGTGTCTGATTATATTTGTTTGCATGTCTGGGTTGATGTTTTCAAGTTCAAAAATTTGTCTTTGTTTGTTTGAATGTCTTTAGTGTCTGTCTTTCTCTGTTTGGTTGTTTGATTCTATTTGTTTGCATGTCTGGGTTGATGTTTACAAGTCCAAGAATGTGTCTTTGTTGGTTTGAATGTCTAAAGTGTCTGTCTTTCTCTGTTTGGTTGTTTGATTCTTTTTGTTTGCATGTCTGAGTTGATGTTTTTAAGTTCAATAATTTGTCTTTGTTGGTTTGAATGTCTGTAGTGTCTGTCTTTCTCTGTTTGTGTGTCTGATTCTATTTGTTTGCATGTCTGGGTTGATGTTTACAAGTCCAAGAATTTGTCTTTGTTGGTTTGAATGTCTAAAGTGTCTGTCTTTCTCTGTTTGGTTGTTTGATTTTATTTGTTTGCATGTCTGGGTTGATGTTTTCAAGTCCAAGAATGTGTCTTTGTTGGTTTGAATGTCTAAAGTGTCTGTCTTTCTCTGTTTGGTTGTTTGATTCTATTTGTTTGCATGTCTGGGTTGGTGTTTGCAAGTCCAAGAATTAGTCTTTGTTGGTTTGAATGTCTAAAGTGTCTGTCTTTCTCTGTTTGTGTGTCTGATTCTTTTTGTTTGCATGTCTGGGTTGATGTTTGCAAGTCCAAGAATGTGTCTTTGTTGGTTTGAATGTCTAAAGTGTCTGTCTTTCTCTGTTTGTTTGTTTTATTCAATTTGGTTGCATGTCTGGGTTGATGTTTGCAAGCCCATGAATTTGTCTTTGTTGGTTTGAATGTCTAAAGTGTCTGTCTTTCTCTATTTGGTTGTTTGATTCTATTTGTTTGCATGTCTGGGTTGATGTTTACAAGTCCAAGAATGTGTCTTTATTGGTTTGAATGTCTAAAGTGTCTGTCTTTCTCTGTTTGGTTGTTTGATTCTATTTGTTTGCATGTTTGGGTTTTTGTTTTCAAGTCCAAGAATTAGTATTTGTTGGTTTGAATGTCTAAAGTGTCTGTCTTTCTCTGTTTGTGTGTATGATTCTATTTGTTTGCATGTCTGGGTTGATGTTTACAAGTCCAAGAATGTGTATTTGTTGGATTGAATGTCTAAAGTGTCTGTCTTTCTCTTTTTGGTTGTTTGATTCTATTTGTTTGCATGTCTGGGTTGATGTTTACAAGTCCAAGAATGTGTCTTTGTTGGTTTGAATGTCTAAAGTGTCTATCTTTCTCTGTTTGGGTGTTTTATTCTATTTGTTTGGAGGTCTGGGTCGTTGTTTGCAAGTCCAAGAATTAGTCTTTGTTGGTTTGAATGTATAAAGTGTCTGTCTTTCTCTGTTTGTGTGTCTGATTCTATATGTTTGCATGTCTGGGTTGATGTTTACAAGTACAAGAATTTGTCTTTGTTGGCTTGAATGTCTAAAGTGTCTGTCTTTATCTGTTTGGGTGTTTTATTCAATTTGGTTGCATGTCTGGGTTGGTGTTTGCAAGCCCATGAATTTGTCTTTGTTGGTTTGAATGTCTAAAGTGTCTGTCTTTCTCTCTTTGGTTGTTTGATTCTATTTGTTTGAATGTCTGGGTTGATGTTTGCAAGTTCAATAATTTGTCTTTGTTGGTTTGAATGTCTTTAGTGTCTGTCTTTCTCTGTTTGTGTGTCTGATTCTATTTGTTGTCATGTCTGGGTTGATGTTTGAAAGTTCAATAATTTTTCTTTGTTGGTTTGATTGTCTGTAGTGTCTGTCTTTCTCTGTTTTGTTGTTTGGTTCTATTTGTTTGCATGTCTGTGTTGATGTTTGCAAGTTCAAAAATTTGTCTTTGTTGGTTTGAATGTCTGTAGTGTCGTAGTGTCTGTCTTTCTCTGTTTGTGTGTCTGATTCTATTTGTTTGAATGTCTGGGTTGATGTTTGCAAGTTTAAAAATTTGTCTTTGTGGGTTTGAATGTCTGTAGTGTCTGTCTTTCTCTGTTTGGTTGTTTGATTCTATTTGTTTGCATGTCTGGGTTGATGTTTACAAGTCCAAGAATGTGTCTTTGTTGGTTTGAATGTCTAAAGTGTCTGTCTTTCTCTGTTTGGGTGTTTTATTAAATTTGTTTGCATGTCTGGGTTGTTGTTTGCAAGACCATGAATTTGTCTTTGTTGGTTTGAATGTCTAAAGTGTCTGTCTTTCTCTATTTGGTTGTTTGATTCTATTTGTTTGAATGTCTGGGTTGATGTTTGCAAGTTCAAAAATATGTCTTTGTTGGTTTGAATGTCTGTAGTGTGTGTCTTTCTCTGTTTGTGTGTCTGATTCTATTTGTTTGCATGTCTGTTTGATGTTCGCAAGTTCAAAAATTTGTATTTGTTGGTTTGAATGTCTAAAGTGTCTGTCTTTCTCTGTTTGTGTGTCTGATTCTATTTGTTTGCATGTCTGGGTTGATGTTTACAAGTACAAGAATGTGTCTTTGTTGGTTTGAATGTCTAAAGTGTCTGTCTTTCTCTGTTTGGGTGTTTTATTCAATTTGGTTGCATGTCTGGGTTGGTGTTTGCAAGCCCATGAATTTGTCTTTGTTGGTTTGAATGTCTAAAGTGTCTGGCTTTCTCTGTTTGGTTGTTTGATTCTATTTGTTTGCATGTCTGGGTTGATGTTTGCAAGTTCAAAAATTTGTCTTTGTTGGTTTGAATGTCTAAAGTGTCTGTCTTTCTCTTTTTGGTTGTTTGATTCTATTTGTTTGCATGTCTGGGTTGATGTTTACAAGTCCAAGAATGTGTCTTTGTTGGTTTGAATGTCTAAAGTGTCTGTCTTTCTCTGTTTGGTTGTTTGATTCTATTTGTTTGCATGTCTGGGTTGATGTTTACAAGTCCAAGAATGTGTCTTTGTTTGTTTGAATGTCTAAAGTGTCTGTCTTTCTCTGTTTGGTTGTTTGATTCTATTTGTTTGCATGTGTGGGTTGATGTTTGCAAGTTCAAAAATTTGTCTTTGTTGGTTTGAATGTCTGTAGTGTCTGTCTTTCTCTGTTTGTGTGTCTGATTCTATTTGATTGCATGTCTGGGTTGATGTTTGCAAGTTCAAAAATTTGTCTTTGTTGGTTTGAATGTCTGTAGTGTCTGTCTTTGTCTGTTTGGTTGTTTGATTCTATTTGTTTGCATGTCTGGGTTGATGTTTTCAAGTACAATAATGTGTCTTTGTTGGTGTGAATGTCTTTAGTGTCTGTCTTTCTCTGTTTGTGTGTGTGATTATATTTGATTTCATGTCTGAGTTGATGTTTTCAAGTTTATAAATTTGTCTTTGTTGGTTTGAATGTCTAAAGTGTCTGTCTTTATGTGTTTTGGTGTTTTATTCTATTTGTTTGCATGTCTGGGTTGATGTTTACAAGTCCAAGAATGTGTCTTTGTTGGTTTGAATGTCTAAAGTGTCTGTCTTTCTCTGTTTGGTTGTTTGATTCTATTTGTTTGCATGTCTGGGTTGATGTTTACAAGTACAAGAATTTGTCTTTGTTGGTTTGAATGTCTAAAGTGTCTGTCTTTCTCTGTTTGGGTGTTTGATTCTATTTGTTTGCATGTCTGGGTCGGTGTTTGCAAGACCAAGAATTAGTCTTTGTTGGTTTGAATGTCTAAAGTGTCTGTATTTCTCTTTATTTGTGTATGAGTATATTTTTTTGAATGTCTGGGTTGATGTTTACAAGTCCAAGAATGTGTCTTTGTTGGTTTGAATGTCTAAAGTGTCTGTCTTTCTCTGTTTGGGTGTTTTATTCAATTTGTTTGCATGTCTGGGTTGGTGTTTTCAAGACCAAGAATTTGTCTTTGTTGGTTTGAATGTCTAAAGTGTATGTCTTTCTCTTTTTGGTTGTTTGATTCTATTTGTTTGCATGTCTGGGTTGATGTTTACAAGTCCAAGAATGTGTCTTTATTGGTTTGAATGTCTAAAGTGTCTGTCTTTCTCTGTTTGGTTGTTTGATTCTATTTGTTTGCATGTCTGGGTTTGGTGTTTGCAATTCCAAGAATTCGTCTTTGTTGGTTTGAATGTCTAAAGTGTCTGTCTTTCTCTGTTTGTGTGTCTGATTCTATTTGTTTGCATGTCTGGGTTGATGTTTACAAGTCCAAGAATGTGTATTTGTTGGTTTGAATGTCTAAAGTGTCTGTCTTTCTCTATTTGGTTGTTTGATTCTATTTGTTTGCATGTCTGGGTTGATGTTTACAAGTCCAAGAATGTGTCTTTGTTGGTTTGAATGTCTAAAGTGTCTGTCTTTCTCTGTTTGGTTGTTTGAATCTATTTGTTTGCATGTCTGGGTAGGTATTTGCAAGTCCAAGAATTCGTCTTTGTTGCTTTGAATGTCTAAAGTGTATGTCTTTCACTGTTTGTATGTCTGAGTCTATTTGTTTGCATGTCTGGGTTGATGTTTACAAGTCCATGAATGTGTCTTTGTTGGTTTGAATGTCTAAAGTGTCTGTCTTTCTCTGTTTGGGTGTTTTATTCAATTTGTTTGCATGTCTGGGTTGGTGTTTGCAAGTCCAAGAATTTGTCTTTGTTGGTTTGAATGTCTAAAGTGTCTGTCTTTCTCTATTTGGTTGTTTGATTCTATTTGTTTGCATGTCTGGGTTGATGTTTGCAAGTTCAAAAATTTGTCTTTGTTGGTTTGAATGTCTGTAGTGTCTGTCTTTCTCTGTTTGTGTGTCTGATTCTATTTGTTTGCATGTCTGGGTTGATGTTTTCAAGTTCAAAAATGTGTCTTTGTTGGTTTGATTGTCTGTAGTGTCTGTCTTTCTCTGTTTGGTTGTTTGATTCTATTTGTTTGCATGTCTGGGTTGATGTTTGCAAGTTCAAAAATTTGTCTTTGTTGGTTTGAATGTCTGTAGTGTCTGTCTTTCTCTGTTTGTGTGTATGATTCTATTTGTTTGCATGTCTGGGTTGATGTTTTCAAGTACAAAAATGTGTCTTTGTTGGTTTGAATGTCTTTAGTGTCTGTCTTTCTCTGTTTGGTTGTTTGATTCTATTTGTTTGCATGTCTGGGTTGATGTTTACAAGTCCAAGAATGTGTCTTTGTTGGTTTGAATGTCTAAAGTGTCTGTCTTTCTCTGTTTGGTTGTTTGATTCTATTTGTTTGCATGTCTGGGTTGATGTTTACAAGTCCAAGAATGTGTCTTTGTTGGTTTGAATGTCTAAAGTGTCTGTCTTTCTCTGTTTGGTTGTTTGATTCTATTTGTTTGCATGTCTGGGTTGATGTTTACAAGTCCAAGAATGTGTCTTTGTTGGTTTGAATGTCTAAAGTGTCTGTCTTTCTCTGTTTGGCTGTTTGATTCTATTTGTTTTCATGTCTTGGTTGATGTTTGCAAGTTCAAAAATTTGTCTTTGTTGGTTTGAATGTCTGTAGTGTCTGTCTTTCTCTGTTTGTGTGTCTGATTCTATTTGTTTGCATGTCTGGGTTGATGTTTGCAAGTTCAAAAATTTGTCTTTGTTGGTTTGAATGTCTGCAGTGTCTGTCTTTCTCTGTTTATGTGTCTGATTCTATTTGTTTGCATGTCTGGGTTGATGTTTGCAAGTTCAAAAATTTGTCTTTGTTGGTTTGAATGTCTGTAGTGTCAGTCTTTCTCTGTTTGTGTGTCTGATTCTATTTGTTTGCATGTCTGGGTTGGTGTTTTCAAGACCATGAATATGTTTTTGTTGGTTTGAATGTCTAAAGTGTCTGTCTTTCTCTGTTTGGTTGTTTGATTCTATTTGTTTGCATGTCTGGGTTGATGTTTACAAGTCCAAGAATGTGTCTTTGTTGGTTTGAATGTCTAAAGTGTCTGTCTTTCTCTGTTTGGTTGTTTGATTCTATTTGTTTGCATGTCTGGGTTGATGTTTACAAGTACAAGAATGTGTCTTTGTTGGTTTGAATGTCTAAAGTGTCTGTCTTTCTCTGTTTGGTTGTTTGATTCTATTTGTTTGCATGTCTGGGTTCATGTTTGCAAGTTCAAAAATTTGTCTTTGTTGGTTTGAATGTCTGTAGTGTCTGTCTTTCTCTGTTTGTGTGTCTGATTCTATTTGTTTGCATGTCTGGGTTGATGTTTGCAAGTTCAAAAATTTGTCTTTGTTGGTTTGAATGTCTGTAGTGTCTGTCTTTCTCTGTTTGTGTGTCTGATTCTATTTGTTTGCATGTCTGGGTTGATGTTTGCAAGTTCAAAAATTTGTCTTTGTTGGTTTGAATGTCTGCAGTGTCCGTCTTTCTCTGTTTGTGTGTCTGATTCTATTTGTTTGCATGTCTGGGTTGGTGTTTGCAAGCCCATGAATATGTTTTTGTTGGTTTGAATGTCTAAAGTGTCTGTCTTTCTCTGTTTGGTTATTAGATTCTATTTGTTTGCATGTCTGGGTTGATGTTTAAAAGTCCAAGAATGTGTCTTTGTTGGTTTGAATGTCTAAAGTGTCTGTCTTTCTCTGTTTGGTTGTTTGATTCTATTTGTTTGCATGTCTGGGTTGATGTTTACAAGTCCAAGAATGTGTCTTTGTTGGTTTGAATGTCTAAAGTGTCTGTCTTTCTCTGTTTGGTTGTTTGATTCTATTTGTTTGCATGTCTGGGTTGATGTTTACAAGTCCAAGAATGTGTCTTTGTTGGATTGAATGTCTAAAGTGTCTGTCTTTCTCTGTTTGGCTGTTTGATTCTATTTGTTTGCATGTCTGGGTTGATGTTTTCAAGTTCAAAAATTTGTCTTTGTTGGTTTGAATGTCTGTAGTGTCTGTCTTTCTCTGTTTGTGTGTCTGATTCTATTTGTTTGCATGTCTGGGTTGTTGTTTGCAAGACCATTAATATGTTTTTGTTTGTTTGAATGTCTAAAGTGTCTGTCTTTCTCTGTTTGGTTATTAGATTCTATTTGTTTGCATGTCTGGGTTGATGTTTACAAGTCCAAGAATGTGTCTTTGTTGGTTTGAATGTCTAAAGTGTCAGTCTTTCTCTGTTTGGTTGTTTGATTCTATTTGTTTGCATGTCTGGGTTGATGTTTACAAGTCCAAGAATGTGTCTTTGTTGGTTTGAATGTCTAAAGTGTCTGTCTTTCTCTGTTTGGTTGTTTGATTCTATTTGTTTGCATGTCTGGGTTGATGTTTACAAGTCCAAGAATGTGTCTTTGTTGGTTTGAATGTCTAAAGTGTCTGTCTTTCTCTGTTTGGTTGTTTGATTCTATTTGTTTGCATGTCTGGGTTGATGTTTTCAAGTTCAATAATGTGTCTTTGTTGGTTTGAATGTCTGTAGTGTCTGTCTTTCTCTGTTTGTGTGTCTGATTCTATTTGTTTGCATGTCTGGGTTGGTGTTTGCAAGCCCATGAATATGTTTTTGTTGGTTTGAATGTCTAAAGTGTCTGTCTTTCTCTGATTGTGTGTTTGATTCTATTTGTTTGCATGTCTGGGTTGATGTTTACAAGTTTAAAAATTTGTCTTTGTTGGTTTGAATGTCTAAAGTGTCTGTCTTTCTCTGTTTGGTTGTTTGATTCTATTTGTTTTCATGTCTGGGTTGATGTTTACAAGTCCAAGAATGTGTCTTTGTTGGTTTGAATGTCTAAAGTGTCTGTCTTTCTCTGTTTGATGGTTTGATTCTATTTGTTTGCATGTCTGGGTTGATGTTTACAAGTCCAAGAATGTGTCTTTGTTGGTTTGATTGTCTACAGTGTCTGTCTTTCTCTGTTTGGCTGTTTGATTCTATTTGTTTGCATGTCTGGGTTGATGTTTTCAAGTTCAAAAATTTGTCTTTGTTGGTTTGAATGTCTGTAGTGTCTGTCTTTCTCTGTTTGTGTGTCTGATTCTATTTGTTTGCATGTCTGGGTTGATGTTTGCAAGTTCAAAAATTTGTCTTTGTTGGTTTGAATGTCTGTAGTGTCTGTCTTTCTCTGTTTGTTTGTTTGATTCTATTTGTTTGCATGTCTGGGTTGATGTTTTCAAGTCCAATAATGTGTCTTTGTTGGTTTGAATGTCTATAGTGTCTGTCTTTCTCTGTTTGGTTGTTTGATTCTATTTGTTTGCATGTCTGAGTTGATGTTTTTAAGTTCAAAAATTTGTCTTTGGTGGTTTGAATGTCTGTAGTGTCTGTCTTTCTCTTTTTGTGTGTCTGATTCTATTTGTTTGCATGTCTGGGTTGATGTTTACAAGTACAAAAATTTGTCTTTGTTGGTTTGAATGTCTGAAGTGTCTGTCTTTCTCTGTTTGGTTGTTTGATTCTATTTGTTTGCATGTCTGGGTTGATGTTTACAAGTCCAAGAATGTGTCTTTGTTGGTTTGAATGTCTAAAGTATCTGTCTTTCTCTGTTTGGTTGTTTGATTCTATTTGTTTGCATGTCTGGGTTGATGTTTACAAGTCCAAGAATGTGTCTTTGTTGGTTTGAATGTCTAAAGTGTCTGTCTTTCTCTTTTTGGGTGTTTTATTCAATTTGTTTGCATGTCTGGGTTGTTGTTTGCAAGACCATGAATTTGTCTTTGGTGGTTTGAATGTCTAAAGTGTCTGTCTTTCTCTATTTGGTTGTTTGATTCTATTTGTTTGCATGTCTGGGTTGATGTTTACAAGTCCAAGAATGTGTCTTTCTTGGTTTGAATGTCTAAAGTGTCTGTGTTTCTCTGTTTGGTTGTTTGATTATATTTGTTTGCATGTCTGGGTTGGTGTTTGCAAGTCCAAGAATTCGTCTTTGTTGGTTTGACTGTCTAAAGTGTCTGTCTTTCTCTGTTTGGTTGTTTGATTATATTTGTTAGCATGTCTGAGTTGGTGTTTTCAAGTCCAAGAATTTGTCTTTGTTGGTTTGAATGTCTAAAGTGTCTGTCTTTCTCTGTTTGTGTGTCTGATTCTATTTTTTTGCATGTCTGGGTTGGTATTTGCAAGTCCAAAAATGTATCTTTGTTGGTTTGAATGTCTAAAGTGTGTGTCTTTCTCTGTTTGGGTGTTTTATTCTATTTGGTTGCATGTCTGGGTTGGTGTTTGCAAGCCCATGAATTTGTCTTTGTTGGTTTGAATGTCTAAAGTGTCTGTCTTTCTCTATTTGGTTGTTTGATTCTATTTGTTTGCATGTCTGGGTTGATGTTTGCAAGTTCAAAAATTTGTCTTTGTTGGATTGAATGTCTGTAGTGTCTGTCTTTCTCTGTTTGTGTGTCTGATTCTATTTGTTTGCATGTCTGGGTTGATGTTTGCAAGTTCAAAAATTTGTCTTTGTTGGTTTGAATGTCTTTAGTGTCTGTCTTTCTCTGTTTGGTTGTTTGATTCTATTTGTTTGCATGTCTGGGTTGATGTTTTCAAGTACAAAAATTTGTCTTTGTTGGTTTGAATGTCTGTAGTGTCTGTCTTTCTCTGTTTGTGTGTCTGATTCTATTTGTTTGCATGTCTGGGTTGATGTTTACAAGTCCAAGAATGTGTCTTTGTTGGTTTGAATGTCTAAAGTGTCTGTCTTTCACTGTTTGGTTGTTTGATTCTATTTGTTTGCATGTCTGGGTTGATGTTTACAAGTCCAAGAATGTGTCTTTGTTTGTTTGAATGTCTAAAGTGTCTGTCTTTCTCTGTTTGGTTGTTTGATTCTATTTGCTTGCATGTCTGGGTTGATGTTTACAAGTACAAGAATGTGTCTTTGGTGGTTTGAATGTCTAAAGTGTCTGTCTTTCTCTGTTTTGTTGTTTGATTCTATTTGTTTGCATGTCTGGGTTGATGTTTTCAAGTTCAAAAATTTGTCTTTGTTGGTTTGAATGGCTGTAGTGTCTGTCTTTCTCTGTTTGTGTGTCTGATTCTATTTGTTTGCATGTCTGGGTTGATGTTTGCAAGTCCAAAAATTTGTGTTTGTTGGTTTGAATGTCTGTAGTGTCTGTCTTTCTCTGTTTGTGTGTCTGATTCTATTTGTTTGCATGTCTGGGTTGATGTTTGCAAGTACAAAAATTTGTCTTTGTTGGTTTGAATGTCTGTAGTGTCTGTCTTTCTCTGTTTGTGTGTCTGATTCTATTTGTTTGCATGTCTGGGTTGTTGTTTGCAAGACCAAGAATATGTATTTGTTGGTTTGAATGTCTAAAGTGTCTGTCTTTCTCTGTTTGGTTGTTTGATTCTATTTGTTTGCGTGTCTGGGTTGATGTTTACAAGTCCAAGAATGTGTCTTTGTTGGTTTGAATGTCTAAAGTGTCTGTCTTTCTCTGTTTGGTTGTTTGATTCTATTTGTTTGCATGTCTGGGTTGATGTTTACAAGTCCAAGAATGTGTCTTTGTTGGTTTGAATGTCTAAAGTGTCTGTCTTTCTCTGTTTGGTTGTTTGATTCTATTTGTTTGCATGTCAGGGTTGATGTTTGCAAGTTCAAAAATTTGTCTTTGTTGGTTTGAATGTCTGTAGTGTCTGTCTCTCTCTGTTTGCGTGTCTGATTCTATTTCTTTGCATGTCTGGGTTGATGTTTGCAAGTTCAAAAATTTGTCTTTGTTGGTTTGAATGTCTGTAGTGTCTGTCTTTCTCTGTTTGTGTGTCTGATTCTATTTGTTTGCATGTCTGGGTTGATGTTTGCAAGTTCAAAAATTTGTCTTTGTTGGTTTGAATGTCTGTAGTGTCTGCCTTTCTCTGTTTGTGTGTCTGATTCTATTTGTTTGCATGTCTGGGTTGGTGTTTGCAAGCCCATGAATTTGTTTTTGTTGGTTTGTATGTCTAAAGTGTCTGTCTTTCTCTGTTTGGTTGTTTGATTCTATTTGTTTGCATGTCTGGGTTGATGTTTACAAGTCCAAGAATGTGTCTTTGTTGGTTTGAATGTCTAAAGTGTCTGTCTTTCTCTGTTTGTGTGTATGATTCTATTTGTTTGCATGTCTGGGTTGATGTTTACAAGTCCAAGAATGTGTCTTTGTTGGTTTGAATGTCTAAAGTGTCTGTCTTTCTCTGTTTGGTTGTTTGATTATATTTGTTTGCATGTCTGGGTTGATGTTTACAAGTCCAAGAATGTGTCTTTGTTGGTTTGAATGTCTATAGTGTCTGTCTTTCTCTGTTTGGTTGTGTGATTCTATTTGTTTGCATGTCTGGAATGATGTTTGCAAGTTCAAAAATTTGTCTTTGTTGGTTTGAATGTCTGTAGTGTCTGTCTTTCTCTGTTTGTGTGTCTGATTATATTTGTTTGCATGTCTGGGTTGATGTTTGCAAGTTCAAAAATTTGTCTTTGTTGGTTTGAATGTCTGTAGTGTCTGTCTTTCTCTGTTTGGTTGTTTGATTCTATTTGTTTGCATGTCTGGGTTGATGTTTACAAGTCCAAGAATGTGTCTTTGTTGGTTTGAATGTCTAAAGTGTCTGTCTTTCTCTTTTTGGTTGTTTGATTCTATTTGTTTGCATGTCTGGGTTGATGTTTGCAAGTTCAAAAATTTGTCTTTGTTGGTTTGAATGTCTGTAGTGTCTGTCTTTCTCTGTTTGGGTGTCTGATTCTATTTGTTTGCATGTCTGGGTTGATGTTTGCAAGTTCAAAAATTTGTCTTTGTTGGTTTGAATGTCTAAAGTGTCTGTCTTTCTCTGTTTGGTTGTTTGATTTTATTTGTTTGCATGTCTGGGTTGATGTTTACAAGTCCAAGAATGTGTCTTTGTTGGTTTGAATGTCTAAAGTGTCTGTCTTTCTCTGTTTGGTTGTTTGATTCTATTTGTTTGCATGTCTGGGTTGGTGTTTGCAAGTCCAATAATTAGTCTTTGTTGGTTTGAATGTCTAAAGTGTCTGTCTTTCTCTGTTTGTGTGTCTGATTCTTTTTGTTTGCATGTCTGGGTTGATGTTTGCAAGTCCAAGAATTTGTCTTTGTTGGTTTGAATGTCTAAAGTGTCTGTCTTTCTCTGTTTGGGTGTTTTATTCTATTTGTTTGCATGTCTGGGTTGGTGTTTGCAAGCCCATGAATTTGTCTTTGTTGGTTTGAATGTCTAAAGTGTCTGTCTTTCTCTATTTGGTTGTTTGATTCTATTTGTTTGCATGTCTGGGTTGATGTTTACAAGTCCAAGAATTTGTCTTTATTGGTTTGAATGTCTAAAGTGTCTGTCTTTCTCTGTTTGGGTGTTTGATTCTATTTTTTTGCATGTATGGGTTGGTGTTTTCAAGTCCAAGAATTTGTCTTTGTTGGTTTGAATGTCTAAAGTGTCTGTCTTTCTCTGTTTGGGTGTATGATTCTATTTGTTTGCATGTCTGGGTTGATGTTTACAAGTCCAAGAATGTGTATTTGTTGGTTTGAATGTCTAAAGTGTCTGTCTTTCTCTGTTTGGTTGTTTGATTCTATTTGTTTGCATGTCTGGGTTGATGTTTACAAGTCCAAGAATTTGTCTTTGTTGGTTTGAATGTCTAAAGTGTCTGTCTTTCTCTGTTTGGTTGTTTGATTCTATTTGTTTTCATGTCTGGGTTGGTGTTTTCAAGACCAAGAATTCGTCTTTGTTGGTTTGAATGTCTAAAGTGTCTGTCTTTCTCTGTTTGTGTGTCTGATTCTATTTGTTTGCATGTCTGGGTTGATGTTTACAAGTCCAAGAATGTGTCTTTGTTGGCTTGAATGTCTAAAGTGTCTGTCTTTCTCTGTTTGGGTGTTTTATTCAATTTTGTTGCATGTCTGGGTTGATGTTTGCAAGCATATGAATTTGTCTTTGTTGGTTTGAATGTCTAAAGTGTCTGTCTTTCTCTATTTGGTTGTTTGATTCTATTTGTTTGCATGTCTGGGTTGGTGTTTGCAAGTTCAAGAATTTGTCTTTGTTGGTTTGAATGTCTATAGTGTCTGTCTTTCTCTGTTTGTGTGTCTGATTCTATTTGTTGGCATGTCTGGGTTGATGTTTGCAAGTCCAAAAATTTGTCTTTGTTGGTTTGATTGTCTGTAGTGTCTGTCTTTCTCTGTTTGGTTGTTTGTTTCTATTTGTTTGCATGTCTGGGTTGATGTTTTCAAGTTCAAAAATTTGTCTTTGTTGGTTTGAATGTCTGTAGTGTCGTAGTGTCTGTCTTTCTCTGTTTGTGTGTCTGATTCTATTTGTTTGCATGTCTGGGTTGATGTTTGCAAGTTCAATAATTTGTCTTTGTTGGTTTGAATGTCTGTAGTGTCTGTCTTTCTCTGTTTGGTTGTTTGATTCTATTTGTTTGCATGTCTGGGTTGATGTTTACAAGTCCAAGAATGTGTCTTTGTTGGTTTGAATGTCTAAAGTGTCTGTCTTTCTCTGTTTGGGTGTTTGATTCTATTTGTTTGCATGTCTGGGTTGGTGTTTACAAGTCCAAGAATGTGTCTTTGTTGGTTTGAATGTCTAAAGTGTCTGTCTTTCTCTGTTTGGTTGTTTGATTCTATTTGTTTGCATGTCTGGGTTGATGTTTGCAAGTTCAAAAATTTGTCTTTGTTGGTTTGAATGTCTGTAGTGTCTGTCTTTCTCTGTTTGTGTGTCTGATTCTATTTGTTTGCATGTCTGGGTTGATGTTTACAAGTACAAAAATGTGTCTTTGTTGGTTTGAATGTCTAAAGTGTCTGTCTTTCTCTGTTTGGTTGTTTGATTCTATTTGTTTGCATGTCTGGGTTGATGTTTACAAGTCCAAGAATGTGTCTTTGTTGGTTTGAATGTCTAAAGTGTCTGTCTTTCTCTGTTTGGTTGTTTGATTCTATTTGTTTGCATGTCTGGGTTGATGTTTGCAAGTCCAAGAATTCGTCTTTGTTGGTATTTAATTTTATCAGTACTTAGTAAAATATTTGAAAAGGCTCTGCTTTCTCGTCTCCTTACTTTATTAAAATCTAAAAATTTTCTTCATGATTTTCAATTTGGTTTCCGAATAAAGTACTCCATTGAACATGCCTGTATGACCTTTTTGAATTTTATTCATTCTGCGTTAGATTCGGGATTGATTCCGGCTGCTGTATTCCTGGATATTCGTAAGGCTTTCGATTCCTTAACCCATGAAATTCTTCTATCAAACATGTCTCATTTTGGCATAAGGGAAGTGTATTTTTTTGGTTCCAGTCTTATTTGAAGAATAGGTTAATTTCTGTTGATCCACTTTTCCGGTCACCCTCACAAGTGAATTTTGGTGTCCCCCAGGGATCAGTTTTAGGGCCTGTGCAATTTTTGATCTATGTAAATGATCTTTATTATGTTGCAAAAAAGCAGAAACTATAATTGCTGTAGACTTTGTCATCCTAAGCCTTCCCTTGCCCATAGTGGCAATTATAGTTCGCCTTCTTCTGATGTCCTTGTTTGTTTTGCTAATGACAGCACACTGGGCACTTTGGGAAATTGCAAATCTGAGCTTCGATTGAATTTGGAAAATTTGTTTGAGAGGGAGATTTTGTGGCTTGATGCTAATTATCTTACTCTGAATTTTTGTAAGTCCAGTTTTTTTTATTTTTTGCGCGTGTTTCTCAGGTTTATCCCCAGTTATCAGAAATTCACCAGCCGAATGGAATAATTCACAGATCTAAAGACCGATAAGTTCGTTTTTTGGGCATTCTTGTTGATGACTAAATAAAAAAAAACATTTTTCATTAAAAAAAAAAAGTTTTTCATTGTCAAAAAAAAAAATAGTTGTGAGAAAAGAGTTGTGAGAAAGTCAAACTTTAGCGTAAAGAGCGAGGCGTTGAGGAGGGGACAGCCTCTTTCATATAAAGAATGTATATGTCATAAGAGTCAATGTATAAGAGTCAATGTTGACTCTTTTTAAAATTTATTTTTAATAACATAATAAATAAAACGTTGGTTTCCTCCCTGTATGCACGTGAGCCCAGGAATATATTACGATTATCTATTTGACAAATTTTGTCAGAAAACAGTATGTTTGAAATGCTCACTCTTATTAAAAATTTATTTTTAATAACATAATAAATAATATGTTTGCAATGGTGACTCTTTTGAAAAATTTATTTTTAATAACATAATAAATAAAACGTTGGTTTCCTCCCTGTATGCACGTGAGCCCATGAATATATTACGATTATCTATTTGACAAATTTTGTCAGAAAACAGTATGTTTGCAATGTTGACTCTTTTTAAAAATTTATTTTTAATAACATAATAAATAAAACGTTGGTTTCCTCACTGTATGCACGTGAGCCCAGGAATATATTATTATTATCTGTTTGACAAATTTTGTCAGAAAACAGTATGTTTGCAATGTTCACTCTTATTAAAAATTTATATTTAATAACATAATAAATAAAACGTTCGTTTCCTCCCTGTATGCACGTGAGCCCAGAAATATATTACGATTATCTATTTGACAAATTTTGTCAGAAAAAAATATGTTTGCAATGTTCACTCTTATTAAAAATTTATTTTTAATAAAATAATAAATAAAACGTTGGTTTCCTCTTTGTATGCACGTGAGCCCAGAAATATATTACGATTATCTATTTGACAAATTTTGTCAGAAAACAGTAAGTTTGCAATGTTCACTCTTATTAAAAATTTATTTTTAATAACATAATAAATAAAACGTTGGTTTCCTCTATGTATGCACGTGAGCCCAGAAATATATTACGATTATCTATTTGACAAATTTTGTCAGAAAAAAGTATGGTTGCACTGCTCATTCTTATTAAAAATTTATTTTTAATAACATAACAAATAAAACGTTGGTTTCCTCCCTGTATGCACGTGAGCCCAGAAATATATTACGATTATCTATTTGCCAAATTTTGTCAGAAAACAATATGTTTGCACCGCTAACTCTTATTAAAAATTTATTTTTAATAACATAATAAATAAACCGTTGGTTTCCTCCCTGTATGCACGTGAGCCCAGAAATATATTACGTTTATCTATTTGACAAATTTTGTCAGAAAAACAGTATGTTTGCACTGCTAACTCTTATTAAAAATTTATTTTTAATAGCATAATAAATAAACCGTTGGTTTCCTCCCTGTATGCACGTGAGCCCAGAAATATATTATGATTATCTATTTGACAAATTTTGTCAGAAAAACAGTATGTTTGCACTGCTAACTCTTATTAAAAATTTATTTTTAATAACATAATAAATAATATGTTTGCAATGTTGAATCTTTTCAAAAATTTATTTTTAATAAGACAAATTTTGTCAGAAAACAGTATGTTTGCAATGTTCACTCTTATTAAAGATTTATTTTTAATAACATAATAAATAAAATATTGGTTCCCTCCCTGTATGCACGTAAGCCCAGAAATATATCACGATTATCTGTTTGACAAATTTTGTCTGAAAACAGTATGTTTACACTGCTCACTCTTAATAAAAATTTATTTTTAATAACATAAAAAATAAAACGTTGGTTTCCTCCCTGTATGCACGTGAGCCCAGGAATATATTACGATTATCTATTTGACAAATTTTGCCAGAAAACAGTATGTTTGCACTGCTCACTCTTATTAAAAATTTATTTTTAATAACATAATAAATAATATGTTTGCAATGTTGAATCTTTTGAAAATTAAGACAAATTAAGACAAATTTAATAAGAAAAATTTTGTCAGAAAACAGTATGTTTGCAATGTTCACTCTTATTAAAGATTTATTTTTAATAACATAATAAATAAAACATTGGTTCCCTCCCTGTATGAACGTAAGCCCAGAAATATATTACGATTATCTATTTGACAAATTTTGTCAGAAAACAGTATGTTTGCAATGTTCACTCTTATTAAAGATTTATTTTTAATAACATAATAAATAAACCGTTGGATTCCTCGTGAGTCCAGAAATATATGCACGTGAGCCCAGAAATATATTACGATCATCTATTTGACAAATTGTGTCAGAAAACAGTATGTTTGCAATGTTCACTCTTATTAAAAATTTATTTTTTATAACATAATAAATAAAACGTTGGTTTCCTCCCTGTGTGCACGTGAGCCCAGAAATATATCACGATTATCTGTTTGACAAATTTTGTCAGAAAACAGTACGTTTGCACTGCTCACTCTTATTAAAAATTTATTTTTAATAACATAATAAATAAACCGTTGGTTTCCTCCCTGTATGCACATGATCCCACAAATATATTACGATTATCTATTTGACAAATTTTGTCACAAAACAGTATGTTTGCACTGCTCACTCTTATTAAAAGTTTATTTTTAATAACATAATAAATAAACCGTTGGTTTCCTCCATGCATGCACGTGAGCCCAGAAATATATTACAATTATCTATTTGACAAATTTTGTAAGAAAACAGTATGTTTGCAATGCTCACTCTTATTAAAAATTTATTTTTAATAACATAATAAATAATATATTTGCAATGTTGAATCTTTTGAAAAATTTATTTTTAATAAGACAAATTTTGTCAGAAAACAGTATGTTCGCAATGTTCACTCTTATTAAAAATTTATTTTTAATAACATAATAAATAAACCGTTGGTTTCCTCCCTGTATGCAAGTGAGCCCAGAAATGTATTACGATTATCTATTTGACAAATTTTGTCAGAAAACAGTATGTTTGCACTGCTCACTCTTATTAAAAATTTATTTTTAATAACATAATAAATAAAATGTTTGCAATGTTGAATTTTTTGAAAAATTTATTTTTAATAAGACAAATTTTGTCAGAAAACAGTATGTTTGCAATGTTCACTCTTATTAAAAAAGTATTTTTAACAACATAATAAATAAACCGTTGGTTTCCTCCCTGTATGCACGTGAGCCCAGAACTATATTACGATTATCTATTTGACAAATTTTGTAAGAAAACAGTATGTTTGCAATGTTGACTCTTTTAAAAAATTTTTTTTTAATAACATAATAAATAAAGTGTTGATTTCCTCCCTTTATGCACGTGAGCCCAGGAATATATTACGATTATCTATTTGACAAATTTTGTCAGAAAACAGTATGTTTGCAATGTTCACTCTTATTAAAAATTTATTTTTAATAACATAATAAATAAAACGTTGGTTTCCTCCCTGTATGCACGTAAGCCCAGAAATATATTACGATTATCTGTTTGACAAATTTTGTCAGAAAACAGTATGTTTGCAATGTTCACTCTTATTAAAGATTTATTTTTAATAACATAATAAATAAACCGTTGGTTTCCTCGTTAGCCGAGAAATATATGCAAGTGAGCCCAGAAATATATTACGATCATCTATTTGACAAATTTTGTCAGAAAACAGTATGTTTGCAATGTTCACTCTTATTAAAGATTTATTTTTAATAACATAATAAATAAAATATTGGTTCCCTCCCTGTATGCACGTAAGCCCAGAAATATATCACGATTATCTGTTTGACAAATTTTGTCTGAAAACAGTATGTTTACACTGCTCACTCTTAATAAAAATTTATTTTTAATAACATAAAAAATAAAACGTTGGTTTCCTCCCTGTATGCACGTGAGCCCAGGAATATATTACGATTATCTATTTGACAAATTTTGCCAGAAAACAGTATGTTTGCACTGCTCACTCTTATTAAAAATTTATTTTTAATAACATAATAAATAATATGTTTGCAATGTTGAATCTTTTGAAAATTAAGACAAATTAAGACAAATTTAATAAGAAAAATGTTGTCAGAAAACAGTATGTTTGCAATGTTCACTCTTATTAAAGATTTATTTTTAATAACATAATAAATAAAACATTGGTTCCCTCCCTGTATGAACGTAAGCCCAGAAATATATTACGATTATCTATTTGACAAATTTTGTCAGAAAACAGTATGTTTGCAATGTTCACTCTTATTAAAGATTTATTTTTAATAACATAATAAATAAACCGTTGGATTCCTCGTGAGTCCAGAAATATATGCACGTGAGCCCAGAAATATATTACGATCATCTATTTGACAAATTGTGTCAGAAAACAGTATGTTTGCAATGTTCACTCTTATTAAAAATTTATTTTTTATAACATAATAAATAAAACGTTGGTTTCCTCCCTGTGTGCACGTGAGCCCAGAAATATATCACGATTATCTGTTTGACAAATTTTGTCAGAAAACAGTACGTTTGCACTGCTCACTCTTATTAAAAATTTATTTTTAATAACATAATAAATAAACCGTTGGTTTCCTCCCTGTATGCACATGATCCCACAAATATATTACGATTATCTATTTGACAAATTTTGTCACAAAACAGTATGTTTGCACTGCTCACTCTTATTAAAAGTTTATTTTTAATAACATAATAAATAAACCGTTGGTTTCCTCCATGCATGCACGTGAGCCCAGAAATATATTACAATTATCTATTTGACAAATTTTGTAAGAAAACAGTATGTTTGCAATGCTCACTCTTATTAAAAATTTATTTTTAATAACATAATAAATAATATATTTGCAATGTTGAATCTTTTGAAAAATTTATTTTTAATAAGACAAATTTTGTCAGAAAACAGTATGTTCGCAATGTTCACTCTTATTAAAAATTTATTTTTAATAACATAATAAATAAACCGTTGGTTTCCTCCCTGTATGCAAGTGAGCCCAGAAATGTATTACGATTATCTATTTGACAAATTTTGTCAGAAAACAGTATGTTTGCACTGCTCACTCTTATTAAAAATTTATTTTTAATAACATAATAAATAAAATGTTTGCAATGTTGAATTTTTTGAAAAATTTATTTTTAATAAGACAAATTTTGTCAGAAAACAGTATGTTTGCAATGTTCACTCTTATTAAAAAAGTATTTTTAACAACATAATAAATAAACCGTTGGTTTCCTCCCTGTATGCACGTGAGCCCAGAACTATATTACGATTATCTATTTGACAAATTTTGTAAGAAAACAGTATGTTTGCAATGTTGACTCTTTTAAAAATTTTTTTTTTAATAACATAATAAATAAAGTGTTGATTTCCTCCCTTTATGCACGTGAGCCCAGGAATATATTACGATTATCTATTTGACAAATTTTGTCAGAAAACAGTATGTTTGCAATGTTCACTCTTATTAAAAATTTATTTTTAATAACATAATAAATAAAACGTTGGTTTCCTCCCTGTATGCACGTAAGCCCAGAAATATATTACGATTATCTGTTTGACAAATTTTGTCAGAAAACAGTATGTTTGCAATGTTCACTCTTATTAAAGATTTATTTTTAATAACATAATAAATAAACCGTTGGTTTCCTCGTTAGCCGAGAAATATATGCAAGTGAGCCCAGAAATATATTACGATCATCTATTTGACAAATTTTGTCAGAAAACAGTATGTTTGCAATGTTCACTCTTATTAAAAATTTATTTTTAATAACATAATAAATAAAACGTTGGTTTCCTCCCTGTGTGCACGTGAGCCCAGAAATATATCACGATTATCTGTTTGACAAATTTTGTCAGAAAACAGTATGTGCACTGCTCACTCTTATTAAAAATTTATTTTTAATAACATAATAAATAAAAAGTTGGTGTCCTCCCTGTATGCACGTGAGCCCAGGAATATATTACGATTATCTATTTAACAAATTTTGTCAGAAAACAGTATGTTTGCAATGTTCACTCTTATTAAAAATTTATTTTTAATAACATAATAAATAAACCGTTGGTTTCCTCCCTGTATGCACATGATCCCACAAATATATTACGATTATCTATTTGACAAATTTTGTCACAAAACAGTATGTTTGCACTGCTCACTCTTATTAAAAGTTTATTTTTGATAACATAATAAATAAACCGTTGGTTTCCTCCCTGTATGCACATGATCCCACAAATATATTACGATTATCTATTTGACAAATTTTGTCACAAAACAGTATGTTTGCACTGCTCACTCTTATTAAAAGTTTATTTTTAATAACATAATAAATAAACCGTTGGTTTCCTCGTTAGCCGAGAAATATATGCAAGTGAGCCCAGAAATATATTACGATCATCTATTTGACAAATTTTGTCAGAAAACAGTATGTTTGCAATGTTCACTCTTATTAAAAATTTATTTTTAATAACATAATAAATAAACCGTTGGTTTCCTCCCTGTATGCACATGATCCCACAAATATATTACGATTATCTATTTGACAAATTTTGTCACAAAACAGTATGTTTGCACTGCTCACTCTTATTAAAAGTTTATTTTTAATAACATAATAAATAAACCGTTGGTTCCCTCCCTGTATGAACGTAAGCCCAGAAATATATTACGATTATCTATTTGACAAATTTTGTCAGAAAACAGTATGTTTGCAATGTTCACTCTTATTAAAGATTTATTTTTAATAACATAATAAATAAACCGTTGGATTCCTCGTGAGTCCAGAAATATATGCACGTGAGCCCAGAAATATATTACGATCATCTATTTGACAAATTGTGTCAGAAAACAGTATGTTTGCAATGTTCACTCTTATTAAAAATTTATTTTTTATAACATAATAAATAAAACGTTGGTTTCCTCCCTGTGTGCACGTGAGCCCAGAAATATATCACGATTATCTGTTTGACAAATTTTGTCAGAAAACAGTACGTTTGCACTGCTCACTCTTATTAAAAATTTATTTTTAACAACATAATAAATAAACCGTTGGTTTCCTCCCTGTATGCACGTGATCCCACAAATATATTACGATTATCTATTTGACAAATTTTGTCACAAAACAGTATGTTTGCACTGCTCACTCTTATTAAAAGTTTATTTTTAATAACATAATAAATAAACCGTTGGTTTCCTCCATGCATGCACGTGAGCCCAGAAATATATTACAATTATCTATTTGACAAATTTTGTAAGAAAACAGTATGTTTGCAATGCTCACTCTTATTAAAAATTTATTTTTAATAACATAATAAATAATATATTTGCAATGTTGAATCTTTTGAAAAATTTATTTTTAATAAGACAAATTTTGTCAGAAAACAGTATGTTCGCAATGTTCACTCTTATTAAAAATTTATTTTTAATAACATAATAAATAAACCGTTGGTTTCCTCCCTGTATGCAAGTGAGCCCAGAAATGTATTACGATTATCTATTTGACAAATTTTGTCAGAAAACAGTATGTTTGCACTGCTCACTCTTATTAAAAATTTATTTTTAATAACATAATAAATAAAATGTTTGCAATGTTGAATTTTTTGAAAAATTTATTTTTAATAAGACAAATTTTGTCAGAAAACAGTATGTTTGCAATGTTCACTCTTATTAAAAAAGTATTTTTAACAACATAATAAATAAACCGTTGGTTTCCTCCCTGTATGCACGTGAGCCCAGAACTATATTACGATTATCTATTTGACAAATTTTGTAAGAAAACAGTATGTTTGCAATGTTGACTCTTTTAAAAATTTTTTTTTAATAACATAATAAATAAAGTGTTGATTTCCTCCCTTTATGCACGTGAGCCCAGGAATATATTACGATTATCTATTTGACAAATTTTGTCAGAAAACAGTATGTTTGCAATGTTCACTCTTATTAAAAATTTATTTTTAATAACATAATAAATAAAACGTTGGTTTCCTCCCTGTATGCACGTAAGCCCAGAAATATATTACGATTATCTGTTTGACAAATTTTGTCAGAAAACAGTATGTTTGCAATGTTCACTCTTATTAAAGATTTATTTTTAATAACATAATAAATAAACCGTTGGTTTCCTCGTTAGCCGAGAAATATATGCAAGTGAGCCCAGAAATATATTACGATCATCTATTTGACAAATTTTGTCAGAAAACAGTATGTTTGCAATGTTCACTCTTATTAAAAATTTATTTTTAATAACATAATAAATAAAACGTTGGTTTCCTCCCTGTGTGCACGTGAGCCCAGAAATATATCACGATTATCTGTTTGACAAATTTTGTCAGAAAACAGTATGTGCACTGATCACTCTTATTAAAAATTTATTTTTAATAACATAATAAATAAAACGTTGGTTTCCTCCCTGTATGCACGTGAGCCCATGAATATATTACGATTATCTATTTAACAAATTTTGTCAGAAAACAGTATGTTTGCAATGTTCACTCTTATTAAAAATTTATTTTTAATAACATAATAAATAAACCGTTGGTTTCCTCCCTGTATGCACATGATCCCACAAATATATTACGATTATCTATTTGACAAATTTTGTCACAAAACAGTATGTTTGCACTGCTCACTCTTATTAAAAGTTTATTTTTAATAACATAATAAATAAACCGTTGGTTTCCTCCCTGTATGCACATGATCCCACAAATATATTACGATTATCTATTTGACAAATTTTGTCACAAAACAGTATGTTTGCACTGCTCACTCTTATTAAAAGTTTATTTTTAATAACATAATAAATAAACCGTTGGTTTCCTCGTTAGCCGAGAAATATATGCAAGTGAGCCCAGAAATATATTACGATCATCTATTTGACAAATTTTGTCAGAAAACAGTATGTTTGCAATGTTCACTCTTATTAAAAATTTATTTTTAATAACATAATAAATAAACCGTTGGTTTCCTCCCTGTATGCACATGATCCCACAAATATATTACGATTATCTATTTGACAAATTTTGTCACAAAACAGTATGTTTGCACTGCTCACTCTTATTAAAAGTTTATTTTTAATAACATAATAAATAAACCGTTGGTTTCCTCGTTAGCCGAGAAATATATGCAAGTGAGCCCAGAAATATATTACGATCATCTATTTGACAAATTTTGTCAGAAAACAGTATGTTTGCAATGTTCACTCTTATTAAAAATTTATTTTTAATAACATAATAAATAAAACGTTGGTTTCCTCCCTGTGTGCACGTGAGCCCAGAAATATATCACGATTATCTGTTTGACAAATTTTGTCAGAAAACAGTATGTGCACTGCTCACTCTGATTAAAAATTTATTTTTAATAACATAATAAATAAAACGTTGGTTTCCTCCCTGTATGCACGTGAGCCCAGGAATATATTACGATTATCTATTTAACAAATTTTGTCAGAAAACAGTATGTTTGCAATGTTCACTCTTATTAAAAATTTATTTGTAATAACATAATAAATAAACCGTTGGTTTCCTCCCTGTATGCACGTGAGCCCAGGAATATATTACGATTATCTATTTAACAAATTTTGTCAGAAAACAGTATGTTTGCAATGTTCACTATAATGAAAAATTTATTTTTAATAACATAATAAATAAAACGTTGGTTTCCTCCCTGTATGCACATGATCCCACAAATATATTACGATTATCTATTTGACAAATTTTGTCACAAAACAGTATGTTTGCACTGCTCACTCTTATTAAAAGTTTATTTTTAATAACATAATAAATAAACCGTTGGTTTCCTCCTTGTATGCACATGATCCCACAAATATATTACGATTATCTATTTGACAAATTTTGTCACAAAACAGTATGTTTGCAATGTTCACTCTTATTAAAAATTTATTTTTAATAACATAATAAATAAAACGTTGGTTTCCTCCCTGTATGCACGTGAGCCCAGGAATATATTACGATTATCTATTTAACAAATTTTGTCAGAAAACAGTATGTTTGCAATGTTCACTCTTATTAAAAATTTATTTTTAATAACATAATAAATAAACCGTTGGTTTCCTCCCTGTATGCACATGATCCCACAAATATATTACGATTATCTATTTTACAAATTTTGTCAGAAAACAGTATGTTTGCAATGCTCACTCTTATTAAAATTTTATTTTTAATAACATAATAAATAAACCGTTGGTTTCCTCCCTGTATGCACATGATCCCACAAATATATTACGATTATCTATTTGACAAATTTTGTCACAAAACAGTATGTTTGCAATGTTCACTCTTATTAAAAATTTATTTTTCATAACATAATAAATAAAACATTGGTTTCCTCCCTGTATGCACGTGAGCCCAGGAATATATTACGATTATCTATTTAACAAATTTTGTCAGAAAACAGTATGTTTGCAATGTTCACTCTTATTAAAAATTTATTTGTAATAACATAATAAATAAACCGTTGGTTTCCTCCCTGTATGCACTTGATCACAGGAATATATTACGATTATCTATTTAACAAATTTTGTCAGAAAACAGTATGTTTGAAATGTTCACTCTAATGAAAAATTTATTTTTAATAACATAATAAATAAAACGTTGGTTTCCTCCCTGTATGCACATGATCCCACAAATATATTACGATTATCTATTTGACAAATTTTGTCACAAAACAGTATGTTTGCACTGATCACTCTTATTAAAATTTTATTTTTAATAACATAATAAATAAACCGTTGGTTTCCTCCTTGTATGCACATGATCCCACAAATATATTACGATTATCTATTTTACAAATTTTGTCACAAAACAGTATGTTTGCAATGTTCACTCTTATTAAAAATTTATTTTTAATAACATAATAAATAAAACGTTGGTTTCCTCCCTGTATGCACGTGATCCCAGGAATATATTACGATTATCTATTTAACAAATTTTGTCAGAAAACAGTATGTTTGCAATGTTCACTCTTATTAAAAATTTATTTTTAATAACATAATAAATAAACCGTTGGTTTCCTCCCTGTATGCACGTGAGCCCAGGAATATATTACGATTATCTATTTAACAAATTTTGTCAGAAAACAGTATGTTTGCAATGTTCACTCTTATTAAAAATTTATTTTTAATAACATAATAAATAAAACGTTGGTTTCCTCCCTGTATGCACATGATCCCACAAATATATTACGATTATCTATTTGACAAATTTTGTCACAAAACAGTATGTTTGCACTGCTCACTCTTATTAAAAGTTTATTTTTAATAACATAATAAATAAACCGTTGGTTTCCTCCCTGTATGCACGTGAGCCCAGTAATATATTACGATTATCTATTTAACAAATTTTGTCAGAAAACAGTATGTTTGCAATGTTCACTCTTATTAAAAATTTATTTTTAATAACATAATAAATAAACCGTTGGTTTCCTCCCTGTATGCACGTGAGCCCACAAATATATTACGATTATCTATTTTACAAATTTTGTCACAAAACAGTATGTTTGCAATGCTCACTCTTATTAAAAGTTTATTTTTAATAACATAATAAATAAACCGTTGGTTTCCTCCCTGTATGCACGTGAGCCCAGGAATATATTACGATTATATATTTAACAAATTTTGTCAGAAAACAGTATGTTTGCAATGTTCACTCTTATTAAAAATTTATTTTTAATAACATAATAAATAAACCGTTGGTTTCCTCCCTGTATGCACCTGATCCCACAAATATATTACGATTATCTATTTGACAAATTTTGTCACAAAACAGTATGTTTGCACTGATCACTCTTATTAAAAGTTTATTTTTAATAACATAATAAATAAAACGTTGGTTTCCTCCCTGTATGCACATGATCCCACAAATATATTACGATTATCTATTTAACAAATTTTGTCAGAAAACAGTATGTTTGCAATGATCACTCTTATTAAAAATTTATTTGTAATAACATAATAAATAAAACGTTGGTTTCCTCCCTGTATGCACGTGAGCCCAGGAATATATTACGATTATCTATTTAACAAATTTTGTCAGAAAACAGTATGTTTGCAATGTTCACTCTAATGAAAAATTTATTTTTAATAACATAATAAATAAAACGTTGGTTTCCTCCCTGTATGCACATGATCCCACAAATATATTACGATTATCTATTTGACAAATTTTGTCACAAAACAGTATGTTTGCAATGATCACTCTTATTAAAATTTTATTTTTAATAACATAATAAATAAACCGTTGGTTTCCTCCCTGTATGCACATGATCCCACAAATATATTACGATTATCTATTTGACAAATTTTGTCACAAAACAGTATGTTTGCACTGCTCACTCTTATTAAAAGTTTATTTTTAATAACATAATAAATAAAACGTTGGTTTCCTCCCTGTATGCACGTGAGCCCAGGAATATATTACGATTATCTATTTAACAAATTTTGTCAGAAAACAGTATGTTTGCAATGTTCACTCTTATGAAAAATTTATTTTTAACAACATAATAAATAAACCGTTGGTTTCCTCCCTGTATGCACGTGAGCCCACAAATATATTACGATTATCTATTTGACAAATTTTGTCACAAAACAGTATGTTTTCACTGGTCACTCTTATTAAAAGTTTATTTTTAATAACATAATAAATAAAACGTTGGTTTCCTCCCTGTATGCACATGATCCCACAAATATATTACGATTATCTATTTGACAAATTTTGTCACAAAACAGTATGTTTGCACTGCTCACTCTTATTAAAAGTTTATTTTTAATAACATAATAAATAAAACGTTGGTTTCCTCCCTGTATGCACATGATCCCACAAATATATTACGATTATCTATTTAACAAATTTTGTCAGAAAACAGTATGTTTGCAATGTTCACTCTTATTAAAAATTTATTTTTAATAACATAATAAATAAAACGTTGGTTTCCTCCCTGTATGCACGTGAGCCCAGGAATATATTACGATTATCTATTTAACAAATTTTGTCAGAAAACAGTATGTTTGCAATGTTCACTCTTATTAAAAATTTATTTTTAATAACATAATAAATAAACCGTTGGTTTCCTCCCTGTATGCACATGATCCCACAAATATATTACGATTATCTATTTGACAAATTTTGTCACAAAACAGTATGTTTGCACTGATCACTCTTATTAAAAGTTTATTTTTAATAACATAATAAATAAACCGTTGGTTTCCTCCCTGTATGCACGTGAGCCCACAAATATATTACGATTATCTATTTGACAAATTTTGTCACAAAACAGTATGTTTGCACTGCTCACTCTTATTAAAAGTTTATTTTTAATAACATAATAAATAAACCGTTGGTTTCCTCCCTGTATGCACGTGAGCCCAGGAATATATTACGATTATCTATTTAACAAATTTTGTCAGAAAACAGTATGTTTGCAATGTTCACTCTTATTAAAAATTTATTTTTAACAACATAATAAATAAACCGTTGGTTTCCTCCCTGTATGCACATGATCCCACAAATATATTACGATTATCTATTTGACAAATTTTGTCACAAAACAGTATGTTTGCACTGATCACTCTTATTAAAATTTTATTTTTAATAAAATAATAAATAAAACGTTGGTTTCCTCCCTGTATGCACATGATCCCACAAATATATTACGATTATCTATTTAACAAATTTTGTCAGAAAACAGTATGTTTGCAATGTTCACTCTTATTAAAAATTTATTTTTAATAACATAATAAATAAACCGTTGGTTTCCTCCCTGTATGCACGTGAGCCCAGGAATATATTACGATTATCTATTTAACAAATTTTGTCAGAAAACAGTATGTTTGCAATGTTCACTCTAATTAAAAATTTATTTTTAATAACATAATAAATAAAACGTTGGTTTCCTCCCTGTATGCACATGATCCCACAAATATATTACGATTATCTATTTGACAAATTTTGTCACAAAACAGTATGTTTGCACTGCTCACTCTTATTAAAAGTTTATTTTTAATAACATAATAAATAAAACGTTGGTTTCCTCCCTGTATGCACATGATCCCACAAATATATTACGATTATCTATTTAACAAATTTTGTCAGAAAACAGTATGTTTGCAATGTTCACTCTTATTAAAAATTTATTTTTAATAACATAATAAATAAAACGTTGGTTTCCTCCCTGTATGCACGTGAGCCCAGGAATATATTACGATTATCTATTTAACAAATTTTGTCAGAAAACAGTATGTTTGCAATGTTCACTCTAATGAAAAATTTATTTTTAATAACATAATAAATAAAACGTTGGTTTCCTCCCTGTATGCACATGATCCCACAAATATATTACGATTATCTATTTGACAAATTTTGTCACAAAACAGTATGTTTGCACTGCTCACTCTTATTAAAACTTTATTTTTAATAACATAATAAATAAACCGTTGGTTTCCTCCCTGTATGCACATGAGCCCACAAATATATTACGATTATCTATTTGACAAATTTTGTCACAAAACAGTATGTTTGCACTGCTCACTCTTATTAAAAGTTTATGTTTAATAACATAATAAATAAACCGTTGGTTTCCTCCCTGTATGCACGTGAGCCCAGGAATATATTACGATTATCTACTTAACAAATTTTGTCAGAAAACAGTATGTTTGCAATGTTCACTCTTATTAAAAATTTATTTTTAATAACATAATAAATAAAACGTTGGTTTCCTCCCTGTATGCACGTGAGCCCAGGAATATATTACGATTATCTATTTAACAAATTTTGTCAGAAAACAGTATGTTTGCAATGTTCACTCTAATGAAAAATTTATTTTTAATAACATAATAAATAAACCTTTGGTTTCCTCCCTGTATGCACGTGAGCCCAGGAATATATTACGATTATCTATTTAACAAATTTTGTCAGAAAACAGTATGTTTGCAATGTTCACTCTTATTAAAAATTTATTTTTAATAACATAATAAATAAAACGTTGGTTTCCTCCCTGTATGCACATGATCCCACAAATATATTACGATTATCTATTTTACAAATTTTGTCACAAAACAGTATGTTTGCACTGCTCACTCTTATTAAAAGTTTATTTTTAATAACATAATAAATAAACCGTTGGTTTCCTCCCTGTATGCACGTGAGCCCAGGAATATATTACGATTATCTATTTAACAAATTTTGTCAGAAAACAGTATGTTTGCAATGTTCACTCTTATTAAAATTTTATTTTTAATAACATAATAAATAAACCGTTGGTTTCCTCCCTGTATGCACGTGATCCCAGGAATATATTACGATTATCTATTTAACAAATTTTGTCAGAAAACAGTATGTTTGCAATGTTCACTCTAATTAAAAATTTATTTTTAATAACATAATAAATAAAACGTTGGTTTCCTCCCTGTATGCACATGATCCCACAAATATATTACGATTATCTATTTGACAAATTTTGTCACAAAACAGTATGTTTGCACTGCTCACTCTTATTAAAAGTTTATTTTTAATAACATAATAAATAAACCGTTGGTTTCCTCCCTGTATGCACATGATCCCATTAATATATTACGATTATCTATTTAACAAATTTTGTCAGAAAACAGTATGTTTGCAATGTTCACTCTTATTAAAAATTTATTTTTAATAACATAATAAATAAAACGTTGGTTTCCTCCCTGTATGCACGTGAGCCCAGGAATATATTACGATTAACTATTTAACAAATTTTGTCAGAAAACAGTATGTTTGCACTGCTCACTCTTATTAAAAATTTATTTTTAATAACATAATAAATAAAACGTTGGTTTCCTCCCTGTATGCACGTGAGCCCAGGAATATATTACGATTATCTATTTAACAAATTTTGTCAGAAAACAGTATGTTTGCAATGTTCACTCTTATTAAAAATTTATTTGTAATAACATAATAAATAAACCGTTGGTTTCCTCCCTGTATGCACGTGAGCCCAGGAATATATTACGATTATCTATTTAACAAATTTTGTCAGAAAACAGTATGTTTGCAATGTTCACTCTAATGAAAAATTTATTTTTAATAACATAATAAATAAAACGTTGGTTTCCTCCCTGTATGCACATGATCCCACAAATATATTACGATTATCTATTTGACAAATTTTGTCACAAAACAGTATGTTTGCACTGCTCACTCTTATTAAAAGTTTATTTTTAATAACATAATAAATAAACCGTTGGTTTCCTCCCTGTATGCACATGATCCCACAAATATATTACGATTATCTATTTAACAAATTTTGTCACAAAACAGTATGTTTGCACTGATCACTCTTATTAAAAGTTTATTTTTAATAACATAATAAATAAAACGTTGGTTTCCTCCCTGTATGCACATGATCCCACAAATATATTACGATTATCTATTTAACAAATTTTGTCAGAAAACAGTATGTTTGCAATGTTCACTCTTATTAAAAATTTATTTTTAATAACATAATAAATAAAACGTTGGTTTCCTCCCTGTATGCACGTGAGCCCAGGAATATATTACGATTATCTATTTAACAAATTTTGTCAGAAAACAGTATGTTTGCACTGTTCACTCTTATTAAAAATTTATTTTTAATAACATAATAAATAAAACGTTGGTTTCCTCCCTGTATGCACATGATCCCACAAATATATTACGATTATCTATTTGACAAATTTTGTCACAAAACAGTATGTTTGCACTGCTCACTCTTATTAAAAGTTTATTTTTAATAACATAATAAATAAACCGTTGGTTTCCTCCCTGTATGCACATGATCCCACAAATATATTACGATTATCTATTTAACAAATTTTGTCACAAAACAGTATGTTTGCACTGCTCACTCTTATTAAAAGTTTATTTTTTATAACATAATAAATAAACCGTTGGTTTCCTCCCTGTATGCACATGATCCCACAAATATATTACGATTATCTATTTGACAAATTTTGTCACAAAACAGTATGTTTGCACTGCTCACTCTTATTAAAAGTTTATTTTTAATAACATAATAAATAAACCGTTGGTTTCCTCGTTAGCCGAGAAATATATGCAAGTGAGCCCAGAAATATATTACGATCATCTATTTGACAAATTTTGTCAGAAAACAGTATGTTTGCAATGTTCACTCTTATTAAAAATTTATTTTTAATAACATAATAAATAAACCGTTGGTTTCCTCCCTGTATGCACGTGAGCCCACAAATATATTACGATTATCTATTTGACAAATTTTGTCACAAAACAGTATGTTTGCACTGCTCACTCTTATTAAAAGTTTATTTTTAATAACATAATAAATAAACCGTTGGTTTCCTCGTTAGCCGAGAAATATATGCAAGTGAGCCCAGAAATATATTACGATCATCTATTTGACAAATTTTGTCAGAAAACAGTATGTTTGCAATGTTCACTCTTATTAAAAATTTATTTTTAATAACATAATAAATAAAACGTTGGTTTCCTCCCTGTGTGCACGTGAGCCCAGAAATATATCACGATTATCTGTTTGACAAATTTTGTCAGAAAACAGTATGTTTGCACTGCTCACTCTTATTAAAAATTTATTTTTAATAACATAATAAATAAAACGTTGGTTTCCTCCCTGTATGCACGTGAGCCCAGGAATATATTACGATTATCTATTTAACAAATTTTGTCAGAAAACAGTATGTTTGCAATGTTCACTCTTATTAAAAATTTATTTGTAATAACATAATAAATAAACCGTTGGTTTCCTCCCTGTATGCACGTGATCCCAGGAATATATTACGATTATCTATTTAACAAATTTTGTCAGAAAACAGTATGTTTGCAATGTTCACTCTAATGAAAAATTTATTTTTAATAACATAATAAATAAAACGTTGGTTTCCTCCCTGTATGCACATGATCCCACAAATATATTACGATTATCTATTTGACAAATTTTGTCACAAAACAGTATGTTTGCACTGCTCACTCTTATTAAAAGTTTATTTTTAATAACATAATAAATAAACCGTTGGTTTCCTCCCTGTATGCACATGATCCCACAAATATATTACGATTATCTATTTAACAAATTTTGTCACAAAACAGTATGTTTGCAATGATCACTCTTATTAAAAGTTTATTTTTAATAAAATAATAAATAAAACGTTGGTTTCCTCCCTGTATGCACGTGAGCCCAGGAATATATTACGATTATCTATTTAACAAATTTTGTCAGAAAACAGTATGTTTGCAATGTTCACTCTTATTAAAAATTTATTTTTAATAACATAATAAATAAACCGTTGGTTTCCTCCCTGTATGCACATGATCCCACAAATATATTACGATTATCTATTTGACAAATTTTGTCACAAAACAGTATGTTTGCACTGCTCACTCTTATTAAAAGTTTATTTTTAATAACATAATAAATAAACCGTTGGTTTCCTCCTTGTATGCACATGATCCCACAAATATATTACGATTATCTATTTGACAAATTTTGTCACAAAACAGTATGTTTGCAATGTTCACTCTTATTAAAAAAATTTTTTTCATAACATAATAAATAAAACATTGGTTTCCTCCCTGTATGCACGTGAGCCCAGGAATATATTACGATTATCTATTTAACAAATTTTGTCAGAAAACAGTATGTTTGCAATGTTCACTCTTATTAAAAATTTATTTGTAATAACATAATAAATAAACCGTTGGTTTCCTCCCTGTATGCACGTGAGCCCAGGAATATATTACGATTATCTAATTAACAAATTTTGTCAGAAAACAGTATGTTTGCAATGTTCACTCTTATTAAAAATTTATTTTTAATAACATAATAAATAAAACGTTGGTTTCCTCCCTGTATGCACTTGATCCCACAAATATATTACGATTATCTATTTGACAAATTTTGTCACAAAACAGTATGTTTGCACTGCTCACTCTTATTAAAAGTTTATTTTTAATAACATAATAAATAAACCGTTGGTTTCCTCCCTGTATGCACATGATCCCACAAATATATTACGATTATCTACTTAACAAATTTTGTCACAAAACAGTATGTTTGCACTGCTCACTCTTATTAAAATTTTATTTTTAATAACATAATAAATAAACCGTTGGTTTCCTCCCTGTATGCACGTGAGCCCAGGAATATATTACGATTATCTATTTAACAAATTTTGTCATAAAACAGTATGTTTGCAATGTTCACTCTTATTAAAAATTTATTTTTAATAACATAATAAATAAAACGTTGGTTTCCTCCCTGTATGCACGTGAGCCCAGGAATATATTACGATTATCTATTTAACAAATTTTGTCAGAAAACAGTATGTTTGCAATGTTCACTCTTATTAAAAATTTATTTTTAATAACATAATAAATAAAACGTTGGTTTCCTCCCTGTATGCACATGATCCCACAAATATATTACGATTATCTATTTAACAAATTTTGTCACAAAACAGTATGTTTGCACTGCTCACTCTTATTAAAATTTTATTTTTAATAACATAATAAATAAACCGTTGGTTTCCTCCTTGTATGCACATGATCCCACAAATATATTACGATTATCTATTTAACAAATTTTGTCACAAAACAGTATGTTTGCACTGCTCACTCTTATTAAAAGTTTATTTTTAATAACATAATAAATAAACCGTTGGTTTCCTCCCTGTATGCACATGATCCCACAAATATATTACGATTATCTATTTAACAAATTTTGTCACAAAACAGTATGTTTGCACTGCTCACTCTTATTAAAAGTTTATTTTTAATAACATAATAAATAAACCGTTGGTTTCCTCCCTGTATGCACATGATCCCACGAATATATTACGATTATCTATTTAACAAATTTTGTCACAAAACAGTATGTTTGCACTGTTCACTCTTATTAAAAGTTTATTTTTAATAACATAATAAATAAACCGTTGGTTTCCTCCCTGTATGCACATGATCCCACAAATATATTACGATTATCTATTTGACAAATTTTGTCACAAAACAGTATGTTTGCACTGCTCACTCTTATTAAAAGTTTATTTTTAATAACATAATAAATAAACCGTTGGTTTCCTCCCTGTATGCACATGATCCCACGAATATATTACGATTATCTATTTAACAAATTTTGTCAGAAAACAGTATGTTTGCAATGTTCACTCTTATTAAAAATTTATTTTTAATAACATAATAAATAAAACGTTGGTTTCCTCCCTGTATGCACGTGAGCCCAGGAATATATTACGATTATCTATTTAACAAATTTTGTCAGAAAACAGTATGTTTGCAATGTTCACTCTTATTAAAAATTTATTTTTAATAACATAATAAATAAAACGTTGGTTTCCTCCCTGTATGCACATGATCCCACAAATATATTACGATTATCTATTTGACAAATTTTGTCACAAAACAGTATGTTTGCACTGCTCACTCTTATTAAAAGTTTATTTTTAATAACATAATAAATAAACCGTTGGTTTCCTCCCTGTATGCACATGATCCCACAAATATATTACGATTATCTATTTAACAAATTTTGTCACAAAACAGTATGTTTGCACTGCTCACTCTTATTAAAAGTTTATTTTTAATAACATAATAAATAAACCGTTGGTTTCCTCCCTGTATGCACGTGAGCCCAGAAATATATTACGATTATCTATTTAACAAATTTTGTCAGAAAACAGTATGTTTGCAATGTTCACTCTTATTAAAAATTTATTTTTAATAACATAATAAATAAACCGTTGGTTTCCTCCCTGTATGCACATGATCCCACAAATATATTACGATTATCTATTTGACAAATTTTGTCACAAAACAGTATGTTTGCACTGCTCACTCTTATTAAAAGTTTATTTTTAATAACATAATAAATAAACCGTTGGTTTCCTCCCTGTATGCACATGATCCCACAAATATATTACGATTATATATTTTACAAATTTTGTCACAAAACAGTATGTTTGCACTGCTCACTCTTATTAAAAGTTTATTTTTAATAACATAATAAATAAACCGTTGGTTTCCTCCCTGTATGCACATGATCCCACAAATATATTACGATTATCTATTTAACAAATTTTGTCAGAAAACAGTATGTTTGCAATGTTCACTCTTATTAAAAATTTATTTTTAATAACATAATAAATAAAACGTTGGTTTCCTCCCTGTATGCACGTGAGCCCAGGAATATATTACGATTATCTATTTAACAAATTTTGTCAGAAAACAGTATGTTTGCAATGTTCACTCTTATTAAAAATTTATTTTTAATAACATAATAAATAAAACGTTGGTTTCCTCCCTGTATGCACATGATCCCACAAATATATTACGATTATCTATTTGACAAATTTTGTCACAAAACAGTATGTTTGCACTGCTCACTCTTATTAAAAGTTTATTTTTAATAACATAATAAATAAACCGTTGGTTTCCTCCTTGTATGCACATGATCCCACAAATATATTACGATTATCTATTTGACAAATTTTGTCACAAAACAGTATGTTTGCACTGCTCACTCTTATTAAAAGTTTATTTTTGATAACATAATAAATAAACCGTTGGTTTCCTCCCTGTATGCACGTGAGCCCAGGAATATATTACGATTATCTATTTAACAAATTTTGTCAGAAAACAGTATGTTTGCAATGTTCACTCTTATTAAAAGTTTATTTTTAATAACATAATAAATAAACCGTTGGTTTCCTCCCTGTATGCACATGATCCCACAAATATATTACGATTATCTATTTGACAAATTTTGTCACAAAACAGTATGTTTGCACTGCTCACTCTTATTAAAAGTTTATTTTTAATAACATAATAAATAAACCGTTGGTTTCCTCCCTGTATGCACATGATCCCACAAATATATTACGATTATCTATTTAACAAATTTTGTCACAAAAAAGTATGTTTGCACTGCTCACTCTTAGTAAAAGTTTATTTTTAATAACATAATAAATAAACCGTTGGTTTCCTCCCTGTATGCACGTGAGCCCAGGAATATATTACGATTATCTACTTAACAAATTTTGTCAGAAAACAGTATGTTTGCAATGTTCACTCTTATTAAAAATTTATTTTTAATAAAATAATAAATAAAACGTTGGTTTCCTCCCTGTATGCACATGATCCCACAAATATATTACGATTATCTATTTGACAAATTTTGTCACAAAACAGTATGTTTGCACTGCTCACTCTTATTAAAAGTTTATTTTTAATAACATAATAAATAAACCGTTGGTTTCCTCCCTGTATGCACATGATCCCACAAATATATTACGATTATCTATTTAACAAATTTTGTCAGAAAACAGTATGTTTGCAATGTTCACTCTTATTAAAAATTTATTTTTAATAACATAATAAATAAAACGTTGGTTTCCTCCCTGTATGCACGTGAGCCCAGGAATATATTACGATTATCTATTTAACAAATTTTGTCAGAAAACAGTATGTTTGCAATGTTCACTCTTATTAAAAATTTATTTTTAATAACATAATAAATAAAACGTTGGTTTCCTCCCTGTATGCACATGATCCCACAAATATATTACGATTATCTATTTGACAAATTTTGTCACAAAACAGTATGTTTGCACTGCTCACTCTTATTAAAAGTTTATTTTTAATAACATAATAAATAAACCGTTGGTTTCCTCCCTGTATGCACATGATCCCACAAATATATTACGATTATCTATTTGACAAATTTTGTCACAAAACAGTATGTTTGCACTGCTCACTCTTATTAAAAGTTTATTTTTAATAACATAATAAATAAAACGTTGGTTTCCTCCCTGTATGCACATGATCCCACAAATATATTACGATTATCTATTTAACAAATTTTGTCAGAAAACAGTATGTTTGCAATGTTCACTCTTATTAAAAATTTATTTTTAATAACATAATAAATAAAACGTTGGTTTCCTCCCTGTATGCACGTGAGCCCAGGAATATATTACGATTATCTATTTAACAAATTTTGTCAGAAAACAGTATGTTTGCAATGTTCACTCTTATTAAAAATTTATTTTTATTAACATAATAAATAAAACGTTGGTTTCCTCCCTGTATGCACATGATCCCACAAATATATTACGATTATCTATTTTACAAATTTTGTCACAAAACAGTATGTTTGCACTGCTCACTCTTATTAAAAGTTTATTTTTAATAACATAATAAATAAACCGTTGGTTTCCTCCCTGTATGCACATGATCCCACAAATATATTACGATTATCTATTTGACAAATTTTGTCACAAAACAGTATGTTTGCACTGATCACTCTTATTAAAAGTTTATTTTTAATAACATAATAAATAAACCGTTGGTTTCCTCCCTGTATGCACATGATCCCACAAATATATTACGATTATCTATTTGACAAATTTTGTCACAAAACAGTATGTTTGCACTGATCACTCTTATTAAAAGTTTATTTTTAATAACATAATAAATAAACCGTTGGTTTCCTCCCTGTATGCACGTGATCCCACAAATATATTACGATTATCTATTTGACAAATTTTGTCACAAAACAGTATGTTTGCACTGCTCACTCTTATTAAAAGTTTATTTTTAATAACATAATAAATAAACCGTTGGTTTCCTCCCTGTATGCACATGATCCCACAAATATATTACGATTATCTATTTAACAAATTTTGTCACAAAACAGTATGTTTGCACTGCTCACTCTTATTAAAAGTTTATTTTTAATAACATAATAAATAAACCGTTGGTTTCCTCCCTGTATGCACATGATCCCACAAATATATTACGATTATCTATTTGACAAATTTTGTCACAAAACAGTATGTTTGCACTGCTCACTCTTATTAAAAGTTTATTTTTAATAACATAATAAATAAAACGTTGGTTTCCTCCCTGTATGCACATGATCCCACAAATATATTACGATTATCTATTTAACAAATTTTGTCAGAAAACAGTATGTTTGCAATGTTCACTCTTATTAAAAATTTATTTTTAATAACATAATAAATAAAACGTTGGTTTCCTCCCTGTATGCACGTGAGCCCAGGAATATATTACGATTATCTATTTAACAAATTTTGTCAGAAAACAGTATGTTTGCAATGTTCACTCTTATTAAAAATTTATTTTTAATAACATAATAAATAAAACGTTGGTTTCCTCCCTGTATGCACATGATCCCACAAATATATTACGATTATCTATTTGACAAATTTTGTCACAAAACAGTATGTTTGCACTGCTCACTCTTATTAAAAGTTTATTTTTAATAACATAATAAATAAACCGTTGGTTTCCTCCCTGTATGCACATGATCCCACAAATATATTACGATTATCTATTTAACAAATTTTGTCACAAAACAGTATGTTTGCACTGCTCACTCTTATTAAAAGTTTATTTTTAATAACATAATAAATAAACCGTTGGTTTCCTCCCTGTATGCACATGATCCCACAAATATATTACGATTATCTATTTAACAAATTTTGTCAGAAAACAGTATGTTTGCAATGTTCACTCTTATTAAAAATTTATTTTTAATAACATAATAAATAAAACGTTGGTTTCCTCCCTGTATGCACGTGAGCCCAGGAATATATTACGATTATCTATTTAACAAATTTTGTCAGAAAACAGTATGTTTGCAATGTTCACTCTAATGAAAAATTTATTTTTAATAACATAATAAATAAAACGTTGGTTTCCTCCCTGTATGCACATGATCCCACAAATATATTACGATTATCTATTTGACAAATTTTGTCACAAAACAGTATGTTTGCACTGCTCACTCTTATTAAAAGTTTATTTTTAATAACATAATAAATAAACCGTTGGTTTCCTCCCTGTATGCACGTGAACCCAGAAATATATTACGAATATCTATTTGACAAATTTTGTCAGAAAACAGTATGTTTGCAATGTTCACTCTTATTAAAAATTTATTTTTAATAATATAATAAATAAAACGTTGGTTTCCTCCCTGTATGCACGTGAGCCCAGAAATATATTACGATTATCTATTTGACAAATTTTGTCAGAAAACAGTATCTTTGCAATGTTCACTCTTATTAAAAATTTATTTTTATTTTATTTTTTTTATCAGAGTTCCATTTCATCTTCCCGAAAATTCCGTCCTTTTTGTCGAATTGACAAAATAGGAAATATAACGATTGGTCAACTATATTTTAAGTTCATTTCGAAGGGGAAAATCCTTAAAAGCGATCACAGCTAAATTCACTTAAAGACCAAAAACCTACAAATTTGAACTGTTCTGTGTATTTATTACATTAAAAAACTAGTTTTTTCAAGCAAAAGTAAGGAGCAACATTAAAGCTCAAAACGAACAGAAATTATTCCGTATATGAAGGGGTTGCCCCCTTCTCAACACCTTGATCTTTACGCTAAAGTTTTTAGCACTTTTAAAAAAGCTTACGGTTAAAATAAACGGCTGCTGTGTTTCAGAAGTCGTTCTAAAAAAAAATGGGACAAACAGTCAGATTTTAGCGTAAGGAGCAAGGTATTGAGGGAGATAACCCCTTCATATACGGAATGATTTCTGTTCGTTTTGAGTTTTAATACTTCCCTTTTCTTCCATTTGAAAAAAAAACTTTTTTTATTTTATTTCTGATCGTTTTTTCAAATAGTGCCAGTAAATTTGGTCACCCACAAGGAATAATTCCCTTCCCTCACGGGAAAATCCTCAGTGGAGAGTTCCTACCACGTAAAATACACCCTTGTAAAACACATCACCCCAGACAATTCTGTCCTCACTGAAAATCCCCCACCGTCCGTCAAATTTCTTGAAAACCATCGATCCTGAAAAATTATCCTTAGCATACTTCCATTTAAAAACTTCATTTTCTAGTCGTTTTCCTGATCACTCCGGATATCCCCTTCCGCGGAATTATTTTCCCGGAAATCCAAACCCGTTGAAAATTTTCCCCAGACAACTCCCCTGGAACATCTCCACATGCAAAAATGAGCTGGCAAAGAGAAAGAAAGACAAACAAAAAGAATTTTATTACCAGTTTAAAATATATCCACCCCAAGCACAAATTCTTCCCCGTATACTTCCCAATAGCAAATACTATAAATGGGCAAATTTCATAACTTACAGTCCTTTTCCCACGGGCTCTGGGGGTTATGTTGTCCCTAAAGGCATAGTTATTGGATATTTCAACTATGCTGAAGAAAAGAGCTATCTCAAAATTTTGATCGGACAACTTTGGGGGGAAAAGGGGTGTGGGTGGGGGACTAGTTGCCCTCCAATCTTTTTGGTCACTTGAAAACAGCAATAGAATTTTCAATTTCCGATCGAATGCACCCTCTCTCGATCTTTTAGGGCCAATAGTTTGGTATAATAAACCCTAGGTAAAAAAAAGCATCCTCGATCTTTCTTCTAGCCAAAAACACAGAATTTCACGTTTTTGCATATGGGAGCTTGAAACTTCTACATTAGGGTTCTCCTATATTCATTAAGATTCATTGACTTTTAGGGGGGTTTTCCCACCTTTGTTGAAAATCAGGCAAATTTTCTCAGGCTCATAGTTTTTGATAAGTGCACTAAACTTGGCGAATCTTAAACATTTGAAATCAGCATAATAAGCCGATTCTTTCGATGTATCTATTAATATCGAAAGTGTGTTTTTAGAGTTTAGGTTACTATTGAGCCGAGTCACTCCTTACTTACAGTTCGTTACCACGAACTGTTTGACAAAACTTGGTAAAAAGCTATTCTCGTAGTAAGAAGTGGAAGGGAAACAATTTTATTTTTTGCAAGCGAGATGACATTTGAAATGAAGGATACTAGGGGTTTGTTAGGGGGTTTTCCAATTTGCTAGGGGGTTTCAAAATTATTTTCTTCCTCCTGCGTTACTTTTTTTTAAACTGATTTTTTTTTTTTTTTTTAAGTCCTAAGTGGTGATGCTGATCTGAAAATGCCATAAAAACCCATCATTTCAATTTTTGACTCCTGTGCTCCAAAAATACTGCTGTCAAATATGTAAATACTAAAAGTTTATTTCCAATTTTTCAGAAAGAAATTACCAGTTATACTTCATAGAACAAGACATTAAACGTTATTTTTTCTTTTTCTAATTCAATTAATGTCAAAAGTGAGTTAGACTTCTTGCAATTTCATGAGCCTCTTTTTTATGCTATTAAATAAAAAAAACAAGTTTTTTAAACTGAAAGTAAGGAGCGACATTAAAACTTAAAACGAACAGAAATTATTCCGTATATGAAAGGGTCTGTCCCCTCCTCAACGCCTCGCTCTTTACGCTAAAGGTTTTTATTGTTGTAAAAAATAAAGTTGTGAGACAGAGTCAAACTTTAGCGTAAAGAGCGAGGTGTTGAGCAGGGGAAAAAAATCCTTCCTGAAAATGTCTGTATACTTTCCAATAACCAATAGGCCTACAATATGTAAGCAATGGGCTAAGTTCATAACTTGCAGCCCTCCCCCTGAGAACTGTGGGGGATTAAGTCATCCTAAAAGACATATTTATTAGATTTTCGACTATGCTGAACAAAATGGCTATCTCAAAATTTTAATTGGGTGACTTTGAGAAAAAAATGAGCGCGGGAGGGAGCCTAGTTTCCCTCCATTTTTTGGTCACTTAAAAAGGGCACTAGAACTTTTAATTTCCGTTCCAATGAGCCCTTCTACAATATTCTAGGACCACTGGGTCAATACGATTACCCCTGGGGAAAAGAAAAAAAAAACAAAAAAAGCAAATAAACATGCATCCGTGATCTTTCCTCTGGCAAAAAATGGAAAATTCCACATTTTTGTAGATAGGAGCTTGAAGCCTCTACAGTAGGGTTCTCTGATACGCTGAATATGATGGTGTGATTTTCACTAAGGTTCTATAACTTTTAGGGGGTCTTTCCCCCTTTTTTCGAAAATCAACCAAATTTTTTCAGGCGCGTAACTTTTGATGCGTAAAACTAAACCTGATGATACTTATATATTTGAAATCAGAATTAAAATCGGATTTTTTTTAATGTATCTATTGGTATCAAAATTCCGTTTTTTAGAGTTTCGGTTACCATTGAGCCGGGTCGCTCCTTACTTACAGTTTGTTACCACGAACTGTTTGATCTTAACACCCAACCATTAACGTCTAATTGAATGTTATTGCAGAAACTTGGCAACATCTATTTGGTAACGTTATTTCGAAAAACATCTGTACCATGGTGAATTGATTGAACAAATAGTTTTATTTTTCAAATTGCTAGTTATTGCCGACTCAAAAACCAGGTCCCCCCCCCCCCGGGATACGACCTAGCCTCCAGCTAAGATTCCACACTCGCTCCTTCTAAAAAGTTCCAGGTTGGAAACACTTGAGCACAGGAGAGGTATGTTGTGTCTCCGTTTTGCACAAAATGCAATAACAAATCTTCAAACAGAAAACATTTTTCCCAAAAGATTCCTCACCCAAACACCGCCTGTCACGGACTGCTGCTGGACCTGTTCCTATCTTGTCCCCCGTTCGTTGCTTTACCGCCAGATATGAAAACTGTTTTGTTCCCTCCACCTTTTTATATGTTCTTTTTTAAACCTTTCTTAATGTATATTTTATTTCAGTCTTTTTTTAATTTTATCAGTTTTTACTTTTTTAACTTGTTGACGATTTGCAGTTTAATATTTCTGACTAGGGAATGATTTCTCAGGGAAGGCCTCATAACATCTTTACCGTCAGGAGCACTAACGTCATTTCGTCTACAAAATCCGTCATAACATCGACAAAAAAATCCGTCAGAACCACTAACCGTCAAAACATCTAAAATTTTTAAATTTTAGTTTTTTGGGGTTTAGGGGGGAAAAGGTACTAGGTTGGGTTAAGTTAAGTATTTGATATATGCTTTGCTTTACCCCCTCCCCCCTGATGTGCAAATATATAGCCGAAATTTGTTTCTAAATTATTATATACTTATTACTATTATATAAACTTATAAATTGTTTTTAGATGTTATGACGGTTAGTGGTTCTGACTGATTTTCCTTTTGATGTTGTGACGGTTAGTGCTCGTGACGGTTAGTCGAAATGGTAGCACCCCGATTTGTAATTCTGATATTGTTGTTCTGGCATTGTTTACCAGTTTTTTAGTTGTCGTGCTTTTGTAATGACTTTTTTTCTTATTTTTTCTTTAAACTCCAAAATGCGAATTCGGCCCTTCGGGGCTTGTCATAAAAAATTTTGAAAATAAATTTCTTATCTCGTATCTCAGCCCAATAGTCACTTAGGACTTGTTATCGGGTATTGATTTAACACCATGGTGGATAAGGAGTTATTAGTGCTTTTTCCCTTATTTGCACCATTATCCTAAAATCAAGGAAACCTATTGCTGTTATTTAAAAATTGTGTGCATGCACATCAATTGTGCATGTTATTTAAAAATTGTGTGCATGCACATCATGAAGCAGAGATAACTGACTTTGCTTGCAATATAATGATTTAATAAAAACCTTCAATGACAAGTATGGTTGAACCAATAAAAATTGTTTGTTCCCTAAATTTGAAGAGTTAAATTTCTTTACCTAGAGATCGTAATTTTTTGGATTTAGATCTTCTCTTCACCGTTTTGAGCTATGTTTAATATTGGTCTGCTTTATTATTTAGATAAAAATGTCACCTAGGAAGAGATGTGTTGAAACAAAGAGCTTATTTTACGCCAAAACATGCATTGTACCAACCTCTCTTGTGTGCCAAAACTACCCCTCTCTAGCACAAATGCAAAATAGAAAGATTTATTGGATTAATACGGAAAGCCTCAAAAATTCTTGCAATGAATTTGTGTTGCAAAGAAGAAACTATAAAAGGTAATTGTTTGCTCAGATTGTTAATAAGTACTCACATGAACTAGTTGTAACTAAATGAAATCAAAATATAGTGAATTTAGTGAATTTTAACCGCTAAAAAACATTAAACTTAAATTTGCAATTGCTTAGAGCAGCTATGCTTTTTAAATTCAGTTTTTTTAAGTACTAGGACAGCAAAAATTAAATCTGATTGGGTGAAATGGTTAAGTGAAAGCTTACATAACCACACATATCTCTAAAAATTAGAATAAATCAGGAATTTTATTTTAATGAAAGAAACCGCCATATGCCGTTTTGCAATTTTTGGTGATAGCGGTTAGTGGGCGTCAAATTAAAAAAGGGAAACAAGGTTGACAAATCAGAAAAGAAACATACGACATTTACAACATAGCACCAAAAACCACCAAGCACCAATATAGCACATACATAAAACATAGCACCAAACAGCTTAAGAAGCTGTTACTTTCCTTTGAAGCTGTAGTTTTCTTTGAACATCAACATATTGTTAATCCTTCAATTTGTACAGTCACAAAGTTTTATTAAACTTAACTGATTAGTTTTGCTTATTTGTTTTGATTTGATATAATTTTATTTGATTATATGGCAACACTGACAAAAACCTAGAACTGCCCAAAAAAACTTCCTAATGTTTAAATAATCAAAAAATCATAGTTTACAATTATGACTATACGTAATATGGGTTCAGAAATAACATTTTTTTTTTTTTTTTTTTTATATTAATGTCTTTGTTATCTTACTTACTGAAACTTCGGACTTCCCACGCCGGTCGGCGCATAAGGCGGCAACAATGCCTCTCCATGATGACCTCTCCAGCGTTTTCGGCCAAAGATCATTGAGGGATGTTCTTGAGAGCGCTGCCTCTTTTTCTAGGTATCGTCAAAGTGTAGCCTTCTGTCGTCCACGCCTTCGAACTTTGGGAGAAGACCAACACCAAATACCATGAGGCAGGCGACTGCTGCCCATTCTAACCATGTATCCACAGACTGCTTGTGACTTTATCAATAACGAGTGGCTGTTTCTTAAGTTAATTTATTTACAAAACTCTACATAGCAAATTTGACTGTTGTATAAACTGTACCTGTTTTGCATGCTCAGCTATCCACCCTTTGTCAAAGAAATCCACAGGAGTTTTTGGATTTTTTCTTCTTTTTGGACTTGCTTTACATTCTAGAGGCTCATGCAGGGCTTCTTCTTCTTGAGGCGGCGTAGGTGCTGAGTAGAGGACATTGTATGCATTTTCAGATTTCTATAAACAATATTGGCAATTTGATTAAACATATATGCATGCAACACAATAATATATTCAGCATCAACAATTTAAATACAGGCCTGAATGAAGCAATTGACAAGTTGATAATAAAAACTCCTCATTATAGAAGACAGAACTCATAGGGAGAGTGAAAGAGATCATAGAGCAAAAGAGTGATAAAGGGGGTATGTACAAAGGGTAGTAAAGAGTGAGAGTGCGGGCAAAGTAACTTAAGGTTGGGTGATGAGAGCTTCATTCATGTAACTTTGTTTTTCCTCAAACAAGTTAGTGAGTTTCCTACACTCTTTGCTCTGGGCCTTTGAGGGGAGTCTGTGACCTGAATCAATAACACCTAAAATTAAAAACTTCGGAAAAAAAACATTTTATTATAGTTATTCTAAATTCAGCCAAGAGCCACACTCCTTGTATAAGCATCTCTCAGTGCTTGTGTTTATGTAGACAGCATGGGTACATTCATCTGTTCACTTCCAAAGCCACCCCTTATAAAAGCTTATACCCTCTTTCTTGAAAACTAAGAGAGTATTATTTTTTCTAATATTTAAATTAAGATCCAAATTTTGCCAGCACTAAGTATGGATAATAGTTAAGATATTAGTTAAATATATTGTATCAATATTTATGGCTGGACCAGCAGTTTATTTTTTTTTAGTTAAATATCTTGTATCAATATTTATGGCAGTTGCAGTTACTATAAATGATGATTCTGTGGAACCAACACCTAAACTGTCAAACATGATAAGATGTGAAAATCGACAGCCTGGACCATCAGTTGCGACAACACGATAAGGGCAGCTAAAGAAAAAGCTTTTTCTAAAGGGTCTGAAGTAATCAAAATTGAAAATGAACAGCAAAGACACGCGTCAATGGACACGCGAAAATGGACACGCGAAAACGAGTTAGAGCATAGGAAAAATGAAAATGAAAATTGGTATCTTGAGATATTCTCGCATAAAAAACGATCTAAATAGGTCAAAGTCTGAGAAATATCGTTAGGAGCCTTAATTTTTTTTCAAATGACGTCATCTACTATGTTATTACATCATATAAACATTTTCTTATATGATGGCAGGCATAGCATAAATAAGATTGTTGAGTTTCAAACGCAACAATCATTTATATAAAATAATGTCTGTTAGAAGAGCCAAAAAATGAAAATTTGCAGTTACAGTTACTATAAACATCGTTGTTAGCAAAATCCGTAAAGCAAGAAAGGAGCATGGTGCGCAAGTGCTCAATAAGTTATTGTATTCGGACCCTAAGAAATTCCGCAAAAGTGTCCAAGATCTCATGGGGAAGGTCTCTTCAAAATTTTCTTACTGGACAGTAATGGTGACCCAGCGGGTGCGGATGTCATAAATGATCATTTTGCTTCAATTTGTAAAATTCACCCACCACTCCAGCATATGCCGGCCAACAGTGCAGTGAGTGACATTCTTGTGATTTAAATTCATCAGACTCAACTTAAACTCGAAACTCTTGATACAAATAAGTCAGTATACCCAGGTGATATCCCTACCAAATTGATTGTGGAATGTGCCCAGTATTTAAGCGTACCTCTAACTGCTATTTTTAACCAATGTTTTGTAGATGGTATTTTTCCAGTGTGTTTTAAACGAGCTATTATATCTCCTATACCAAAAACTAAGACCCCAAAAGTTCCCTCTGACTTAAGACCAATATCAAAAACCTCCATTTTCTCTAAAATCTTTGAGAGTTTTATTTACCATTTCCTTTTTGACGATAGTCATGATAAAATCAACCCGAATCAGTTTGGCTTTAGGCCGAGTCATAGCACCACGCATTGCTTAATGCGTGGTGCTATGATACTATTTTCAAACATCTTGAGTTGAATAGTAACTACGTTGAGGCTGTTTTTGCTGATATTAGCAAAGCCTTCGATAATTTGGATCATCAGACAGTTATAGATAATGCAAGGGGCTTTAGGTGCAAGAGATTTTGTTTTACGTATGTTAGCTAGCTTTTTGTCTGGCCGTGAACAATGTGTTGTCCTTCCTAATGGGGATTCATCGGGATTATTCTTGATGTCCTGCGGAGTACCTCAAGGGGCTAAGTTAGGTCCTTTAGCATTTTTAATAGTTTTTAATAATGTTTTACCAAGTTTTGACAAAACTTTTAAATTTGCGGATGATTTGACATTACTGAACCTTTGTCAAACATCTAATACTTTGAATGTTAGACTCGATTCAGAATCAGAATCATTTATTAACATAAAAGCTTTCGTAGTCAGGGTTTAAATCCCGACTAAATCGCGCTATTATTTACAAAGTAAACAAAGACACAAAAAAATTAATACATATGTCACTTATTGTAGACAGAAACATAAAAAGGCACAAACGAATTTCTGAAGCGATTAGTGCGACACTTGGGCAGGGCTAGCTTTGTTGCTTTTGATCTTGTAGTTACTTTTTTTGTCAGCATTGAGGGTAATATATTTCTGTGTTTATCACTTGTCAGAAGAAACTGACCAAATTTACAGATAAGTTGAAAACGGCGATCGTGGAGTGACGGCAAATTTAGTTGAGACAGTGCTGATTCGTAATCGGCGTACTGATCAGACAGTATGGCCTTCACCGCTCTTTTCTGGACTGATTCGAGTACTTCGCTCATATAGGCAGTGTTCTGAACCTGTGGACCCCATACAGGGCACGCATACTCTAATATCGGTCGAATATATATCAGGTAGGCTGTTTTTAATTGCGGCACCGAAAAACCAAATCTTCGCATCAGTAAAAGGGTACGCATGGCACAGTTCGCCTTTTTCACTACCTCTTGGACGTGGAGGCTAAACGAACAGTCAACGCTGAACGTAACACCGAGAATAACTGCCGACGATAAGCTTTGGTATGGTGGAGGGGGCACTGGAAATCCCTTTTGAGAGGGTTAAATCGAAGAATTTTGGTTTTCGTTTCGTTGATTCGGAGGCTGTTTTCAGAACACTGGTCTCTAAAGTTGTCGATAAATGATTCACTGAACTGGGGAACGGTTTGAGACTTCTCAATGAGGTATTTTAAGAGGGTGGAAAGGTCATCTACGAATTTGAACCGTTCATCAAAATCGGCATGGACGATGTTGATCACTGCCAATAACAACAAGGCAGCAAGTTTAGTGCCTTGTGGGGCACCACACGTAAGCTCAGACCATTCCGAATCAGTATCACCCGGGTAGAGACCATATACACTCTTTAGTCGGTCGCGTAAGAAATCTATTATTAATAAGAGAATATGTCTGCAAGCTCCCATAACCTTCAGATTGTTCACTGCAGTATAATGGCGTATCAAGTCGAAGGCTTTTCTAAAGTCGGCTATGAGGAGATCTACAATTGTGCCTCCTTGGTCAAGCCATTCAACAATAAGGTGATACAGACGCACAAGATAAACAGTTGTACTGTTACCTTTCAAGCACCCGTATTGGTATGGATCAAGAGAGCCCTGGACTTGTGACATAAGTTCACGATATATAAATGATTCCGCTACCTTAGAGAGCTTCGGAATTTTCAAAATTTGGCGGAGTCGATCGCAAGATTTCGGGTTTTCCACTTTTGGAATGACGCGCACATAAGATCTCTTCCAAACACTGGGGAACACTTGTTCGCGAAAACACTGGTTAATAATAGAGCTGAATGGCTTTGTGAGAAAGATGGAGAACTCGTGTAACAACTTGACAGGGAGTTCACCAGGGTAAGACGCACAGTTTACTTTCAGTTTCTGAAGTTCCTTAAAGACGGCATATTCAGATACTTCACATATCTCATCAGTCCCGGTGTCAGCAATGATACTCTCAATTTCTGAGTTTGTGATTGATGGGTATGTGGTGCATATGCCGCAGAAAAAAATTGTTCACTTCAGTAGCTGATGTCAGTGTGCCGTCATCTTTGAGTAGTCTCAGGTCCTTTGGCGTTGATTTCCCTGCAAGGGTTTTGACCAAGGAGTGCCATTTGTGAGGGTCAATATGCAGTAATGGCGTTATTTTCTCTTTTACATACTGTCTTTGGGCTAGTTTGTTTAACTTCACAATTCTGTTACGCAAACTGGCTGCAGCCGTTTGATTTCCAGCTTTGTGGAGACTACAGCGAGTTTTTATCATCTGCTTGAGTTCGCGGGTGATCCATGGTTTGTCAGTGTCACAAACTGTAATAACTTTTATTGGAAAAAAAACGTGGAACTTTTCCAACAGAAGGCTGTTCAGTTTGCTGACTTTGACATTAATGTCGGCCTCTGCACAAATGTCCTCAAAATCGTAAGTACCAATCCAGCGACCGAATTGAGCTATTGAAGACATTGTGATGGGCCGAATTGTGGTTTTTGTTCGTTTCGGTCGTGGGATACTTGCTTGTGCTTCCCAGAAAATTATAAAATGGTCAGAATCCTGAAGGGGACCTAGAGATCGGGGAGCGGTATAAAGATCTGCCAAGTTCGTAAAGATCATGTCAAGAGTACTGCCACTTTGGTAAGTCGGAATGTTCACTACTTGTTTCATATCCAAAACGCTTGAGAGCCACTGACGACTGGTCTGATTGAAATCGCCAGCAATCACAAACGCAGGGGAAGTGTACTTGTGGCGCATTCTGTCGACGAACACTTGTATGTGCTCAATAAGTTCTTTTCTGTTCCCAGCGCTTTCTGGATAGTACACTGACGCAACTATTAAGCAGGAGAATCTTCGTGACAGATGCGCCGGTCTGCACTCCACCCACACAATCTCATGGCTAGAATCATTGGGGTTACTTAACAGTTTTGATGGTAGGTCGTCACGTATATAAAGTCCTACGCCACCTCCGCGACGGTCAATGCCTCGGTCACGTCGAGTGTTGAGGTAGTTTCTGTAACCTTTAATCCGTTCAGTTTCCTCAGTAATGTCCCAACACTCGCTGATAATTGCAATGGGTATGTTATTCTGCTTAATTAACACCTCCAGCTCGTCCATTTTATTGTTCAAAGAACGAGCGTTACACATTAGCATATTCGGAAGTTTGTATTTTGCTGAGAATCGCTCCGGACGCAAATTTGGAGGAGTAGGTTCCGAAGCACTGCAGTTAATATTCTCTATAAACCAGGGAACAAGTAAGGGTGGAGTATCGTGAGGAGGAGCGCAACGGATTACGACTAGGTTACTCGTCCTCGTCGGCCAGTCCTTTGTCTTTCTCCTGCGGGAGATATGCACCGGGATTCTCATTTGGCGTTTCCTTTTTCCTCCTCGTTTGCCACGGTGGGTTCGCTTATTCAAGCAGTCCGATAAGCGAGAGCACTCTGGTGGCTCTAAGTAGCGATCTATCTCAGTGCGCACTGGTTGTTTCTTTAAGAGTCCAAATAGCCACAAGTTACAAAAGGTAGATGGTGCCACTGATAAATCCGGTGATTGAATCTTCATTAGGGCCGTTTTTTCGTATTTAATTTGCATGATGATTGCACTAAGCAAAGTCAGGAACAGCAAGTCTTTGGTTACTTTCACTATCACAGCAGGAATCCGGATAAAAAATAGCACTGGACTAGCTAAACTAAGAAGTCGGAGGCAGCTTTTTCAAAGCGCTCTCACCGCCATCTACATCAAGGAAACATCAGAGAAACCTCAGGAGCAAGAGATCACCGGGAGCAAGGGAAGCGTGGAGACCTACTCGCCTGTTCCCTGCAATTTACGGCGAATTAACCGGCAGGTACCAATACGGCGCTTCCGGCAGGTCCTCTCCCCTCTTCTGCTTGGTCCCAAGCGATCCACGCAGTACACAGGACTTCACTTATTCAGAAGAAACATAAACATATACACACGCTGATTTTAACCTTTTTTTTCGCCCGAAAACCAAACTCACAAACAAGAATGGCAACGCTGCGCGGCCAAAAATCACGCAATCAGCGCGTGCGCATCCAATAGACACACCTGGTTCCTAGTATAAGGCTCCTCTTAACTGGAAAAAAATATTCACTTACTTGGAAAGTCACAATTATAAACCTGGTTTCAAAAAATATCCCAAAAAAATATCCAAATCTTATTCAAAACTAGTGAAATGACAGAATATATTTTCCTTAGTTATTTTACCCATAGTTGCCAGTGCTTTTCCAAGACGCTTTTCATTTTTTAAATTAACAATTTAAAAAATGATCTTGACAATGTTAAACTCAACTTAAGCATACCCAAAAGCAGTTTCATGTTATTTTCTTTTTTTTTAATATACCCCCTATCAATAATTACCTTTGCATACCAAATTTAAACACTGTTAAACTGCTGGGTGTGCAGTTGGACAACGACCTTAAATGGAATTCCCACTTATTTAAGTCAGGTTGTTTTTTCCTTAAATCTTTCTCTCTTCTCAAACGTTTCTCCATATCAATCAAAAACCTTAAAATAATTTATTGTTCTTATATTATACCCTGTCTGGAATATGCTTGCCCTGTCTGGCACCCTGGGTTGACCAAAGACCAATGTTCTAAAACTGAAAATATTCAAAAAAGAGCAATAATAATTATTCTGGGGACGGCGTATACTACACACGATGAAGGTTTGGCTAGACTTGAACTTATTACATTGAAATCACGACGTCACATCCTCACCATGAACTTTGGTCTCAAGTGCCTTCATTCTGACTATTATCAACATTTTCTCCCTCTCTCTAAAGAAAAACCCCCAACCCTTCCTAATACAAGGCTCAATGCTCTTAGAGCTCCAAATACCCAACTGGACCTGTATCCCAAATGTTGACCATGAGGTACAAAAACTCTTTTGTCCCCTATTTTGTTTCCTATTTTAATAATTGATATAACTTTTTTTTTATGTTTATCCCCTGACATCTGTTTTATCATTGATTCAATTTTTTGTTTTATGTTTATCACATAACATTTGTTTTGTTACGGTAATTCTGACGTACTTATGCTAGCTTTTGTGCTATTTTAGCCAATAAATCATATTCTATTCTATTCTATAAATGATTACTAACACCTGAACTACGAAACGTGATAAGATGTGAAAATCGACAACCTGGACCAACAGTTACAACAACACCAATATGGGCAGCTAAAGAAAAAGTCTTTGCTAAAGCATCTGAAGTAATCAAAATTGAAAATGAATAGCAAAGACACGCGTGGTTAGAAGATAAACGAAAACGAGAATTAGAGCTTACAAAAATTGAAAATGAACAGCAAAGACACGCGTGGTTAGATGATAAACGAAAACGAGAATTTGAGCATAGGAAAAATGAAAATGAAAATTGGTATCTTGAGATATTCTCGCATAAAAAAACGATCTAGATAGGTCAAAAGTCTGAGAAAAATCGTTAGGAGCCTTATTTTTTTTTTCAAATGACGTCATGTACTATGTTATTACATCATATAAGCATTTTCTTATATGATGGCAGGCACATCATAAATAAGATTGTTGATAAAAACAAAGGTTCGGCGATGTGTATTTCATAATGACGAAAGACTAGCCAAGGTCAAACAAACCAAACAAATTGAAAATGAAAGCAATGATGATTAGGTTTTGGATTTTGACTAGGATAAGGTCACCAATGTCAACCATACCTTTGAAAATCAAAAATGCAGACTACATAAATCATTGGAAGTTGTCCCACTACCTGAACAATATTGTCTACATTTAGAAGACAATTGACAGTGAGAATCTATATATAGAAGCCTGCCACGTGCCGAGTGCTGGGGACCGACAGCAAAGCCGTCTTCTAACTGCGGACAATTTAAGCCTTTTCTTGATGTCAGAACGTCACCACAGCTTCAATACAGCCACTCTTTGAAAAATTCCTTTTTAAAGTCCTGCCTATTTAGATCATTTTTGTGGCCAGTCATCACTGTTCCTTATTTTGAACTGTAGGCTAAATTTCAATGTGAATTTAGTTCATCTTTACCTCAGAAAGTTCTTTTTATGTAATACATAACAAATTTGTCTTTTACAGTTTCCAACCATAGATCTTTTCCAGTTTCCAACCATAGATCACTGTTCAAAATTTCGTTTACAATTCAATTTTATTCTTGCTGTCGTTTGTTCCTTGGCTTTTTATTTAGCTGTTGTGATTTACTAGTTCACTAATGACATTTATCTGTCCTTCCTCATCATCAATCAGCCCCTTAAACATTTGAAATTACCTTAACTTAGAATTAGCGCCTATATAAAATTACATTTTTTTTTTTTGTTATTGGACCTTTAACTTTTTCCTTGGCTTGTCTTTTGTCATTATGAAAAACATACCGCCGAACCTCTGTTCTTTTAACAGAGGCTGAGACAGTATTAGGTTTTTGGCTAATCTCCTTATAAACTCTAATGTCTTTATTTATAACTGTTTCATTACTTGGAGCTTTTATTAAATGTTGAATGTTGACTTTTGCCCCAGCTTGTAGTGTGACAAGTGGGCAGCATTGTGGACTAATCCGCTTGCCTGCGCTTATATTCTCGAGCTTATGCTTTACTATTTGCTTGTGCTTATTTTATGCTTTGCTATTTGACTATGTTTGAAAACCATGCAGTGCTCCTGTGTGAAGGCCCCCTTGCTGAAAAGTCTGAGAAAGTAGCATGTGCACACCTCCTAATCTGGGTTGGTTCACAGGGCAGAGAGATCTCCAGCCCTTTAGAGCTCACAGCAGCTGAAAAAGACAACATCAAGGCCTACCTGAAGAAGTTCAGAGACTATGCAGCCCCCAAAAAGAACCAAGTATTCTCTCACTATATATTTCAGAAGAAAAACCAAAAGGAAGCTGAAAATACTGACAAATACATAACAGAGCTTAAGATCCTAGTTAAAGCATGCAGATACACCGGTGAAAGTGAAATGGTAAGAGACAAAATAGTTTGTAGTCAGAAATCCTAAACTACGTGAAAAACTATAAGCCAGAGATGACAGCCTTACACTAACCCAAGCTGTCACCATATGCAGAGCTCATGAGTCAACCCAAGCACAGCTAAAAACTATTGAACAAAAGGAAACAAGCAAGAAGTGGTTGCTGCTGCAAAAAATGGATTCAGTCCCCAATAGAAGACAACAGAGTGCTATTTCTGTGGTGGAAACTAGCCTACTCACCCCAGCATGTATGTCCTGCTAGAGGAAAAACGTGTGCCAAGTGCAAAAACTAGAATGATTTCGCAAGAGTATGCAAAAGTAAGGTTGTAAACACTGTTGGAAATGAAGCTATAAATATCCCATCATCCACCAATGATATGTGCAACCAGGAAGAAGCAGATGTGTTTGTATACGCTGTCAATAATGACTCCAGCAAAGATGAAACCTTTGCTGAGATTTCTGTGTGTGGACAAATCCACATCAACTTCAAAATAGACACAGGTGCTCAGGTCAACATTCTGCCTTCCTAATACCTGGAAAAGCTGTCGCCAGAGCTGCAGCTGTTCAAATCCACAAAGCAACTCACCGGCTACTGCAGTTCAACCATACCTCACCTAGGAGGCTGCAACATCCCTTGTTGCTACAAAAATAAACCAGAACAGTCACTTGCCTTTTATGTGGTTGAGTCAAACACCATACCCATATTTGGTTACTAGGCAAGCAAAGACATGAATCTGATCAAGCTTGTCCTTAACATTAAACAGTTGCCAGTAACCAAATATTGCAATGTATTCAAGGGCATGGGGAAAACTGAAACGGAATGTCAAATACACCTAAAGGACAACACAACACCCACAGTACATCCAGCTTAGAAAAGTACCACTAGCTCTGAAGCAGAAGCTCAAAGACAAGCTGGAACAATGAGAAAGTCTTGTCATCATTGAAAAGGTTAGTGAACTAATGGATTGGGTTAATGTCATGGTAAAGGTTGAAAAAAAGGATGGAGCTATAAGACTCTGCGTTGACTCTGTGGACCTGAACAAGGCAATAAAACGCCCCTACTACCCAGCCCCAACATTCAAAAGATGCTGTTGCTGAGCTTGATGGAGCAGCCGTATTCAGCAAACTAGATGCCTGCTCAGGCTACTGGATACTCCCACTCTCCATGCAATCTTCGTACTACACAGCCTTCAGCATCATATATGGACGTTACAGATGGAAGAGATACCCCTTTGATCTTGTGTCTGCACAAGGCAAGTTCCAGAAGAAAATGGAAGAGGCATTTAAAGTCTTAGAAGCATAAGAATATTTGTGGATGATATTCTAGTATATAGGAGAAACCCTAAAGAGCATGACCAAAGGCTTGAAGCTGTTCTTAGAAGAGCCAGAGAAAAAGGAATCTGTTTCAACAGTGTAAAATGCAAATTTGCCAAAGACAAAGTCAAATATTTTGGACACATTTTTAGAAAAGATAGGATAAAGCCTGGCTCAGAAAAGATCAGGACCATACAAGACATAACCAACTCCAATCTAAAAAAGAGCTATAGACGTTGTTAGGAATGCTCAACTTCCTATCAAATTACATACCCAAACTATCCTCCAAAAATAAGCCACAAAGAGAACTCACTAAAGACATGGAGTTCAGGTGGGAAGTTGATCACGAATCCTGCATGAGAAAGATCCAGAGCTGCATATCAGTAAACCTAGCATTTTTTTACCATAGATACAAAGCATTTGAGCTAAACGTTGATGCTTCAAAGCATGGACTGGGAGCCAAGCTATCTTCAAAACAGAAGATAGTAAGTTTTGCATCTAGAGCCCTTAGCAAGACAGAACAGAAATATTTGCAGCAAGAAAAAGAACTATATGCAATTGAAAATTATTGTAACAAAAGGTCATTGAACATTAGAGACCATTCTAATATATCCACTCCACCATGCACCAGCACAATTGCAGCAAATAATGATCCAGATCCAGCCATATGACCTAGAAGTACACTATAGTCCTGGATTAGATATTCTGGTACCAGATGCACTCTTTTGGCTTCACTTGCCAGATACTGATGCCCAAATGCAGAATGAAATCAAAGTCTATGTGCATGCATTGATAAAATCTCTGCCAGTAAGTGACTCCAAACTAGAGGAAATATACCATGAGACAGAAAAAGATATTCAACTCAATACACTCATGGAACTCATACACAAAGGATGGCCTATCACATGCCAGTCATGCCCAATACAAGCTATCCTATTCTAGAGTATCAGACACGAGTTGGCAATCCATGAAGTACTAGCTCTAAAAGGCCAAACAATTGTTGTACCCCATTTTCTCAGACCAAACATACTTCACTAGCTTCACTCAACACAGCTGTGGATAGACAAAACCAAACATCACGCCAGAATGATTGTGTACTGGCCAGGAATGAATGCAGACATCAAGACCTTTGTCTAAAAATGTGAAGCATGTGCAAAATTTGCAATGAACAATCAAAAGAAGTCATTGATTAGTAACCAGCTGCCCTTACTACCATGGCAGCATACCAGCATTGACCTATTTGAGTAGAACAAAACCTGTTATCTCATAACTGATGACTATTACAGCAGCTATTTTGAAATAGATAAACTCATAAACAAATAGGTAGAACAACAGGGAAATTTTTTATATACAAGACAGTGGAACGCAACTTTAAATGAATATTTCGACCCTATATCCAACGGCCGTCCTAAGCAAAACAGACAAAGAGAATAAAAACACTATGAAAGAAACTTACATTAAAATTCAATCATTAAAACTGTTTTAAAAAAAGTTTTAAAACAGCCCTAATATCATTATCTAAAACTTTTTTTAAACAGTTTTAATGATTGAATTTTAATGTAAGTTTCTTTTATAGTTTTTTTATTCTCTTCGTCTGTTTTGCTGAGGACGGCCCTTGGATATAGGGTCGAAATATCCATTTAAATTTGCGTGCCACTGTCTTGTATAAAAAAAATTTCCCTGTTGTTCTACTTATTTGTTTATGATGGAAAGGCAGTGTGGTCTTCGTCGCTATTTGAATAGATAAACTACCAAGTAAAAAAAAAGCGAAAATAAAATCAAATAATCTACCAAGCTCGAAAGTACCACAAATCAGCATCAATAAATAAATGAAACCCAAAGCGTACAGAAATTAAAATAAATAACCGAGTCAAACTCAAAACAAGCAGAGATTAACATAAGTTGGGTGCAAAACCCCTATGCCTTCCCAAGGCCAGAACACAATTTGCACTTTACTGAAAAAAATATAAATGTTTTTAGTTTTATAACTTTAATAAATCAAATAATTTTAACATTTTGATTACTAAATATCATTATATGTATATTAAACTGACAATGCACATTCATTTGTATTTTTTTCAGTAAAGTGCAAATTTTCTTCTGGCTTTGGGAAGGCAGAGGGGTTTTGCACCCAACTTATGTTAACTTTCTGCTCGTTTTGAGTTTGACTCGGTTATTTATTTTAATTTCTGTGCGTTTTGGGTTTCATTTATTTATTGATGCTGATTTGTGGTAGTTTCGAGCTTGGTAGATTATTTGATTTTATTTTCGCTTGTTTTGTTTAATGGAATTCTTTACTTTTTTTGAAAAACTTATTTTGTGGAAAAAGTTTTTTTAATTAATACTAACAAAAGCAAAGGAGAGTGGAAGCAGCCCACATATTGTACTTCTAGACTATAAAAACAGCCTAGTTGATGGACATGCTTCACCCAACCAACTCCTAATGTGTTGCCAGCGGTGGTCTGTCCTACCATCAATACACCATGGGCTTAGATCTAACACTATCCCTCTCCATACCTTTCTACAACACAGGTCAAAGGAACAGAAAAGAAAGGAAATTATATCATGATAAGTCCACATAAACAATACCTGAGCCACAACCAGATAACCAAGTTTATGTCCAGAAAGAACAAATGGCCCCTGGACAAAAGCAAAAATCACATGCCATCATGGAAGCCCCAGATCATGTGTAGTGGAGACAGAAGACAGTTCCCAACTACAACAAAACAGAGTCCACATCTGTTGGCATCCCTTTACCCCAGCCAGGGATGCAGTCACAATTCCACTAATAAAACTGGACAAAAGAAGCTACACCTCCCACACCCCTTCAGCCAAACCCTGCAAAGATAAGAACTCAGCAAAGAAGTCTCCCAATTCCAGGAGAAGAAGGCAAGCCATCTTCCCCACCCCTTGCCTGCCAAGCATTTGTACATACATCCCTAAATGCAACTACCACTTGCCCAGCCACCAGGACTCAACCCTCCACCACCACACCAAAGGTCATGCTACACACCCCCAACAGTAGAGTGATTAGACAACCTATCAGGCTGGACATGTAAGCAGACATTCCTAAATGAAAGGAACGGAGATACAACATTATCAACTAATCCACTTGCTTGTGCTTATACTATGCTTTGCTATTCGCTTGTATGTGCTTATATTATTCTTTTGTTCTAGGTGCTCTGGTTGTAAATAAACTATAAATCGAAAAATTCTACAAAGTGTGACAAAAACATTGCAATACTGATGTATACAAAAATGACATAACTGATATGAATCTTATTTTCAAAATTAAGGCTCTTAACAAATTTCCTTAATTTTCTGAGCTATCTAGATCATTTTTTAGGCCAGAATATCCCAAGATTCCAATTTTCCCAAAAAAATAAGGAGCTGTTTTGAGAAACAAAATATATACATACATAAATACACAACTATTGCTCACTTATAAAGAAAGTATATATATATATATATATATATATATATATATATATATATATATATATATATATATATATATATATATATATATATATATATATATATATATATATATATATATATATATATATATATATATATATATATATATATATATATATATATATATATATATATATATATATATATATATATATATATATATATATATATATATATATATATATATATATATATATATATATATATATATATATATATATATATATATATATTATATATATATATATATATATATATATATATATATATATATATATATATATATATATATATATATATATATATATATATATATATATATATATATATATATATATATATATATATATATATATATATATAAGATGTTTTTGAAAACCCCAAACTAAAAATTTTCTAAAATTCTACTTTAGCAGCTTTTTAAATTATTCTAAAGCCCTAACAGATAGAGCGCTACAAACATCAGAATTAACTTTAGAGGACAAGTTATGTTATGGGAAGATGTTTTTGAAATCCCCCTTCACCCTAAACTCAAAATTTTCTAAAATTTTACTTTAGAAGCTTTTTAAATGTTTATAAGCCACTAATAGATAGAGCGCTACAAACATCAGAACCGACTTTAGAGGACAAATTATGTTATGGGAAGATGTTTTTGAAATTCCTTTTCACCCCAAACTTAAAATTTTCGAAAATTCTACTTTAGAAGCTTTTTAAATCTTTCCATAGCACTAATAGATAGAGCGCTAAAAACACCAGAATCGACTTTAGAGGACAAATTACGTTATGGGAAGATATATATGAAATCCCCCTTTACCCTAAACTTAAAATTTTCTAAAATTCTACTTGAGAAGTTTTTTTTTAAATCACGCTTTGCGTTCCATTTATCAAACAAATACCCGTTTGTCTGGTTTCCTTGTACAGTCTATAGCCGTGGTTTATTTATAATGCACAAGTACAGAATAATCTATATTTGTTTTGATTATTTTTTTTTTTTTTGAAACCCCTTAATATTTTGAGTTGGGTAACCACATAAAACATATTCAAATAACTTTATCCTATAATGTTGAAAAATGTTGCTTTTCTTTTTAACATCTGTAATAGATAATTTCGGAGACCACACTGCCTTTCCATGACGATAAAATAAAAGTTCAAAACATGGATAAAATCCTTTTAAATAGACAGTGTATAATAAATTTCACAAAAAATACCAGATATTTTGGTCAGTTTTACTACTGATGATGGTCACTGTATATGTGACCAAAATATCTGGTATTTTTTGTGAAATTTATTATACACCGTCTATTAAAAAGGATTTTATCCCTATTTTGAACTTTTATTTTCTCAACATCTGCAATTTAAAATATGTAATAAATGCTGGAACTTATAAAAATTTTCTTTTGAGGGTGGAAAGGTTACCTGCAAGGTGATTTGATAGGAGGGGGAGGGCGGGAGCGGTGGTCAGCAACCTGCTCGCAGTGACCCTGCTTATACTAATATAAGCTGACCATTTTGTTGCAACGTGTTGCACCAGAATCATACTCTAAAATTTGGTTGATAATTTGCTGTCTATAAAATTTGTCTGAGTTTCGTAAAAAGGTGAAACACCCCCTAAAAGTCAAAGATTTTAATAAAACTCATACCATCACGATTTGTGACGGTTTAGTTTGTGAGTTTTAATATAATGCCAGGAAATACCCTTCCCCCTTTTAAAATTTCTCCTGGAAAGCTCCCCCAGAAACGTTCCTTCCCATGGAAAACTCTTTCTCAGGGACTATGGAGGGTCATGTCATCACCAAAAGTATAGTTATTAGACTTTTCAACTATGCTGCAAAAAATGGTTATCACAAGATTTTGATTGGACGACTTTAGGGGAATGGGGCCTTTTAGGGAGGGGGATAGCTGCCCTCCAATCCTTTTGGTCACTTACAAAGGGCAGTAGTAATTTTAATTTTGATTCAAATGAGCTATTAAACATCTCTTAATGATGCTCTGGGAACCCATTTCCCCAGTAAAAGAAAAAGAAGAATAAAAAAAAAGACATCTGTGCTACCCATGCAAAAAAGTGATTTTCCTTGCTTTTCAAGGTGGGGGACTCTAATTACCCAATGCAGAGCTTTTGACCATGCTGATTCCAATGATGCATTTTTAATTTTTATCTGAAACCATTTTTGAGGACTTTCAGGCCATTTCTCAAAATCACTGTAAATTTATTTTTGCAATAAACTTTTACTTTTAAGACAAACCTGACAAACTGAAATAATAGTTAACATTCCTGAATCAATGTCAGATGGCGTTTTCTTTAGTAGGCAAGTTGTTTCAAAACTTTTTTTTTTACTTTTGGTTACCATGTGCTGTAGTTCACTCTTTACTAGTTTGCAGCTGCTGCTAAATCTATGTTAAAAAGTATTTAAAGTATAATTTTAGAAAATTTTGAGTTTGGGGTGAAGGGGGATTTCAAAAACATCTTCCCATGACATAATTTGTCCACTTAAGTCCTCAAAAACATCTTCTAGGTTGTAGCTAGTGCTGCAACCATGATAAAAAGTATTTAAACAATAATTTTAGAAACTTTTGACTTTGGGGACAAGGGGATTTCAAAAACACCTTCCCATAACATAATTTGTCCTCTAAAGTTGAATCTGATGTTTGTAGTGCTCTATCTATTAGTGGTTTAGAAATATTTGAAAAGCTTCTAAAGTAGAATTTTAGAAAATTTTGAGTTTGGGATGAAGGGGGATTTCAAAAACATCTTCCCATAACACACTTTTTCCACTAAAGTTGATTCTGATGTTTGTAGTGCTCTCTCTATTAGTGCTTTAGAAATATTTAAAAAGCTTCTAAAGTAAAATTTTAGAAAATTTTGAGTTTGGGGTGAAGAGGGATTTCAAAAAATCCTCCCATGACATAACATGTCCTCTAAAGTTGATTCTGATGTTTGTAGTGCTCTATGTCTTAGCGTTTTAGAAATATGTAAAAAAGCTTGTAAAGTAGAATTTTGGAAAATTTTGAGTTTGGGGTGAAGGGGGATTTCAAAAAACATCTTCCCATAACATAATTTGTCCTCTAAAGTTGATTCTAATGTTTGTAGCACTCTATGTCTTAGCGCTTTAGAAACACTTAAAAAAGCTTCTAAAGTAGAATTTTGGAAATTTTGAGTTTGGATGAAGGAGGATTTCAAAAACATCTTCCCATAAGATTATTTGTCCTCTAAAGTCACTTCTGATGTTAGTAGCACTCTATCTATTAGTGCTTTAGAAATTTTTAAAAAGCTCCTAAAGTAGAATTTTAGAAAATTTTGAGTTTGGGGTGAAGAGGGATTTCAAAAACACCTTCCCATTACATAATTTGCCCTCTAAAGTCGATTCTGATGTTTGTAGCACTCTATCTATTAGTGTTTTAGAAATTTCTAAAAAGCTTCTAAAGTAGAATTTTAGAAAATTTTGAGTTTGGGGTGAGGGGAATTTCAAAAACATCTTCCCATGACATAATTTGTCCTCTGAAGTCGATTCTGATATTTGTAGAGCTCTATCTATTAGTGCTTTAGAAATATGTAAAAAGCTTCTAAAGTAGAATTTTAGAAAATTTTTAGTTTGGGGTGAAGAGGGATTTCAAGAACATCTTCTCATAACATAATTTGTCCTCTAAAGTCAATTCTGATGTTTGTAGGGCTCTATCTATTAGTGGTTTAGAAATATCTAAAAAGCTTCTAAAGTAGAATTTTAGAAAATTTTTAGTTTGGGGTGAAGAGGGATTTCAAAAACCTCTTCTCATTACATAACTTGTCCTCTAAAGTCAATTCTGATGTTTGTAGGGCTCTATCTATTAGTGGTTTAGAAATATGCAAAAAGCTTCTAAAGTAGGATTTTAGAAAATTTTGAGTTTGAGGTGAAGGGGGATTTAAAAAACATCTTCCCATCACATAATTTGCCGTCTAAAGTTGATTTTGATGTTTGTAGCACTCTATCTATTAGTGCTTTAGAAATTTTTAAAAAGCTTCTAAAGTAGAATTTTAGAAAATTTTGAGTTTGGGTTGAAGGGAGATTTTAAAAACATCTTCCCATAACAGAATTTGTTCTCTTAAGTTGATTCTGATGTTTGTAGGGCTATTATCTATTAGTGCTTTAGAAATATTTAAAAAGCTTCTAGAGGAGAGTTTTAGAAAATTTTGAGTTTGGGGTGAAGGGGAATTTCAAAAACATCTTCCCATGACATAACTTGTCCTTTGCAGTCGATTCTGATGTTTGTAGTGCTCTATCTATTAGTGCTTTAGAAATATTTAAAAAGCTTCTAAAGTAGAATTTTAGAAAATTTTGAGTTTTGGGTGAAGAGGGATTTGAAAAACATCTTCGCATTACATACTTTGTCCCCTAAAGTTGATGCTGATGTTTTTAGCACTATAGTGCTTTAGAAATATTTAAAAAGCTTCTAAAGTAGAATTTTAAAAAATTTCAGTTTAGGGACAAGGGGATTTCAAAAACATCTTCCCATGACATAATTTGTCCTCTAAAAACAATTTGGATCTTTGTACTGTTCTATCTCTTGTCAAAACCTTTCACTTACTAAGAAAATTTAAATGCCTTATCAATACCACTGCTGTCTCCTCTGCCTGCAAGCTATCCTTAAGGGGTTATGATAAGCAGAGTTTTGTGACATCATAAACCCAGTTCCATTATACCATAACCAATGTCAGCTATGGGAAGAAAATTTAATGTCTATTAAATAGAAATAGGATTGTGGAATATATTTTAATAAACAAGGTTAAAAGCTGAAGCTGTGTAAGGTAAGCAGTGATTTATAATTATGGTAGTAATATAGGATAAAATAATATAATAATATATATAATATAGATTTATTACCTGCCAAAACTGTAAAGATACAATGGGCGGTAGAGTATAGAAAAGTGAAAAAAGTGAGAAAAGAAAAAAAGAAGACAAACAACAATGTACGGTTTAACACGAATATATACAATGAAATGGGCCCTCAACATCGACATTCAAATAACACATTAAATTCAAGTCTGTCCCTGAAGAGTTACCCAAGGATGACCTAAAGTCATGAACTTTTTATGAAAACTCGCTACTCTGGCAGGAATTGCCAAGGCAGGGTCTATCAATGCAAATCTACTGATCAAATACTGGTTTTTGGACCATGGTGGTAGTCCAAGCAGATACTTAGCATATTTAAAATAAATCGTGCGCAACTTTTTCTTCTCTGTCTGTGTGAAGCAACTCCAAAACGGAGAGATGTAGAGAAAATTCGGTAAAGCAAATGCTTTATACAATCGGGCTAAAATATCACGACTAAATCTCGCCTTGCTCAGGACAAGCTTTCCATATGCAGAACGAACTTTTCTAAGGGTATCAGCGATAATAAGTACGCGTGTGGCCTTGAGTGACGTACCGATTGGGACTCCAAGGTAAGTAAGTGATGGAACAGGTTTGATTTCCGTATCATCTAGCATAACGCATATATCCCCAGTCAACACCTTATATCGGAAAAATAATAATTCAGTTTTCGATGGATTAAATGTATGGCCGACACGAGCATATTCTACCTTTGATGCACTAAAAAAACTCTTTATTCCATTTAGGGTTCTACTAATGTTTAAAATGTTGTCAGCATAACCTATGAGCAACACATTAATTCCACATAAAATACACGTTGTTGGTACTTCATGTTGCACTTTGATTGCGGAATTATTGAATAAATCTGGTGAATTTACTGCTCCTTGACTAATACCCTTTTTCATTGGTATTTCAACTTCTAAAAGCATATCACAATCCCAACCAGGATACTTTATGCTAACACAAAGATTACTATACATTGAATCAAGGGGTTTGATGACCGAATTTTCTACGCCTCTCTCTGCTGCAGAGAGTAAAATATGTTTGTGGATAGACGAATTGAAAGCATGGGCAAGATCATGGGCAGCTAAAACTAAAGAATCGTTGTCATTCTCAGCATCAGTCAGTATAGACACCAGCGAGTAAAGGGCATGATCACATCCAAGCAATCACTGGAGCCCAAACTGGTGTGGGGGAACCGAGCACTTGCTTCTAATTTCGTCATGAATAAGAAGCTCAAATAGTTTACATAGTGTAGTTGACACAGTAATGGGCCTATATGAAGAGCACTGGGAGGGAGGCCTCCCTGGTTTGAGAATGGGTGTTATTACACCAATGCAAAAGGTATCCAGGACGATACCTCTGGTAACAATAATTTGGAATAATAATGATCCATGTTCAAGAAGTTGTTCACTACCATAGAGTAAATGCTGGCCACAAATTTTATCAAAGCCTCTCGAAAATTTCTTTTTTAGCTTTTTCAGGCATTCATGTATTACACTTCTATTAACTACCATGTTCTCTTTCGGCAGTTTTAGCATTTCATCTAGCTCACTCCAGTAAGAATTCTGTAGCAATTGGTTGGGACTTTTGAACTGATCAGTGAAGTAAATATTCCAGGCCTCTTTTGTTAGAAGGGGGACCTCAGAGATCGATTCTTTGGGCTTCACTATATTCTGCCAAAGGAGTTTGGGATTGAACTTGCTGTATTTGTCAATTATGTCTCTATGGTGCTTAGACAAGGCTTTGGCAAAGGCACGTTTAGTATGATTCTTCAGTTTCCAGACTTGCCCAGATCTTGGCTTACCACTGTCACACCATAGGCGAAACCAAAACTTTGCAGACTGACAAGCTTCTGTTAAATTTAGGTTAGTGGACCATCCTCTAATTTCAGTGTTTACTCAAACTTTTTGAGAGGGTACGGCTGCTGATTCGGCACACCAAAGGGCATGGCATATTGAGGCAGAGTAAATGTTCAACAGAAGTTTCTGCTCTTTGGCTGGGATGTCACTGTTGGACATCAGTAGCAGGAAAGGGACTTGAATCTTTTCAAGAATGCTATTACACACTTGTTGATACTTTTGGATTGCAGCATCATCAAGCTTCCAATCTTGCACAACTTTGAGCTTTGGAGCTGTGCTTTTTTTTTACTTCAGAGAATGGGCAAGCGAAACTCAAGGATATAGGTAAGTGATTGCTAAGTGTACCACCCATTAGTACCAACACAGATTTGTCCTGGACATTGAATGATCTAACAACATGGTCGAGATTAGATACAGAGCCACTGTTATGACAATAACTGAAGTTTTTATCTTTATCCACAACCCTGAAGCCATCTGGTAAGACTCCTAAAGCTATTTGTGTTCTAGGACTGCCAGTGTCAGTAAGGTTGCAGTTAAAGTCGGCAATAATTAAATAGTCATGACCCAACTGCTTTATTCTCAACACACATTTAGCAAGTTTCTCACAGGATAGGTTGAATTTTCTCTCTGATCAATCATTCTTGTAATTAGTAGGAAGGTAAACACAGATCAGAACAAGACCATAGACGTCCACTGCAATAAAACTGTCTTGCTGCTCGAAAAGTTTGGCAGAGATGTGATCTTTAATTACAATAGCAATGCCTCCAGATGACCTTCCTCTATTGCTTGATTTTGCTTCTCTAATAAAGAACCGATGCTTGTCAGAGAACTTGATACAATCCAAGCTATCCTTGCTTAAGAAGTGTTCTTGTATGCAAACTATGTCATGATCCTTGGCAAATTGTTTAATAATTGGCACCTTATCACGCAGATTTCTGTTCATATTACAAGATATTACTTTAAGAGATGAAATGGTGGCTCTTGTCATTGCGGTTTCTTCATTGCTTTCAGGACTTTGGGACAACGGATGCTATAACAGGGGTGCTTATTGGATTTGCAAAGTGCGCGCCAAATAGGATTTCTGCAAGGATGCTCCTTTTCTGATGCTTGCCCTTCTTTGCTGCATCTAGCGCAACATTTAGAGTTTTCACATTTCAAGGCTAGGTGTCCATAGTTTTGACAGTTGAAGCACGGGCGCAGGACATTAATAAACTCATCAATATGAAATCTTTTGTATCTATCAAGGGCGGGTTCTGCATTCCATGTTGCAGATCACTTTTAAGGGAAAACTGCAGTTTGAAGGACCTGGCTGCCCAGATTTGCTCTGCTTTAACACAATTCGGGACCACGGCTAATAGAGCATCAGTATAAATTTCTGTGGGTACAAGTCTAGCTATACCAGAAAAGGTAGGAGTTTTCATTATGAGGTCCAAAGTCGCATTATCACCATTTAGAATAGCAACACTCAGTTTTTCGGCTGCTTGTTTCTCTTTCAGGTTTATACACCATTCAGTTTGGGTTTGCTTCAGCTCACCAACATGATCTGTTATGCTTGAATTGTTGTTACATAGATTGTCAATAAAAGCTTTTCTCCCAGCAGTGGAAAGTGGCAGGTTTGCCAGCTTCTTAAGAATGACAGCATATGTGGCACTTGTTGGTGCTTGTGTTGGCAGGCTATGTGTTGTTGAGTGCTTATTTCAGGCAATCAGTGAATCTAACTTTGTATTTATCTCGTTAATGTTTCTGGTAACAAATGCGCTGATTTGGCTACCGCAAGAGGGAACTTCTTGGGGCTTGGCAATAAGAAAAGTTGGTAGCTCCACACTTTTCAGATCACATTCTTTTAAGATTTTCATTATGTCAAGAACGTTTTCACTTTCAATATGTTATATGGAGGGGTGTATATTTGGATGAACAATAGAGTAGATGAGGATTTTAGCCTCCTTGATCAATTCTTTCCCAAAGAAGTTTTTTGCACGTCTTAGCTATCTCATCTTTTGGTACACCACTCAGCATTGATCTTAGCACATAGTTCAGTACAGCATTCCAGACCAATTTTTTTGGAGTGGTCATCTTGGCCAAGGAAGAAGTTGCTTGTAAAATATTCACCAGCAATGTCACTTGGCAAAAATTTCAAAGTCACAGTGGCATGGTCAAGCTACACCTGCAAATGGTTGCTGGCAACCCTGCGCATGGAAGAAGCTCTTTGGAGCTTTTATGTTGAGGAAAACAAGGGAAGCATAGAGCCCTGCTACCTATTCCCTGCAGTTTAAGAGTCAAAGGACCCGGCAGGTACCTCTATGGCCATTGCAACAGGTGCCCTCCCCTCTTCTGTTCGTTTTCCTCCCAAGAAGAGCCTCAAATCCCGCTAATACAATAAAATACTGGTTTGTGGCTTGACCTCTAGATGGCGCTCCAACATAGGTCTTTGTAGGAGAGGTGTACCATAGGTGAATGAAACAGGAGTGATATCAATGGGGAAGAAAAGTGCTTAAAGTTGTTATTGTTTGGCGTTGTAGAAATACTGGAACTTTTGGTTAATGGTGGGGAATTTAATTTTAAACAACAGAGAACAGTGTCCTGAAGACATTTCTTTACTCTAGCATAGGATCTTCACTTTAATTGTAGGTAAAATTCACTATTCAAAGACTCTGTATATATATATCATAATATGAATGCACTCTAGAATCTGCTATTGAGAATTATTATAGATGATGCTGTTTTGCTTCCAAACAAAGAGCATAAAATAGTAATAATGTTATAAGGCAACTCCAGTTAAATAATTCTATTCTTAGTACAAATTATATGAGAAGAATTGAAAACTATGTTTTCTTACTGTTCCTGGGATCACAGAATCCAAATTGAGCACAACCTTGGTTAAAGAATCAAACTATTTCCATATAAATTTGACTTATTTCAAACTTGGTATTTTATTTGCTTCCACTGATTAGAAAGTTACTATATCCATCCATGTGAGCCAAAACAACTAGTAATGCACAATAATTTGCATTATATAGAGAGGCGAGGAGTGGAGGTAGGTACTTCAAAATACCTACCTGGGACATACTTTGGTAAAGTTCTACCAAATCATATTATTGAGTTAGGAATAAAGGGAATACACCATTTGATGCCTTTTTTTATGTTGATTATCAATATAAGAATCATTTCTATCAGAAATGAATTTCAGCCCCCCCCCCCCCCCTATATATGCCACTTCAGGGTTGGGTTAGGTATTTATAGGGGAGGGGCTGAAATTAATTTCCGATAAATGCTTATTATATTTGCTATCATCATAAAAAAAGGCATAGAATGATGCATTAACTTTATTACTAAATCAAAAATATGATTTGGTAGAACTTTACCCAGGGTTAGGTTAGGTATATATAGGTGAGGGGCAGAAATTCATTTCCAATAGAAATAATAATTATATTTGTAATCAGCATAAAAAAGGCATTGAATGGTGTATTCACTTTAGTCCTAACTCAATAATATGATTTGGTAGAGCTTGACCCACACTTTAGCCTGTAGACCCATCCTTGAAAGTTTCATTCTCCTAACCTAACCCCTTTCCAAGATAGTCAAAAGTAGCTAAAGTAGAATTTTAACATTTCTTTCTTCTATAGTCTAAATGTTATCAAGGATTTTTTTTGGTAAGTTTTTACCAAATCATATTATTGAATTACAAATAAAGTGAATATACCACCTGATACCTTTTTTATGCTTTTTCAAAAAATAATAATAATTTTTGTCAGAAATGAATTCTACCCCCACCCCTATATACCAATTCAGGGTATATATTTGCACATTAGAGGGTGGGGGTAAAGTTTAAACTTACCTCCCATTTACATCATAAGCAAAATTTGAAGTCCCATTTACATCAAAAGTCAATAATATGATTATATAATATGATTTGGTAAAAATTTACCTTTTTTCTAAATTTGAGGAATAGCCTAGGCTTTCAAATTCAAAACCTTAGCCTATAAATCAGAATCAAGCAAAGGAATGAGGCTTAGGCACTTTCATTGTGCCCCATTTGAGAAGTAGATGTGTCTCTCAAGATTGTATACTAATTCTAAGCAGCTCTGATAATTTTATAAGAAACTGTCAAAAGTTACAAAGGGTCAAGTCCCTTTTGAGTGGTAAGAGGTGGAGACAAGTGTTTCAAAATACCTTCCAGAGAGATCACTGAGGCTTTTTATCCATTCCTAAGAGTTATATTTACAATACTCAACTAGTTTCCAAGACAAATAGCAGCCCCTTATCTTTCATTTAACAGCATAAGCCAATGTGGTGCATCATCTTAATGGTGCACCACATTGCAGGTATTTATTGATGATGCAGGTATTGTGGTGCAATGATGCAGGTATAGTGGTGCAATGATGCAGGTATTTAGGCCAAGGCCTAAATACCTCAGTTAAAGAGACATTAAATAGTTATTAAGCTGCAATATCATGTTACTTACTAAGCCAATTAGCACTCCAGATTCAATTCCTTTCTTGATGGCTCGTCCTTTGAGGAGATTTTCAACTGTATAGTCAATTGCTATTAAAGGCATGCTTTAATGTATTTGAATTAATTGTACAGCGTTAACTTAAGGGGTTTTTCCGCCGTTCAATTGTTAGCTAACAATGTTAGCTAACAAAAATGTGTTTGGACGGCGAAAACGGAATTGTTAGCTAACAGAAATAGTTAGCTCACAATTCGCAGAAACATGATATTGGGCAGGAAATTCAAAGAAAATTCTGACCTAGATAGTGTTGCTGAGAGTTTATCTCAGCTTGATAATACCCAAAGCTTTGAAATTCAATTAACAGAATATTTCAAAAAGTTCATATCTTAAAGAAAAAAAAATATAACTATTAATGCCAGCAAGTGAAACAAAGACACAAAACATTTTATTAATTGGCAAAGTACATTGAATTTTGGCGAAAAATTAAAATACCAGTGCTTAAGCTTTCCTAAAGTAACTGTTTAGTGCATTTACATAAGTTATCCCACGAATGGAGGAAGTGGATCAACCTAGAAAAAATATAATTTGATTGCATATGTGAAATTGTTTCATTTTTGATAATATTTAATTGCTATGACTACGTGACAATCTCGTTGTTTTCCTATTTTTTTCAACGAAAGAATTGATTTTTTTTTCAATGAGATTACCATAAAATATATTTATAATAAAATAAAATGTTAAAGGAAAAAAAAAAATAAGAAATAGGAGCAATCCTCGATTATACATCAATATTGTAAGCATAAAAAATACCCATCTTGCTTATTTTTGAATATTTTAATTTAAATTCCCCAACAATTTCCTTCAACAAGCATTCGATTTGTTAGAGAAATCTTCTAACAATATTAGCTAACAATTTTTAGTTGGACGGCGGAAAAACGATTGTTTGGAAAAATTTTAGCTAACAGTTTTCTGTTGGACGGCGGAAAAACCCCTTTAAGGGGCTTTTCCGCTGTCCAACAGAAAAATGTTAGGTACCATTTTTCCCAAAAATCGTTTTTCCGCTGTCCAACTAAAAATTGTTAGCTAACATTGTTAGAAGATTTCTCTAACAAATCGAATGCTTGTTGAAGGAAATTGTTGGGAATTTAAAGCAAAATATCCAAAAATAAGCAAGATGGGTACATTTCATGCTTGCAATATTGATAGAGAATTGAGGACTGCTGCAATTTTTTTTTCTTTTCCCTTTTAGTTTATTAGGAATATCTTTTCTGATAATCTCACTTAAAAAAAAATCAATTCTTCCGTTGAAAAAATAGGAAAACAATTAGATTGTCACATAGTCATAGCAATTTGATATGATCAAAAATATAATGATTTCACTTATGCAATCAAATTATATTTTTACTACGTTGATCCACTTCCTCAATACATGGGATAATTTATGTAAATGCACTAAACAGTTACTTTAGGAAAGATTAAGAACTGTTATTTTAGTTTTATCCTAAATTCAATGACTTTGGCAATTGATAAAATGTTTTGTGCCTTTGTTTCACTTGCTGGCATTAATAGCTATACTTTTTTCTATTAGATAGGAACAGTTTGCAATATTCTATTAATTGAATTTCAAAGCTTTGGTGTCAGTTGGGTATTATCAAGCTGAAATAAACTCACAGCAACACTATCTTGGTCAGAATTTTTCTTTGAATTTCCTGCCTAATATCATGTTTCTGCGAATTGTGAGCCAACTATTTCTATTAGCTAACAATTCTATTTCCGCCGTCTAAAGAAATTGTTGCTACCTAAAATTGTTGGTTAACAATTGATTAGCTAACACACTGTTCACCACATCCATATCTGGCAAATTCGTCTCTCTCAAGATTTTCTCCCAGGCCTTCTAAATTGAACTGGATCTTTTGTGCTCAAGATGACTTTTGCCATATTTTATTTGATGAAATTTGACAGCTCAAATCAGCCTTTAAATTGCCTCCATCTTCTTTTCTTCGCAATCCACATGTATTTTAACCGTGTAACTTGTATTTTTCAATGCATTAGTATTGCGGAAAACGGTGGTCTGTGTGTATATAGGGTAAAGGGGCGTCTGTATTCAGTGTTTTCTGGAAACATTGGCCAGAAATATAGGAGGCATGTAAAAGTCTACATTGGTAAATATCTCAAAAATTCATAATCATACAGGCAGCCATATAATATAATGGCATCGAACCTAAATTAACCTTCAAATGATTCATTTTTGCTAATATATTCTGCCCAGTCTCTTTTGTTGGAATTTAAAAGAAATAAAAAGTAAAATTGGAAGCATGTTTCGCAAATGACCTCATTGAGCTGCTTAAAAATTACAGAAGTGCCTCTATACTAAAATTAATTCTGATTCTTCCCCTGTCCCATGACTGTTGGAATAATGTCCTTCAAGTAAAAGGTAAACCTGAATCTTCCATAATCTTGAGGATGAACAGAAAGTTTCCATAGGGTGTTGTCAAAATTTGCACCAAAAATATTAACACAGGGCATTTGAGACAGGCTCATAATTAACGTTTCATAAATTTAAATCTATTGGACGAACGGAAAATAATTAAACAACCATAGCAAAAAAACATACAACAAGAAATAATATAAATTCATAAATAAATCATATAATGAGTGAAACTTAAATTGAATATGCAAATCAAGCTTGACACAAACAAAAATCACTACAAACAAGAGTTTGGGTATTGCCTCCTTCTCTCCCTGTAAATGTCTAAATACCATTAGCATACACAATTCAAACATCGCATTAACCCATTCGAACAACAGATTTTATTTTCACTGTCCTCTATGCTTTAACAGTAAACAATAAGTCAGTGTGGGAGGATCTTACTCCAACTCAGCCCCCCGAATCATACTATGAATTGGTACTTGAAAGTCTATAGTTTCTAGTCACACCCCCAGGTATCTGAAAACCCCATACGATGCTTTTCCAGACAGAATTCCCAGGTGACTAACCCCCCCCTCCGTGATGTTATTCTAGGCAAAAATAAAATTTAAACTTACATTAATTACATCCACACAATGCAGGGTATCAACTGTTGCCATTGAAGGACCGGAGACTTCACTAAAGTTATTCATTTCAAAATAGAGAGAGAGATAGAGAGATATACATTTATTAAAAAAGAAAACAAATACTATTCGCCTTTCGCCTGCCAAGAAAGGCAATAAGCTTGAAAGGGCAAGTGAGGTTATCACTCTCATCTAATTAAAACAACATTCAAACCTTGCTACTCAACACACAAGAAACTTATCTGATGAAGGAATAAAGGAAAAAAAAGAGAGAAAGAGAAAAAGACAAGAAGTAGATAGAAAAAAAGCAAATTAAATCTGGGAAATACCTTAAATAAAATGACAACCTGGAATGGGCTTGACACCAAATTCACTCACGAGATAAAAGAAACTTCTTTTATCTTAATTAAAAATTAAGATAACGTTTTCCTCAATTAAAAACCCCAAATACTTCGTTGTTGCTACTCTCTTTATCACATTTTCTTGAACCGTGATATGGTCATTTCGAGCACTAGACGAAAGTCTAGAAAATATCATGAAAAAAGTTATAGAAAAGTTTAGGGTTAACATATTTTGCTGAGAAAAAAATAGAAATTCAGAAACTGCATTATGAATTTTATTGTATAAAACATCAAGTGAAGGCGCTGCCAGAAAGAGCGAAGTGTTATCTGCAAACAGGATGACACCAGCCTCTGACAGGTAGCGTTTCACACGATCAAACAAAATAATGAAAAGTAGAGGTCCCAGGATTGACCCTTGTGGGACCCCGCACTCTATTTTCTTTTTTGAAGATAAAAATGACCCATTCTGAACTATCTGATACCGATTGTGTAGATACGATGAAAACCCCTCCAGACTTGAACCCTTCACCCCAATCGAGTCAAGAGCTTGAATAAGCTCTGAGTGGCCCACCGTATCGAACGCTTTTTTCATAACCAAAAACACAGCTGCGGGTAACAGACCAGCTTCAAATGCATTACTAATCTAATCAACCAATTTCAGAACTGCTATATCCGTAGATAGCTTTTTTCTCAACCCAAATTGATTTTCCATTAAAATTTTATTCTTTTCAATATAATAACTTAACTGGGCATGTACCACTTTCTCATATAACTTAGAGAAAATGGGAGAATAGATATAGATCTTCGATTAGATGGGTCATCTTTTTTCCCTCCTTTATGAAGAGGAACCCCTCTTGGGATCTTTAGTACTTCCGGGAAGACTCCAAGATCTAGAGAAAGGTTGATGAGGTGCGCCAAGACAGGTAAGACACTCGTTTTTGCGGCTTTTATAAGTTTCAGGGAAAACTCATCCATCCCGCTAGAGCTTGCAAGCGGGATTCACATAATGGATTCACATACTGGATTATACAACTATTACTACACGTTTAGAGAGTGGATATCATGGGGAGTGTTATCACCATTCATCATTATCGGACTAATCATTACTCATCCACATTCGATGATCCCAAGAAATGGGATTTGCTTTATTTTGCATTAGGGGATATCTAATACACTTGTCCACATGTGGTATCATTTCAGGTACCCATTGCATAAAAAAACCTCACCTCATCAATGGGACGATGAATTGCATTGGGATATTTTTCACATCCAAAGTCCTCTAAGTTAAAAAGGGGGATATTAATCTCACATTCTAGGATCATGAGCTTATCGGTAGGGACATTCCCTTTAACGTATTGCTTTTACTCCAAACAAGCAACAAATTTCACGGACTTCCTCTTGTATATGCTTTAATTTCTATAGCATTTTTAATAAAAGGTTTTATTTTTCTATCGTAGAATCCAAGTCCGTTTATACGGCGTAACGTAGTGCTCCATAAACGTTTATCATAATCAAACAAGTTATAGTTAACATCCCAATGGTAATTGTATATTTCTCTATGATCTTCACCCAGTAATAAAAACACACACTCGAAAATTACTCCACAAGATGAATGTATTATGCAAATAAATTCAGAATCAATCAAGCCGTACATGATGAAATGAATTATTTTATAATTGTCTGTCTCTATTCTAAGCATAGAATAAGAGAACAAACTCCTTTTGACATCGGTTGACAATCAGAAAAAAGAGAGTCAGAGAAAAAGCTCCATTGACACATCTGTCAGAAAAGCACGAGGATCTGTTTGGACACTGAGTGAGGTCACATCCGTCTGAGAATATTACACCTTTTAGAAGAAAAAAAAATGTTTATCAAAATTTTTTTATATTCAACTTAAAGCACCCCGTTGGACTTTTTTCTAACCAAAGTTTCGCATTTGAACCAGAGAAATGTATTTTCAATAATTTTCTTACAGAAAACTAGAGTTTACGGTTAAAAAACACACACACTCGACCGAGTCCGTTGATTTTCAACTGAAGTTATCAAAAATTTTGCAATAGGTTGCATAGGTTGCATCAAGACGCTGGGTAATTGTAGACAGAGAAAACCCAAGACAGATAGTCCAAGTAATTTAGAGGCAAACGTGTAAATTGCTAGGGCACGGGTAAATGGCAGGAGTATGCATGACTCTCTTATTGGACACATACTTGTCAGGTTAGTTTTTGGAAAGGCATGTGTGTGTGTGTGTGTGTGCGTTTGTGTTTGTGTGTGTGTGTGTGTGTATTTGTATGTGAGTTTTTGTGTTTATTAGTGATATTTATAGGTTTAGATTTATTTTTTTTTTTTTTGATTTTGATTTGGTTTTTTGGTTGTGTTTGTGTTGTGGGTGGGTGTGTGTGTTTGTGTGTGTGTGTTAGTGTGTAAAACCGGAAACTGGAACCACTTTAAATACCGGAATTTTGATACCAATAGTTAAATTAAAGAACGAACTTCCAGCCCATAGTAACTAAAATAAGGTTATAATCCGGGTTTCAGTGGTACCTAGCGACCTAGTAAGAGATCCTGGTTGCAGCGGTAGCTAGCAATCTAGTAAGAGACGATCACACCCCAAAGCAAAAACTTAAGTAACCCATAACTCCTGAAAAAAGATTCAGATCAAAACAAGAATTACACTATTAGAACCGCCCTATCCAAAACCTCTATATAGAAAACTTACCGTCCCTTAGCTTGAATAACACGGAAATTATAATAAAGAAATACCTCTTGCCTATACTAAATTTTATAGGCCACTTAAATATAGTATAGGTTAGCAAAGTTTACGTAAAGGACTGATATAGTTCATTACGGTAAAGAAAGAATTCTAGGCCATAGTACTAATTTAATTTGGAAAAAAAGAAATTTACATAAAAGACCAATATAGTTCATCATAAATGATGTCAGTTAAGAGAATCTCATGTAGTAGTTATTAATAGAAGTTTCACATTAGGGAATGAACTGTAGCCAATAGTAACTGAAGTAATAAAAGGAATCATTAAATAGATGATTATTTTAATTATGTTCGTTAAGAAATAATCATAAGTAAAAATTTCCCATTTTGGGAATCGAACTCGATTATAATAAGGACCGATCTGTAACATATAGTAACTGAAGTATCAAATCAAACAGTTCGTGGTCATAAGAAAGACCTATATTAAGGCTCATTTTAAAGGAAATTGGTGTATATATAAACCTTTCGGAATTAACAAAAATAATTATTAATATAAAATAAATTTTCAAATTATGATAAAAAACCAACTCTAGGCCATAGTAACTAAATTAATTTTGAAAAGAATGAATTACGGCAGAAACCTAAATGGAAGTAAAAGTAAGCTAAATTTTATTAAAAGGGTACACCTAGATTTGAGCTCAGATCGCAGGATTCAATGTCCTAAGTACTAATCACTGCACCAAGAAATGTTCATAAGAGAAAGACTTTAAACATGATATAATAACTTAAAGACCCAAGTTATAATAAAGAACGAATATTCTACCGATTGTCAACTAATAACCATATATGACGTAATAAGTGGCATTACGTAATATCTAACACCGATTGTGTATGACGTAATGAGTGACGTGACGTAATAATTGAAAAAATCAGTTTTAGTTAACTTTAGTTAATCGTATAATAACCGTATATGACTTGATAAGTAAATGCAATATTTATACACATTCATCTTCTGAAAAGATCTTATTATTTTATTTCAGTTCTAAGTTCAGGATCGCTTTCAATCAGTTCGTAGTAAGGAACTGTATAGTAAAATAGACTTGTCTCAATAGTAACCGAAACTATAGTAACCGATGTATCTGTTAATATCAATGGATACATCACAAGAATCAAATTTTTATGCTGATTTTAAATATATAAACTTCATCAAGTTTACTCAAGTTTACTTCATCCTTCAATAGTTAAGAGCCTGATTAAATTATAATAAAGAACGAAATCTTGCCTATATTAACTTGTATAGGCAACTTAACTATAGTATAGGATTGTACAGTTATATTTAAAGTCAATATATTAAAACTTCCTTCTAACGGGGAATTATAATAAAGAACGAGTACGAAGTTATTATAAAAGGCACTTCATTATATTTACATAAGGGATCTATATAGTTCAATATAACCCGGGTTGTAGCGGTAGCTAGCAACCTAGCAAGAGACGATCACGCCCCATAGTAAAAACTAAAGTAACCCATAACTCTTGAAAAAAGATTCAGATCAAAACAAGAAGTATACTATTAGAACTGCCTTGTCCAAAACCTCTATATAGCAAACTTACCTTCCCTTGGCTTGAATAACAAGGAAAATGTGTTGGCTTGAAAACCAAGAAAATTGAATTTAACTGCGATATTCTCCACAAACTATCCTGTGGCTCAACCATATTTATATTAAAAGACGATCATTAGATTTATATATTTATGAACGAACTCTAGCCTGTATTACCGTAAAGAAAAAATTTTAAAATAGATTTTATTTTTCCGGGTTGGAGCGGTAGCTAGCATCCGGGTTACAGCAGTAGCTACCAAACTAGTAAGGGACGATCACGTCCAATGTTAAGAAATATAAAAACCCATAACTCCTAAAAAAAGGGTCAAATCAATACAAAAATTACATCATTAGAACCACCTTGTCGAAAACCCTATATATGAAACTTTCTGTCCCTTGGCTTGAACAGAAAGGGACATATATTTGCTTGAAATTCAAGAAAAGTGGAAGCTATTACAGCATTCTGCCTAAACGGCATTTTTTTTTCTTTTTTTCCATCACAGATAGCTTGGTATCCGGGTTGCAGCGATAGCTAGCAACCTAGTAAGTGACTATCACGCCCCATAGTAAAAACTAAAGTAACCTATAGCTCATGAAAAAAGATTCAGATCAAAACAAGAAGAACATTATTACAACCGCCTTGTTCAAAACTTCTATATAGGAAACTTACCGTCCTTTGGCTTGAATAAGAAAGAAAATATATTGGCTTGAAAATCAAGAAAATTGACTTTAACTACGATATTCTCCACAAACAGCATCTTTTTTTCTTTCCGTTTTTTCTACTCAACTAGCTGGGCACTGGAAAATCATAGTGAGCTGTATAACAGCTCATTCTAAAGGAAATTACTACATCTAGTCACTTTTGTAATTAAAAATAAAATACTTTTTAAGTAGAATCAATTTTTTCAAAAAAACTGCATTTTTCATGTATTTTCATACTGCCGTCTTTTCAAAGATATTTGACTTTTAAAGTGATCAAACAGTTCATGGTATTAAATTAAAAGACTATTATTGGAATAACAAATCATTGTATACATTCGAATTAGTTATCTACTTGATTTTTTGAAGTTGGTTTCTTTCTATTTCAAAGAAGAAAAATCCTTAGGATTTCTCCCGTTTGTAATCATTTATCCGGATTGCAGCGGTAGCTAGTAGCCTAATAAGAGACAATCACGTCCAATTTTAAGAAATATAAAAACCTATAACTCTTAAGAAAAGAGTCAGATCAAAACAAAAAGTGTACCATTAGAGCCGCCCTGTCCAAAACCTCTATATAGGAATCTTTCTGTCATTTGGCTTTAACAGTAAGAGAAATATATTGGCTTGAAAATCAAGAAAAGCGGCAGCTACTACAGCGTTTTGCCTAAATGGCATCTTTTTTCGTTTTTCTTTTCCACAGATAGCTTGGCACTGGAAGCTCGTAGAGAGTTGTCCAATGGCTTATTTTAAAGGCAATACATAAAGGATAGCCATGAAATCCTTTTTATCAAAAGTAACAGAACTGCAGGAACACTTCAAACATTTTTTGAAGGACTTAGATAATTTTGATCTAGGGTGAAAGTAAAAATTTTTTGATATGATATTACAGAGCACCGCACGAATATAGAGAAAAGGACTTAAAAATTATTCCAGTAATTCCAAAATCACTGGAAGGAGAAATTTTGTAGATGGCAAACGCAACTAGTGGATGTCAAATGGAGAAACGAAAACTATTGGGAGGATAAAAGGAGATTTTTATTTTCCAAAAATGTACTCAAAATTAAAAAATTTCATACACAGCTGCCAAGAGTGTGCCAGATTGAAGTCGCCACCAAATACCCCTAGAGCCGAATTGGGTCAATACCCCTCCCCTTCAGGGGTAGGAGAATTAATTTCTATAGACATTTAGGGGGCAGGAGGAAGTTTACCAGTTTCCAGGAAAGGAAATCGGTGTGTACTAACCATAGTTGACCATTTCAACTCATGTTTATACGCTTTTCCAATTAAAGACGAAAATAAAAAAAAACATTGCGAAAGTTTTAGTCAACCGGCTATTTCTGGAACACGGACTTTACCCTAGAATTTTACTTAGTGACAATGGGCCATGTTTTAGAGCCAAATTATTAGACGAAATTACGGAATATTTTGGTATAAAGCGATGGTTTACCTCCTCTTACATGGCGTCAGCTAATGGAAAAGTTGAAAGCAAACATAGAGAATTAGCTTACATGCTGGGGATACACGCAATGGAGGAAAATGAGAAATGGGACGACCACATACCATTCATAGTTTTTGTAATGCATACGGCTTTTCACGTTCTTTAAAAGAAACGCTATTTTTTTACAACATCCAAGAGATCCCAGAATTTGTTAGGATGAAATACAAAATGATAGAATATATTACAATCTGGACCAATATAAACAAAAAATTGTTATGCGAATCAAAAAAGCTATGGAACAGGTTAAAGACAATTTAGAAGATGCGAAGACAGAACAAAAAGAAAAATATGACAGACAAAGCAAAAATAAGACTACTTATTGTTTAGGAGATTTGGTTTATGTACACAAAACCAATCTAGAAGGGAAAAAAAAGTTAAAACCGAAATGGGTCGGGCCCAACAGAATCGTGAATATTCTACCAAATAACGTAATCTATGTTCTAAAGCATCAGTATAACGAAAAGGAAGAAATAGTACACCATAATAAACTGAAAAAAGGAGTTTTCTTAAAACCATAGACATCAAAGCCCATTTCTTCAGACGAAGAAATAGATGAAACACTTGCACCAGTTTATATCAAAAGGCCGAATTTTATGACCTTTTTAACGACCACAACAGTTGGGAGAAGTGAAAGGAATATTTAGTCCGGTCTTAGCTACAAACTTTCCACAACAAACAAGAGAAAAGGGAAAATTTTAATGTCCATCGGGTACTAGCGATGAAAGCGATAGAGAAGAACCTCAAAAACAACCTACTGGTTTAAGAGATAATTGGATTTAACCAGTGGTTAAATCCAAAAAAGAAGAAAAACTGGAGGAAACGAAGAATTCTCTGATTTTCATACGCTAGATTTGCCTACTGTCTTAGCACAAAAATGGCTTTTCGAACAAATGCCATCTATCAGAAATGGGCTAACAGATTGAGCAACCGATAATTCTTCTGCATACACAGATATAACTAAACCTCGACCATCATCAAAAAAAACATCCTTAAGAGAAAAATTATGGAGAGTAGTAAAGAAGCCAAAAAGACAGCAGCAAGTCCCTTCTTCAGCCGCACAAGTGGCTCGATTCCTAATGGAAAAGGCCAAACGTTAAGAGGAACGGAGGCTAAAGACATATGACGAAGAAACAAAACCACGCTCGACTTCGGAACCTCGTAAACCACATTATAGAGACCACGGAAAAACTGGTCTATATTATGAAGAAGAACAAAAATCATTATTATCTTGATAATTCGAAATATTTCTATTAGATAGTATTTCCACCCCTTCCAGTTCGTCTTGGATGGTTGTTATCAGATTTCCTTCCGTATCTGGATTTCGTGGCAAATACTCTGGTAAAATGTTTGTACGGCCCTTTATATATATATTGGGGTATATGAATATACTTGCAGACGTAGTATCCATTGTGTAAGCCGAGCTGAAGTATTTTGCATTGTATGTAGACAAAATAGTGATTTTCGGTCTACGCGTAAAATGAATATTTTTTCTATGCAAAAATCGGCGAAAATATTCTGTAAAAACTACAACTGCTAGGCATTCTCTTTCAACCGTTGTATATTTTCTTTCCGCCTCTGTCAGCGACCTGCTGGAGTATTGGGCTATTGATTCTACTCCTTCAGAATTTAGGGTTAATGTGGTAAAGCTTTCTAATTTAGTTAATTATTAATTTAGTAAAAATATATTAAGACGCAAATACAAAGTTTCAAAATACCACTTTTTATTAAGATAAAGATACAAATCGTGGAATGTATAAGCTTGGAGGGAACTTGATCAATAACCAATTTCCTGGCTAAATGCGTCAATGAACCGGAAGGACGTGGTTGGATATCATTTATATAGTCAGATTTTTGAGACTGAGGACAGACTTTCTGACTTAGAGGGTGAACCTCTGCCCGTTTATTATCTTGTTAGAAATACCTTGGGATCTTGTCGGATCATCATAAGTGTCTGTATCTCATTATATATTATTGTAGTTTCTGAGACTTGTGGTCTACTTGGGACAGCCAGTCCCAGTAGAAAATCTATATCTGTAATTATTATATGTAAATTGAATAAAAGTATTGTATTTTAGACAACCTCTCTACGATTTACCTTTAGCCCCTCGAACCTGCCCAGTCGTTACGCCTTATTAGTCCGGTCATAGCCTAAGGCACGCTACCAAAGTTTAAATACCTTAGGGCCATAGTTTATCCTCCCTATAAAGGGAGAATAAAGGCATCTAGGACTACACCACCCAAATACCATAAAATACACGTCACAACAACTGGTGGTCGATGGAAAAACTAGGTCAAGAGGGCTAGATAAAAATAGTAGATTTAAATAAAATGGCTTTACCAGAGGAAAAAATGACTTCCCTATCAACAGTACCTGAAATTGCCAAAATTATACCAGAATACTTGGGAAATTCAGCCGTAGATGAGTTTATCGAAAAATTAAAAATTTTCGACGAACAAACTGAAGCGTTTGAGGATAAGGTAAAAGAGCAATGCGTTGCAGCCACAATAAAGAGAAGCGCCCTTAAACATTTTGAGGCAATTAAGGGAAAAGAGCCCGAGGGCATCAGTACACTAATTGAATCTTTTAAAACAAGATTCATAGAGACAAGCATCTCTGAGAGGCTAAGAACAGAGGTAGTGACATTCAATACCTCAACTAGTATCAGGGAATATGCAGACAAAATTTATAGATCCGTGTGTTTACCATTAGAGAAAGGCGGAAATGACGAGACAGTACAGAAAGTACAACTACATACTTTTACCCAAGGGTTACCAAAAAAGTTGTTAAAACTAATATTATCACGGAAACCTGAAAATTTAGAGCAGGCTATAATACTAGTAGAAACAGAGGTAAAAATTGACGAAGCTACGAAAAAGTTTGACCATAACTCAATAAATAACAAAAGAGCCCAAGGAAACAAAAAAGATAAAGGAAGAAAGAAAAGGCTGATTTTTGAGGTATCAAGTCATAAACTAAACTGGTGTGGTGGAGGCCAATGGTTACTTGATAAGAAGACAGGTGACGGATCCCATCACCTTAAGATATTAGCTGCTAATAACTCTAGAAAATACGGGAACCCTCCCCCACCAAAGACAGATAGTTGGTGAACCAACAATGACAGATCAAAAATATTTAGAAGTAACCAGGAAACAAACAAACAATTGGAGAGAAAATTGTATTGCTATTATTGTAGCAAACCAAACCACTATGCAGCAGATTGCTGGCATAGAATACGCGCAGAAGGCCAGAAGAACAAGGCAAGACACCAGTTCCGAACGCAGGGGGGCAAAAATTTAGGAAGACAGGGAACAAATTATACTTGGAAAACACCTAATACTATTCCTGAATTTAGGCCTAGGAGGCAACCGGTTAAAAATACCCAGGGTCAAAGTAGCAACGCTGAAGGAAACTGGGATAATCCCAGATATTTTTGGCCAAAAAGTGGGCATTGAAGCGGAGAAACCAGCCTGTAAGGGTCGACAGAGCTGTTTCCTTACAAAGACCCCTATATAGTTTAGAATGTTGTGATACAAATGCAAATAATAATAGTCTATCGATTCCGCGTTGTATTAAAATTGAGTGTTTTCAAAATTTACCATGTTTACTAGATACAGGTGCATCTAAATAATTTATTTGAGAAAAAGTTTTTAAGAGGTTTCCTCCTAGTGTCAAAAATAGCGTAGGCAGATGCCAGAATACCCTGTCATCAGTGACTGGGCACAGACTGACAATTTTGGGAGAATGTCCATTGAAATTTAGCACAGGGGATAAAGAAATAACAGTAACAGTAATAATAAGCAAGCAGCTACCATATCCTTGTATTCTAGGAGTAGATGCCATAAAAAAACATGGGATCGCGTGGAAACCCATATCCGATACAATAACCATAAACCAGGCAAACGAAACTAATAGGCAAATTTGCGTAACAACAGATAACGAAAGTGACGATTCGAATTATAACCTACAAATAAGTGGAAAAATCACCATAGAAGGGAGAACGACAGCTCAAGTTCTAGCGACATTAAATATAAAAGAAAGAAAGGTTAAAACCATCGACGCCATGATAGGGGGATACACCATAAAAGAATACCTCATGATTTTCCTGGAAAATCAAGTTATAAAAATTGAAAATGGTATAACATACTTAAAACTATCAAATCTAAGTAATAATAAAGTAAAACTGAACCAGGTAGGACTTGGATCAGTAGAAAAGATTTCAAATTCGGAAATAAAATCTCCAAACAGTCCAGAATTAAGCGTAAACTTCACTAGCCACGAACAATTATCCTCATTAAAACCGCAACCACAAGAAAAGTAAGGAATGTCGAAAACGGATTTTTTGAAACAGTTTGATTTAAAACATTTACCGTAAAACGAAAAAACTAGGGCGGAAAATTTTCTTTGGGATTTCAAATGGACTTTTGCAAGACACAAAGTGGATTACGGATTAACTCACTTAATCACGCAAAAGATATCAACAGAGGGCCCTCCAATCAAAAAGTCACCGCATAAAACACCTTATCATTTAAAACTATGGCTAGAAGATCAAATAAAAGAAATGGAGGATTAGAGAATAATTAAAGAAAGTGTGAGCGGTTGGTGTTTTCTACTTGTAATAGTCAGGAAAAAAGATAACACCTGGAAATTATGTATAGATTTTAGAGCACTAAACGCCGTCACGGTTAAGGACTTGATGAAGTTACCAAGAATTGATACAATTTTAGATTCGCTAGGAGGTTCAAAACATTAAACAAATTTTGACTTAATAGCAGGATATTGGCAAATCGCTATAGATGAAAAAACAAAGCCTAAGGCACCAGTAATCTTAGATGATGGAAGAACGTTCACATTTGAACGTATACCTTTCGGCTTATCATTTAGTCCAAATTGTTTTATTCGACTATTGAATTTGGTGTTAAAAGATAACGAACCGGGAAGGAAAAAACATACCTTGGCTTATTTAGATGATGTAATTCTGTTTAATGAAAACCTGGAAGACCACTTACGCGACTTAGAAAAATACTGGAAAAGTTTCAAAAAGCAGGCTTAAAATTAAAACCCGAAAAGTTAAAAATAGTAGTACCAAAACTATTTTTTCTTGGACATCTCATAAACCAAGGTACTATTTCGCCAAATCCAGAAAAATTTACAGTCATAGAAAATCTACAGCCTCCCAAAGATAAAAAAGCTGCAAATCAGTTTGTGGTTTTTTGAGCTATTTTAGACGATATATTAAAAATTAATCTACAATAGCGCAACCTTTGACAAACCTTTTGAAAAAATCAGGTAAATTCGTTTGTCCTGCGGATGCAAAACAAGCACTAAATGAAATAAAAAGGCAATTATTACTGGCACCAATACTTAAACTACCAGATTTCTCACAAGACTTCTGTTTGCAAACAGATGCTTCGTGGTACGGTATACGAGCCATATTATTAAACATAAATTCTGAAGGAGTAGAATCAATAGTTCAATACGCCAGTAGGTCACTGTCGGGGGGAGAAAGAAAATATTCAACAGTTGAGAGGGAATGTTTGACAGTTGTAGTTTTTACAGAATATTTTTCGACAATTTTTACTTGGAAAAAAATTCATTTTACGCGTAGACCAAAAATCATTAATTTGGTTACATACGATGCAAAATACTTCAGCCCGGCTGACACGCTGGATACTACGTCTACAAGTATAGTCATATACCCCAATATATATAAAGAGCCGTACAAACATTTTAACAGACTATTTGTCACGAAATCCAGATACGGAAGGAAATTTGATAATAACCATCCAGAACGAACTGGAATGGCTAGAAATACTGTCTAATGAAAATATTTTGAATCATCAAGATAAAGATGATTTTTGTTTAGCGATGAAATCCTTTTCAAACAGTTCGTGGTAACGAACTGTAAGTAAGGAGCGACCCGGCTCAATAGTAACCGAAATTCTAAAAAACGGGTATATATAAGTTTCATTATAAGTATATAATGAAAAACTTATAATATATAAGTTTCATTAAGTTTAAGCTTACCCATCAAAAGTTACGTGCCTGAGAAAATTTGGCTGATTTTCGAAAAAAGGGGGAAAGACCCCCTAAAAGTTATAGAACCTTAATGAAAATCACACCATCATATTTAGCCTATCAGAGAACCCTTCTGTAGAGGTTTCAAACTCCTATCTACAAAAATGTGGAATTTTTCATTTTTTGCCAGAAGAAAGAAATCATGGATGCGTGATTATTTTTTTTATTTTTCCCCAGGGGTGATCGCATCGACCCAGTGGTCCTAGAATATTGTGGGAGGGCTTATTGGAACGGAAATCAAAAGTTCTAGTGCCCTTTTTAAGTGACCAAAAAAATTGGAGGGCAGCTAGGCCCCCTCCCACGCTCATATTTTTCCCAAAGTCACCCGATCAAAATTTTGAGATAGCCATTTTTTTCAGCATAGTCAAAAATATGATAAAAATGTCTTTTAGGATGACTTGATCCCCCAAAGTCCCCAGGGGGAGGGCTGAAAGTTATGAACTTTACTCAATGTTAACATATAGTATTGGTTATTGGGAAGTATACAGACTTTTTCAGAGGAGATTTTTTCTGGTAGGTGGGGGATGGAGTGGGTCGGGGGCTATATGGAAGGCTCTTTGCATGAAGGAAGTGTTCATGGGGGAAGGGACAGTGCTATGAAGGGGGCGCCGGATTTCCCAGCAGTATTAAAGAAAAAGATCAGGAATTAAATAAAAAAAAATAAGTTTTTCAACTGATCAACTGATTGTGATTAAGAGGTCATTTTTAAAGAACTGGAAAAAAAAATTCGAACTATAGTTTAAAGAGCAGGGTATTGACTAGGGGCGAACCCCCTAATATACGTGTTAAAATTTTATGAATATAGAAGTTCGTTACGTAAGTTAATTCTAAGTTACGTATATTTATTACTAATAAAAACGTTCGTAAATAAAATTAAACAAGTTTCGAGAAAGCCATTTAACCAAATATGATATGCAAATTTTGTTTTAATTATTTATGTACGGTGAGCCAAAATCAAAACCTGGATTAATTGAAAAACGTTCAAAAATTAAATAAAAAAAACAAGTTTTTTGAACTCAAACTAAGGAGCGACATTAAAAACTAAAACGAACAGAAATTATACCATATATGAAAGGGGCTGTCCCCTCCTCAACGCCTCGCTCTTTACGCTAAAATTAGACTTTCTCACAACTCTATTTTTCTAAACAATAAAAAAACTTTACCGTAAAGAGCGAGGCGTTGAGGAGGGGACAGCCCCCTTCATATACGGAATAATTTCTGTTCGTTTTAAGTTTTAATGTCGCTCCTTACTTTCAGTTTAAAAAACTTGTTTTTTTTATTTTATTATCAAAAGGAACGGAACTGCCAGAACACTTTAAACATTTTTTAAAGGACTAAGATAATTTTGATCTGGACGAAAGTAAAAATCTTTTGGTAAGATATCATAGACCATCACAATAATATAGAAAAATGACTTAAAAGTATTCCAGTGATTCCAAAATCTGTGGAAGAAGAAATTTTACAGATGGCACATGCAACGATTGGCTGTCACATGGGAGAAGCAAAAACTATGGGGAGGCTGAAAGGAAATTTTTATTTTCCAAAAATGCACTCAAAAGTAAAGGCTTTCATACAAAGCTGCCAAGAGTGTGCCAAACAAAAGTCGCCACCAAGGACCCCTTGGGCTGAATTAGGTGTCTACCCCACCCCTTCAGGGGTAGGAGAATTAATGTCAATAGACATTTGGGGAACAGAAGGAAGTTTACCAGTTGCCAGGAAAGGAAACAGGTGCGTACTAACCGTAGTCAAATATTTTAACTCATATTTATACGCTTTTCCAATTAAAGATGAAAAGACAAAAACCATTGCGAAAGTTTTGGTCAATCGCCTATTTCTGGAACACGGAATTTTTCCTAGAGTTTTACTTAGTGACAATTGGTCATGTTTTAGAGCCAAATTCTTAGACGAAATTACAGAATATCTGGGGGTGAGACGATGGTTTACCTCGTCTTATATGGCCGCAGCAAATGGAAAGGTTGAACGAAAGCATAGGGAATTAGCTTACATGCTGGGAATACATGCAAGAGAGGAAAATGAAAATTGTGAGACGATGGTTTACCTCGTCTTATATGGCCGCAGCAAATGGAAAGGTTGAACGAAAACATAGGGAAATAGCTTACATGCTGAGAATACATGCAAGAGAGGAAAATGAAAATTGGGATGAGCATTTACCATTTGTAGTCTTTGCAATAAATACGGCTTTTTCACGTTCCTTAAAAGAAACGCCATTTTTTTGCAACATATAAGAGATCCCAGATTTTTTTTAGATAAAATACAAAATGATAGAATATATTACAACTTAGACCAATATAAGCAAGAAATGGTGATGCGAATGAAAAAAGCTATGGAACAAGTTAAAGACAATCAAAAGATGCGAAAACAGAACAAAAAGAAAAATATGACCGAACAAGCAAAAATAAAACAGATTACCGTTTAGGAGACTTGGTTTACGTGTACAAAACTAACCTGGAAGGAACAAAAAAGTTCAAACCAAAATGGGATGGGCCCTACAGGATTATAAAAATTCTAACAAATAACTTAACATATGTTCTAAAGCATCAGTATAAGGAAAAGGAAGAAGTAGTACACCATAATAGAATGAAAAAGGGATATTTTTCAAAACAATGGAAAACAGAGCCTATTCTTTCAGAAGAAGAAATAGAGGACATGATTTCACCAATATATATCAGAAGACCATATGAATTTTATGACCTTTTTAATAACCACAAAGGTTGGGAGGAGTGGAAGGAGTATTTAGCCCAGTCTTGGCTAAAATCTCTCCACAGCAAACAAGAGAAGAGGGGAAATATTCGAAGCTCATCGGATACTAGTGATGAAGAAAATCAAACACAACAGAAGGGTTTAAAATGTGATAAACCAAGGGTAAAATCCACAGAGGAAGAAAAATTAGAAGGAATCAATGAATTATCTGATTTTCATACATTAGACTCACCTACAATCTTAACGCAAAAATGGCTTTTGGAACAAACGCCATCTACCAGACGCGATCCAACAGAACGCGGCCCTGATAATTCTTATACAGAAACCGATATTAATAAACCTTGGCCATCGTTAAGAAAACCCTCTTTAAGAGAGAAATTATGGAGAAAAATAAAGAAGCCAGAGGGACAGCAACAAGTTCCTTTGTCAGCAACACAAGTAGCCAAATCACTAATGAAAAAGGCCAAACATCAGGAGAAACAAAGATTAAAGATATTTGACGTGGCAACATAACCGCACTCGAATTCAGAACCTTGTAAACCACACTATAGAGACCACGGAAAAACTTGCAAATATTATAAAGAAGAAAAGAAAAATTTTGGGGTAAAAACTTTGGACCAAGAAACGAAGAAAGGTAGAGAAAGCGTAGCCTCCAGCAGACTAATATATGAATAAATCGATTATAACGGGAAAAAAATATTAAAAAAAAATAAAACGAGTAAAAAGCCTCTAACGAAATATCTATGTTTTCTTTTTTTAATCGGTATGTAAATAACATAAAAGTTTTCCTCTCAATATATATCACCAGTAAAAAAAAATTATTAAAAGAAATTCAAAAATTTTTTAGCCTAAATACTCGTAAGATTCCCAGAAAAGAAATAAGCTCCAATCTGAAGTGACATCATAGCTTCCTGCAAAAATCTTGTTTCCGAGACGAGATAAAACTTCGCGAATGGTGTAATGACAAGACTTGTCAAAACGAATTAGGTTAGGTTCCATAAAAGAAATTAAGTAAGGCAACGTAACCTATAAATAGGTGTTGTGAAAATAATTAAATTATACATCAGCATTAAAAGGCGATTCTTTTGATATGTATATTGAAAAAAAAATTATTTTGGGGGGATAAATTAAAAAAAAATGTTTTTGAAGAATTTTAAAATTATATAATGGGAAAAACAGCAAGAGTTTACATTATGTGGCCAATACATGTACAAGCTAGCTGTAATCTTATTATAAATAGTAGAAGATACGATAAATGAAGCTCTTACCAATAAGCGGTGAATATAAACAAAAGACCGTGGATAAAATGGGTCACAATTTATAAAGTATAGCACTGTGTAAAACAAAGTTTTTCTTAGGTATAATTGATTTCAAATATTAAATAAATTCACGTTGCACCATTAACAGAAATAACCAGGTCGAGGACATTGCAAGTGGCCCCGAGGACAGGCCAGTTGACATTTAAAGACGAAACTGCTTATCGTCTCTTAATTGGGGGGGGGGATCCAACAAGCATATCAAATTGATATTAGAAATATCGGTCAAACTGGAGAAGGTTTGGGCTGAATGTTCGTGTAAAATCCTACATGCTAAAAAAATAGCACAGGAAAGATTTTACACTGGCACTAAACCCATAAACTTGTAGAACGGGGTAATAGTCAAAATATCACAAAAGGGACAAATTGCACTCAGTGACTGTATAAAACGAAGGCGCAAATTTAATTGAGGATAATTCCAAACGTCAATAACATACAAAATTATAGGGAACCCATACCAGGTGCTAATAACCCCTATTTCTAAACAACTTTTTGCATGAAACAGGAACTAATTTTTGGTGAAATACCACAGACAATGAATATGTGTCTGTGATCAAAATTACACAATTTTGTGGGAATCACGATATTGTAAGAACGTACATTTTTATGAATAAATGAGAACTAGCAAATGCAGGGCAAAACTTGATTAAAAATGTTCTAAAAATCAGCTGGGAAAAAAATATAGTACTTTTACAACTCTTTTGGATACAGTACTTACAACGCTTTTGGACAGAAAAATTTGAATAATGTCAAAAAAATATACAGGTTGCGAAATTAGACAACCCCCCCATCCTCTAAAAAATAAGGAGATAATGAATTTGACCATAGAAGGGCCATTAGAATAAAAATTTGTAAAAGTTATTGAATAAAACAAAAACATATAAATATAGGCTTAGAAAAGACCTATTTTACTGAAAAAAAAACGGAATAAAAACTGAAAAAAAACCTTAGGCTCCATTGAAATAACGAATAAAAAAAAAGAAGGGTTCAAGTTGAAAATATAGTCAGACAAAATTAAAGGAGAAGAAACTGAATGGAGTCAGTTAAACTCTGTTATACGCACATATGGAACTGACCGAACGAGACTAGTATGAACATTGTACTAAATAGGTACAAAATAAGTAGTATTAATTATACGGAGCCACCATTACAGTGGTTAACGGGGGCCGAGATTAATAGAAATATTGGAGAAATGCTCCAAGTAAACAGGAAAAAATTTTGGTCTCTTATGTGGGAGTCGTTTTCAGAAAAATTACAAAAATTGTCTGAAAAAATAAAAGAAGGCACATAATATCCATAAAGACTTAAGTTAGGTTGAAACCTAAGACCAGGCCACCAAAAAGTTGGGAAGTTAAAGTGAAAGTTAAAAAATTCATTGATTCTTGTATGTCAAAAACTGAATTACTGTGTGTAATGAAGGCCAGGTATTTTCTGCAGAAGGGTCACTTTTCTGAAAAAAGAATAGCCCAAGAGAAAATTGTAGTGACAAATCAAAAAGTGTGGCAATGTTATAAATAATTAATTATTGTGTGTGCAGGTTCATAATAGTCCTTTTAGCTGTAGCTGATGACAAGAGGACCTGGAAACTTTATAAGGAGCTACCAGAAGGCAGCCCTGGTAAGCAAACTTTCAAAGTACAGGCCAAGTCATTTGATAATAGCATAAGAGGTATAAGGTGAACAGCAAAATTTTTAGCTTATCAGGTCTAAGCTGTAAATTGAGCCTTATACCAAAAGGACGTTAAAGCTGAAAAAAAAGAGAGATTACAGACAAAAACGTTATAAAACTGTCTCAAGTACCAAAAATTCGAAAAGAATTAAAAAGCTCAAAAGTCTGAAAAGATTGAGCAAAGTCATGTTATATGAACTATTGCCAAGCTCTTATATAGAGGCTAATCACAGTTATCAGTTATAGTGCATAAATCTATTTGTTGGAGTTGCTTTTGTTTTGTAAATATTTTAATTTCAGTTATGACTTATAATATAAAATTCTTGGCGGACTTATTTAAAAGTTGTACAAAGAATAAATATTGCAGTGATTAAATAAATTATTACAGTACATAATTATTATTTATTTTTAACAATTAAGTTATGTATCAACATAACTTCTGTTAATTTATATATATGTAACCTAAACTATCCCTGTAAATATAATGAATTAATATGTTGAGTATTTGTGTTTTTTAATTTTTATATCATTCAAGAAGTATTCTACATCAATACTTCATAAGCAATTAACAAAACAATAATTGGAATTAATTCCAATGCTAATCTATACCGTGTTTTATTTTTTAAATGCTTTGAGTTCTAACCAGTAGTTAAATATCCTATCTAGTTTTGCGGGGAAAAAAATACTTGTGTAAGCTATTACACAATGCTTGTACATATATATACTATATTTTTATTTTCTTTAAGTTTTAACTAGTGATTTAATGCAATATATAAATGTTTGACATCGAGTCAACGCATAAATATAGTTTTATTGTGAAACAATCTGTTCAGTGATTAATAATTATATATTAAGAGTAAAAAGAGGAGAAAGTAATTAAAAATAATCAACTTTCATTAAAAAAAAGAATGTAGTGATATATACATATTTTGAGTGTTTTGTTTTTACTGTATATAGGTAGAAAATTATGCTTAATGTGTATTCTAATGTGAATATTTATTTTAGATACAGCCTTAGATTTTTTTGGAAATCGAATTTTTCGTAGCATTCTTTTCGGATCCATTTTTCTTTCAATAATATTTTGACATATTTGTGGAAAGTAATAAATTTTGAAGCCACTTCAAATGTATCCTGATACTATCATCTCATACCATCAGAAACCAAACCAAACTTGATCAACTGATATTTTGGAAACTATAGCAGCATTACAGACTTTACTACAAGTTCATCAGAAAGTGAGATAAAATCAGAACTTAATTTAGGCCTAGATAATGTGCTACATAGCCTCAAGGCTTTATATTATTGAAAAATGTGGAAATACTTTGTGCTGAAAAAAATATGTGAAAATTTAAAAACCAAAAATGTTATGCGTAATTTATCCAAGGTATTTCTAAAACGAAAAATAATCGGAATATCAAGCACATCAAACAGATAAATTAAATTATTAATGGGACTTAGATTTAAACTCAAATAAGTCAATAACTTTTCTAACATAATTTGAAATATTATGTAAGCAAAGCCACTAATATAATGTTCAAGCTGCTTGGGGTCAAGTTAAAGCAGAAAGTGCATATGAAAAAGGGTAAAGAGAGTATTTTTCATTCCTAAAGACAAAGAAAAAGAGAAACAAGGATGAATTTCAAATTGAAATCCTTTGACAAAAAAAGAACATGGCATATATTGGACCAGAAACATGACCCTAAGGAAACCCATTGAGGGTATATGCACATAATGACCCAAAGATGGCAGCATAATAGCTGTAAAAAAAATTATTAAGTTGTTTTAAAAGTAAAATATTGAAAATTTGGACAATTCTTCTTTAAATGGGGAGGACTGTGGTAAAGCTTTTTAATTTAATTAATTATTAATTTAGTAAGAATATATTAAGACGCAAATACAAAGTTTCAAAATACCACTTTTTATTAAGATAAAGACACAAATCGTGGAATGTATAAGCTTGGAGGGAACTTGCTCAATAACAATAAAATTTCCTGGCTAAATGCGTCAATGATCCTGAAGGACGTGGTTGGTTTTTCATACATATACTCAGATTTTTGAGACTGAGGACAGACTTTTTGACTTGCAGAGTGAACCTCTGCCCGTTTATTATCTTGTTGGAAATACCTTGGGATCTTGTCGGATCATCGTAAGTGTCTGTATCTTATTATATAGTATTGTAGTTTCTGAGACTTTTGGTCTACTTGGGACAGCCAGTCCCAGTAGAATATCTATATCTGTAATTATTATATGTAAATTGAATAAAAGTGTTGTATTTTAGACAACCTCTCTACGATCTACGTTTAGCCCCTCGAACATACCCAGTCAGTACGCCTCATTAGTCCGGTCTTAGCCTAAGGCACGCTACAAAAGTTTAAATACCTTAGGGCCATAGTTTATCTGCCCTAAAAAGGGAGAATAACGGCATCTACGACTACACCACCCAAATACCATAAAATACACATCACAACATTAGTAATATGGCCCAAATTCCAAGAATCTGTTTCAAACAGAAGAATCTGTTTGTAAATAGAAATCTGGTGACAAATCTGGTAGTATAAGTACTGGCGCCAGTAATAACCGCCTTTTTGTTTCATTCAGCGCTTATATTGCTTCCGAGGGACATGGAAATTTACCTGATTTTTTCAAAAGATTTGTCAAAGGTTGCGCTATTGTAGCATAATTTTTAATATATCGTCGGGAATAGCTTAACAAACCACGAACTGATCTGCAGCTTTTTTATCTTTCGGTGGCTATTATTGTGGTATATTATTGTAGTTTCTGAGACTTGTGGTCTACTTGGGACAGCCAGTCCCAGTAGAATAGCTATATCTGGAATTAATATATGTTAATGGAATAAAAGTACTGTATTTTAGACAACCTCTCTAAGATCTACCTTTAGCCCTTTGAACATACCCAGTCGGTACACCTCATTAGTCTGGTCAAAGCCTAAGGCACGCTACCAAAGTTTAATTACCTTAGGGCTATAGTTTACCTCCCCTATAAAGGGAGAATAAAGGCATCTACGACTACATCACTCAAATACCATAAAATATACTTCACAACATTAATAATATGGCCCAAATTCAAAGAATCTGTTACAAACAGAAGAATCTGTTTGTAAACGGAAATCTTGTGACAAATCTGGTAGTTTAAGTATTGACACCTGTAATAACCGTCTTTTTCTTTCATTCAGCGCTTATATTGCTTCCGAGGGACATGTGAATTTCCCTGATTTTTTCAAAAGATTTGTCAAAGGTTGCGCTATTGTTGCATAATTTTTGATATATTGTCGGGAATAGCTTAACAAACCACGAACTGATCTGTCGCTTTTTTTTTTCTTTCGGGGGCTGCAATTTTTCTAGGACCGTAAATTTTTCTGGATTCGGCGAAATAGTTCCTTGGTTTATCAGATGTTCAAGAAAGACTAGTTTTGGTACTACTATTTTTTAGCTTTTCTTGTTTTAATTTTAAGTATGCTTCTTCAAATTCTTCCGGTATTTTTCTAAGTCCAACTAAATGGTATTCCTGGTTTTCAGTAAACAAAATTAAATCATCTAAGTAAGCCAAGGTATCTTTTTTCCTTTCTGGTTGGCTATCTTTTAACAACAGACCAATTAGTCGACTAAAAAAGTTTGGACTAAATGATAAGCCAAAAGCATACGTTCAAATGTAAACTTTCTTCTATCATCTAAGATTACTGTTGCCTTGAGCTTAGTTTCTGGATCTAAGGCTATTTGCTAATATCCTACTATTAGGTCAAAACTCGTGTAGTATTTTGAATCTCTAAGCGAATCTAATATCGTATCAATTCGTGGTGATTTCATAAGATCTTTTACCGTAACTGCATTTAGCGCTCTAAAATCTATGCATAATCTCCAGGTATTGTCTTTTTTTCTGAACATTTATTAGGGGAAAACACCAATTGCTAATACTCTCTTTAATTATACCCTGTTCTTCCATTTCCTTTATTTGGTCTTCCAGCCATTGATCTAAATGATAAGGTGTTTTATAGGGAGATTTTTTATTTGGAGGGTACTGTGTTGGTACTTTGTGCGTGATTAAGTGAGTTAATCCGTAATCCGCTTAGTGTCTGGCGAATGTCCTTCTAAAACCCCAAAGAACATTTCCCAGCCGGGTACTTATGTTTTTCGGTAAGTGTTTCAAATGAAATTGATGCAAAAAGTCATGTTTTAGTCATTCCATACTTTTCTTGCGGCTGTGGTTTCGATGCCATTTTGTCGTGGCTAGTGAAATTTACGAATAATTCTGGGCTGCTTAGAGTTTTATTTCTGAATTCTCAGTTCTTTTATTTCTGAGAGATTTTATGGAATTGAAGTCTTTTCCACCGATCTAAACGCTATTTGATTCAGCTTTACTTTGTTATTACTTAGATTTGATAATTTTAAATATGTGATACCATTTTCAATTTTAATAACTTGATTTTCCACGAAAATCGTGGGGTAATCTTCGAGGGTGTATCCCCCTATCATGGCATCAATTGTTTTAACATTTTCTTCTATTGTATTTAATGTCCCTAGCACAGGAGCTGTTGTTCCCTCTTCTATTATGATTTTCCCGTTTATTTTTAATTTATAATCCGAATCATCATTCTCTTTGTCTGTTGTTACGCAAATTTTCCTATTAGTTTCATTTGGCTCGCTTATGGTTATTGTATCAGTTAGGGGTTCCCATACGATTCCATATTTACTTATAGCTTCTACTCCTAGAATACAAGGAAATTTTAGCTGCTTACATATTATCACTGTTACTGTTACTCCTTTATCCCCTGTGCTAAATTTTAATGGACATTCTCCCAAAATTGTCAGCTGTTACTGATGTCAGAGTATTCTGGCTTACGCGATTTTTTACACTAGGAGGAAACCTCTTAAATACTTCCTCTAGAGTTAATGATTTAGACGCACCCGTATCAAGTAAAAACGGTAAATTTTTGAAACACTCAATTTTAAGACAAAACAAAATCGGTATATTATTATTATTTTGCCTCTGTATCACCAAATTCTAAACTATAGCGGGGTCTTTGTAAGAATTCAGCTCTGTCGACCCTTGCAAGCTGGTTTCTCCGTTTAAATGCACACAGGTTGACCAAAAGCTTCTGGGGGTATCCCAGTTTTCTTCAGCGTTGCTATTTTGGCCCTTGGTGTTGTTAACCGTTTGCTCTCTAGGCCAAAATTCAGGAATATTATTAGGTTTTTGCCACGTATTGTTTGTTCCCTGCCTTCTTAAATGTCTGCCCCCCTATGTTCTAAACTGGTGTTTCATCTTGTACGTCTGGCCTTCTTTGCGTTTTCTATGCCAGCAATCTGCCGCATTGTTATTTGGTTTGCTACAATAATAGCAATTAAACTTTCTCTTAAATTGTTTGTTGGTTCCTTGGTTACTTCTAAATATTCTTGATCTGTCATTGTTGGTTCTCCAACTACCTGTTTTTGTTGGCGGTGGGTGCTCATATTTTCTATAGTTATTAGCTGCTAATATCTCAAGGTCGTGGAATCTGTCAGCTACTTCCCTAGAAAGCGACCTTTGCCCTCCTTCACGCCGTTTTGATTCGCCATTTGGATCCTCAAAGCTCACCCGTTTCTCTCCCCTTTCATATTTTACACTTTCTTGGGCTCCTGTGTTATTGATTGACATCTGATCAAAATTTGTCATGACCTCGTCAATTTTTACTTCTGTTTCTACTAGGATTATAGCCCGCTCTAGATTTTCAGGTTTCTGTGATAATATTAGTCCTAGTAGCGTTTTAGGTAACCCTTGCGTATAAGTATGTAATTGTACTTTCTGTAGTGTCTCGTCATTTGCGCCTTTCTTTAACTGTAGGCATACAGATCGAAAAATTTTGTGATGTATTTTGTGATGTTGATATATTGAATGTCACTACCTCTGTTCTTAGCCTCTCGGAGATACTCGTTTCTATGAGCCTTGTTTTAAAAGATTCAATTTGAGTACTAATGCCCTTAGGCTCTTTTTACTTAATCGCCTCCAACTGTTTAAGGGCGCTTCCTTTTAATCTAGCTGCGACGCATTGCTCTTTGACCTTACCGTCAAAAGACTAAATTACTTCGTCAAAAATTTTCAATTTTTCGTTAAACTCATCTACATCTGTAATTCCCGCGTAGTCTGGTATAGTTTTGGCAATTTCAAGTACCGTTGATAGGGAAACCATTTTCTCCTCTGGTAAAGCCATTTTATTACAATATATTATATTTATCCAGCCCTCTCGACCCAGGTTTTGTAACCGCAACCAATTGTGGTAAGGTGGTTTTATGGTATTTGGGTGAAGTTTCGGTTGTTGCCTTTATTCTCTCTTTTTAGGGGAGATAAACTATGGCCCCAAGGTCATTGAACTTTTGTAGCGTGCCTTAGGCTATGACCTGACTAATTAGGTATAAAAGCTGGATATATTCAAGAGACTAAATGTAGATTGTAGATAGATTGGCTATAATACAATATTTTTATTCAGCTAACATACACTAGTACAATGTTTAATAATAGATATATATTCTGCTGGGACTGGTTGTCCTAGGTAGACCACAAGTATCAGAAATCTACAACAATATATAAAAAGATACTTAGACACTTACAAAAATCCGAAAATATTCCAAGGTATTTCTAAATCAACGGACCAGATGTCAGTCCGGCATAAGATTAGTATCTGACCGCTCCTTTCCATAAAATGTATCTTTTATATTGAAAAACTAAGAGCCTCGGGGAATAATATCAAACTGTTCGTTCCTCACACAATCGCCATTCAAAGTCATATTGCCACTGGATCAAGTACCTACACCAATTCTTCATTTATCAACGGTGAAATTCCTTCGAAACTTGCCTTGGCTTTTGTAAAAAGTGCCAGTGCCATAGGATCGTGGACAAGTTTGCCACATGAATTTGAGTTATTTGGACTTTTGTCTCTTGTATGTGAAGTAAATGGAATTCCTCTCTACAATTTGTCCTTTGATATATCCTATAGGACCCTATATGAGTTGACCATGCAATCCCTAGATCAAGATTCTCAACTACATTAAAATGGTATAACCGATGCAATATTCGCAAAACGTCATGGTATCATTTTTCAGGACTTGTGAAGTACTCAAGATATCAGTCTGTTCTGAACGGGCACTATGTGTTCAGAGTGTACTCTTGACAGACCATTGGCGGATAGTGAGGCGTTAATCTCCCTCAATCAATTTGAAACCTATTGGGAAATTATCCCTGACGGTAGTGTTCTTTTAGATTTGGCACCATGAACACCAATCAAAAAATTGATTAAGTTAACAAGAATCCTTTTATGTCCAAATACAAATCCTATTGTATACCCTCAGATTTCCTTGATTATATTCATATTGTTAACAAAACCATTATCATTGTTAATAGTAGTCAATCAACTGTGCAGACGGGTCATTGGTTATGCATCTATCAAACAGTGGAGACCGCGGGATTTTTTGATTTTCATAGTCTACCATATGCATTGAACAAAATACACATCAAAAACTATCTTAGAGGAAGCGGAAAAATATTAGATTAGATTTAGAAGTAAACACAGGATTGGTAGACAAAAGACTGTGGTTTTTATGTCTTATTAAATTTCATTTTGCGATGTTATGCCTATACTTTCAGTGAATTTCTTAACATTTATGTGCACACTCCTCGTTTGAATGACTTTCTAGTAGAAAATATCCTCTCAGACCTATACAGTATTGATTTCAGTGCCCTAAGAATAAAGTGTTTTAAAAATGTATGTGAATTTGTTTATTAATAAAATATATATGCACTATAAAAAAGTATGTTGTCTTCATTTGTTTAGATTTCTTCTTCTTCATAGTCATTTAGATTGTCATCATCATATTCATCGCCGTCAACAACGATTAGCGGTGGTAGATCATTTGGATTCAACTTGTACTGATCCTGGCGAGCAAAGTCAGGGTTACATTTTCCACAATATATTGTAACCTCATTTTTATTAAATCTTCTTGTGAAGTCAATAATAGTATTACGATTCATATTGAAAAATTTACCTGTTTCTATCTTATTATTTGAAGTAATGTCGCACACAATATTCTCATATGAAGAATCACTTTCTGTCACTGCCAAATAAAAATCACTAGGCTTATAATCATTAGTAGCATTGTCCTCAAAACGATGACGCAGGAACCATACTCTTTTTATGTTGTTACAATTGAAACTTGCTCCAAATTCTTCTTCCCAATACAATTTAAATCCGGGACGATACCAATCCCGTAGAAATAAACTGAAGTCACGTTTAGGGTTTTTTCCAATCATACCAGGGTAAGTATTTTCCCACTGGTCTCACTTATCATAATGACAATTGGAGCATAGATGCCCAATAGGATGAGAGTCACAAGCCTCTTCAAGACATGTATTACAGTCCTTAATTTGTAGAGAATATCCTTTATGTAATTTACACGGATTGCACAGTCTACACTTTTCATTATAGTCATCAACTGTAGTACAGTTCTCACATGATGTCCAGCTGCTCAATGTAAATAACCATAGGGAACATGTATGATACATTTTTTCGATGTTGTCCGTCTCACTGCCAAAAAGAAACTGACTCAAAATCAATAAAAAAAACATTGTCTTCTAGGAGGAAAAGGAGAATTAATCGAGTATCGTCACAAAAACTTATTTCCTATTATTTTAAAGAATGAATTTCTAGGTAGTGGTTAAAAGCAGAATCACAATGTCATTTTGCTTCGTTTCAATTAATATATCAATGAATTCAGTAAATGTATTTCATTGAAAACGCATAAGCTTCATACAATAGTTCAAAGATGGAGAATCAGTTCCCATTATGCCGTTAAGCATTTCTAGAGGAAAATTTTTCTGTTGAAGAGATAATTCCAGAAAGTCATCATCTAACACTAAACATTTTTCCAATTTGACTAGATTCCGTAAGATCTTCTGTTTCTCAAATCCAATCATTCTTGATACTCCCACTACCAACTATAGACTAAAATAGCAATTGCATGTTTCTACTTTGTGCACAATCTCAATACCTCTTGGACACCACCACTCACCATAGAGAGAGAGAAAGTGGAGTAAACGGTCATCTAGAGTGTCTAATCAAAAAAAAAGTATTATAAAAAATTATTTTTTATTGACAGAAGTGTAATAAAAGAATATACTTTCACTCTCTTTGCGTTAGGTGAGTCAATCCATTTTCCTTAATGTGCTTCATAATAGCATTCAATCCATACTGTAGTCGTGATAAATCCATTATATTCACTTTTGCGGCAAAGCATAATTGTTCATCTGACTTAAATTTACTCCATGATATAACGTATCTAACATCTCATCCCACTCAAATGTTAGTCGGGAATCCTTATCAATTTCGACTGCTAAGTTGGGGGCCGTTGTCTTCACAACATCACTATCATCTCCTTTGAGGTTCTATATTGTAAAACAACTCATTCTCACAATATTTTAAAGTTTATTTTTCCAATTTGAAGTAATGAAAACTAATCAATTTCAACATATTGGCTGAGATACTAAATCGGTATCGGACTTTTTATATCCACGCTCAACGTCAGAGTAAAAGCGTCAACTCCTATAATCATGCTACAATGAAGAATCATGTCCAACATTAAAACATCCATAACAGCCTGAAAACTACTAAAAACCATATATTCATACAATAAAATATCCATACAAAAAAAATATTAAATAAAACACCAAGCATATAACAATACCATGAGAAAAAAAAACCACCAATGCATGAAAACAGAATGACTTTTAACAGAAAACATGATATTTAACACCAGTACAATGAACAATAAAAATCCATAAATATAAAACATCCATAAACATAAAACATCCATATATTAGTCTTCTCTCTTTAATTGATACAGTAATGTCCCATCTGTCTGCTACTTTTAATTGACACGGTACCTGTCTTGTTGTATGGTGGGGGGACTGCCCACTTGAAAATGTTATAGCTACATGGGGGGCCACCCCGCTTGAAACTGTTATAGCTACATGGGGGGGACACCCCACTTGAAACTATTATAGCTACATGGGGGGACACCCCGCTTGAACATGTTATAGCTACATGGGGAGACACCCCGCTTGTAACTGTTATAGTTACATGGTGGGACACCCCGCTTGAAACTATTATATCTACATGGGGGGACACCTCGCTTGAAACTGTTATAATAACACTACTTAACCCCACCCCCCCCCCCACGCCCACCTTTTCCCTTAACAAATCCATTCAAATTTTTAGATAACCGTTTTGTTCAACGTACTTGAAAGTTCTGAAAACTAGGTCTTTGAGGATGACAACTCTCCCCCCCCCCCGGGCCCTCAGGCAAGGGTCTTAAGTTATGCCCTGGGAGTATATAAGGTTCTTATAGAATGTTTTGTCATAGAAACTTCAAAAAGGGCTCATTTGATTGGACATTGAAAAGGCTAGTGTCCTTAAAAACAGTTGAAAGTGATTGGAAGGCAACTAACATCCCTTCCACGCCAACCATTTATCCAAACACATCCAATAAAAATTTTATATATAGCAATTTTGTTGAACGTAGTTAAGAGGTCCGGAAGCTATATCTTTGAGGATGACAGCCCCCAACCCCCCGACAAAACCCTCAGCATAAGGGTTGTAATTTATGCCCTGTGGGTATATAAGGTTTTTAGTGAAAGCTTTGTCGCAGAAACTTGAAAAAGGGCTAATTCGATTGGAAATTTAAAGGGCTAATGCCTATTTCAATAGTCGAAAGTGATTTTAGAGCAACTAACTCCCCTCTCACGCCAACTTTTTCCCAAATATAGCCAATCAAAATTTTTAGAAATTTTTAGCCATTGCTCGAAATAGTTAAAAGTGTTAAAAACTAGGTCTTTGAGGATGATAACCCCCTCAGAGCCCTCAGGGCAAGGGTTGTAAGTTATACCCTGGGTTCATATAAGGTTTTTATAGATACTAATGTTAAGAAACTTCAAAAAGGGCTCATTCGATTTGAAATTAGTAGTGCTTGCGCCCTTTTTAATAGTCGAAAATGATTAAAGCATAACTAACACCCCTCTCACTTCCATCATTTCTCCAAACACATCCAATCAAAACATTGACATAGCCATTTTGTTCGAAGTAGTTAAAAAGTCTGCAAATTATATTTTTGAGGATGACACTCCCTCCACAGCCCTCGAGGCAAGGATTGTAAATTATGCCCTGTGGGCACAAAAAGTTTTTTTTATAGAAAAAGTGGTCGTAGAAAATTTATAAAGGATTCCTTCGATTGAAAATTGAAACGGCTAGTTCCCTTTTTAATAGTCGAAAGTGATTGGAGGGCAAATAACCTCTTTCTCACGCCTATCATTTCCCCAAACACATCCAATCAAAATTTTGAGATAGCTATTTTGTTCAATGTAGTTGAAAGATCCAAAAATTATGTGATTGAGGATGATAACCCCCTCAGAGCCCTCAGGGCGAGGATTGTAAGCTATGCCCTGGGGCTTTTAAGATTTTTATAGAAAACGTTGTCGTAGAAACTTCAAAAAGGGCTCGTTCGATTGGAAATTTAAAGGGCTAGTGCCTTTTTTAATAGTCGGAAGTGATAGAAGGGCAACTAACCCCCCCCCGCACGCCCACCATTTCCCCAAACAAATCCAATTAAAATTTTGAGATAGCCGTTTTGTTTAACGTATAGCCGTTGAAAGTTCTGAAAATTAGGTATTTGAGGATGACAACCCCCTAACAGCCCTCAAGGCAAGGGTTGTAATTTATACCCTGGGGGCATATAAGGTTTTTAGAAAGCATTGTCGTAGAAACTCAAAAAGGGTTCATTCGATTGGATATTGAAAGGGCTAGTGCCCTTTTAATAGTCAAAAGTGATTGGAAGGCTTCACATTTTTATAGTAAACATCGATATGGGTACAATGTATTATTGTTTTGTTTGTTTAGACCAGGGCACTTCGTATTGAAGGAGTTCTCGTAGGAACTTTGAAAAGGGCTCATTCGATTGAAAATAGAAAGGGCTAATGCCCTTTAAATAGTCAAAAATGATTGGAGGTCAACTAGTCCCCCTCCCACGTCCACCCTTCCATTTAGTTCTAAAAACTAAATGTTTTCTTAAAATTAAATCAAAATGCACTGTGAGTAGTGGGGCCTCCATTGGTTCAAGCGCACCCCTAGATTTAACGGCACATCCCTCTTTTGACGACCAGGTGTCGCAATTTTAGGGAAAATTCCCAGCCCTGTCAAGTTTCTCAGTGATAATCACTTGGAATTTTGTCTGTATAATAGAAAAGTAGTAATAATAGGGGATATTAACACATGGGAAACTAACAACTGGAGCTCTTAACCCCTCAAACCTGTTTGTAGTTGACGGAATTCCCTGGCAAGAGTTAAATGTCCTTGGCAAGAGTTCAATGTCCTTTTCTGTTAGGTTAGGTGTTTTTCTACGACATGCTCTCTGACGTCATATGACACACCCCGTTTCAAGCGCGTGTTACACCACATGACACACCCTTTTTTTTCTATGGAAAACTCCTTTGTTCTTCAATGACAGGCCCTCTGACGTCAAACCTACGCAATACCTTTAGGGGTTCTATTAAAGGGAACACAGTTGCCAAGGCTCCGTGACACACCCCTCTGGGCTCCAATGACGTCATAAGACTTACCCCGTTTCAAACGGACAGGTCTAATATGCCTAACTTTGCGACAGGAAACCAAGGGGGAATCCCCACTTGTAATGTAATGACAGCTCACACCTTACGTAATTATTGTGCAACACTGTCATGTGGTACTTTTTTTACCCAAAACCCCCAAAGCGTTTTTTCATTAACTTAATGGTGGTACGCACTTAATCTAAGGCCAGCGCATCTTACGCATGGACGTCGCATCCTTCACTGCAAGGTAATACCTTTTTGAATTTTTTCGCCCAAAAGCATCAAGACATTTTCGTGTTTTTCGGCGTTTCATTTCTACGCTCGAAACATCTTTCATATTTTTTTTTCTAGAGTTCTTGACCCCGCCAGGATTCGAAAGGTCATTCCCTTTTAATGGTACAGCGCACCAGGCAAGTCGTCCATGAAATCAATTCCAGTATTTTGTATCTGAAACCATCTTCTAAAAATAACCTTTTGCGTCTCAGCTAAGACACCCCATTTTTTGGCACTCATTAGAATGATTCGTTACTCTCCCAATTATATACACCCCAGGAGACATTTGGTCTCAGGATATTAATAACGATAAAACGAAAATGTATCGTTTCTTTACGCGGGTTAGTAGATTTCACACTATCACGACAATAAGCCCCCCCCCCACTAACATGCAATACCGGAGTAATAAGGTTGATATTAGATGCAAATTTAAGAAGCGTTAAGAGCTTTAAAGGGAAATATCCATTTGTTTTAGTACCTGTTAGATTTTGACCTCTTCCATGGGAAAAACTCCTTAATGTCTACACCCTAACTTTTAAGCTGTAGGCACCCCATAATAACATTAGATGACTACCCCCCAAACCTGACAAGACATCATCTCCATCAAGACATTTTTCAGGTATTTCATATTAAAAATTATGTCTCTAAGTCCTGTGATTCAAGTTTCTCTAAATCATATCAGAAAAATAGAATGACACTTTTAATTTAAATTTTAAAAACTTATTCTTGTGCATACTATTGATGAGGACTGATGGTTTTCATTCAATAGTTTTTCATGAAAAACAAACTTTATTCTTACATCTCTAAGTCATATCAGAAAAATAGAATGACACTCTTGACTGAAATTAAAAAAAATATTCTTATGCGTATTATTGATGAGGACTGATGATTCTCTTTCAATATTTTTTCATGAAAAACAAACTTCTTTTTTTTAGGATTTTCCAGAGCTCCCCCTACCCATTACAAAGATATGGAGGGTTGAAGTAACACCAGTGATCATTTCAAACAGACCAGCTGTTACACAATATGGTCGTTGGCCAAAACCATTAATACCATCAACAATAACCGTAAACCACCCAATAGCCAACTGTCCAGCTACCAAATCCACAGCAAGATGACACAACCATCCGGATCAATCATACACCAGCCAACATTCAACTGGTTAACTGCCACTCCAAACATGCAAACCATACTCCCATTCCAAGAAGCTGATGTAGTCATGGAGCCAGTCGCCTCTCTCCGTGATTACGTAAGAAAAAAATTGAATTCTCTCTCTCTCTCTTTCTCTCTCTCTCTCTCTTATCTCTGTTTATATCTATCCCTGTGTGCGTGTTATAAAAAAAAAGAAAAAAAAAACACAACATTAATGTTAGGATCTAGCGTGAATTAAGAATTAAAAAAAAGGTAATAAAAGGGTAGCGGTTGCATAGATTTAGGTCATTAAACACTGAACAATTTTTTGTTCAGCTTAATTGAAGTGTCACATCACCATATAAAAAAAATTATGACATAATTTCTCTTTCTTATACCAGATTACACTTGAAGAATCATATTAAACATACAATTACACACACACACACACACACACACACACACACACACACACACACACACACACACACACACACACACACACACACACACACACACACACACACACACACACACACACACACACACACACACACACACACACACACACACACACACACACACACACACACACACACACACACACACACACACACACACACACACACACACACACACACACACACACACACACACACACACACACACACACACACACACACACACACACACACACACACACACACACACACACACACACACACACACACACACACACACACACACACACACACACACACACACACACACACACACACACACACACACACACACACACACACACACACACACACACACACACACACACACACACACACACACACACACACACACACACACACACACACACACACACACACACACACACACACACACACACACACACACACACACACACAAAGTTGCAAAAAGTCATGTTTTAGTCATTCCATATTTTTCTTGCGGCAGCGGTTTTGACGCCATTTTTTCTTGGTTAGTGAAATTTAGGAATAATTCTGGGCTGCTCAGAGATTTTATTTCTGAATTCTGAGTTCTTTTATTTCTGAGAGATCTTATGGAATTGAAGTCTTTTCCACCGATCCAAACACTATTTGGTTCAGCTTTACTTTGTTATTAATTAGATTTGATAATTTTAAATATGCGATACCATTTTCAATTTTAATAACTTGATATTCCACGAAAATCATGGGGTATTCTTCGAGGGTGTATCCCCATATCATGGCATCTATTGTTTTAACATTTCCTTCTTTTGTATTTAATGACCCTAGCACTGGAGCTGTTGTTCCCTCTTCTATTATGATTTTCACGTTTATTTTTAATTTATAATCCGAATCGTCACTCTCTTAGTCTGTTGTTACGCAAATTTGCCTATTAGTTTCATTTGGCTGGCCCATGGTTATTGTATCAGTTAGGGGTTCCCATACGATTCCATATTCACTTATAGCTTCTACTAATACAAGGACATTTCCGCTGCTTACATATTATCACTGTAACTGTTATTCCTTTATATCCTGTGCTAAATTTTAATGGACATTCCCCCAAAATTGTCAGCTGTTACTGATATCAGAGTATTATGGCATCTGCTTACGTGATTTTTTACACTAGGAGGAAAGTTCTTAAAAATTTCCTCTAGAGTTAATGATTTAGACGCAACCGTATCAAGTAAAAACGGTAAATTTTTGAAACAATCAATTTTAAGACAACGCAAAATCGGTAGATTATTATTATTTTGCCTCTGTATCACCAAACTCTAAACTATAGCGGGGTCTTTGTAAGGATACAGCTCTGTCGACCCTTACAAGCTGGTTTCTCCGTTTAAATGCACACTGTTTGACCAAAAGCTTCTGGGGCTATCCCAGTTTTCTTCAGCGTTGCTATTTTGGCCCTTGGTGTTGTTAACCGTTTGCTCTCTAGGCCAAAATTCAGGAATATTATTAGGTTTTTGCCACGTATTATTTGTTCCCTGCCTTCTTAAATGTCTTCCCCCTGCATTCTAAACTGGTGTCTTATCTTGTACGTCTGGTCTTCTTTGCGTATTCTCTGCCAGCAATCTGCTGCATAGCGATTTGGTTTGCTAAAATAATAGCAATTAAACTCTCTCTTAAACTGCTTGTTGGTTTCCTGGTTTCATCTAAATATTCTTGATCTGTCATTGTTGGTTCTCCAACTACCTGTTTATGTTGACGGTGGGTGCCCTTATTTTCTATAGTTATTAGCTGCTAATATCTCAAGGTCGTGCAATCTGTCAGCTACTTCTCTAGAAGGCGACCTTCGCCCTCCTTCACGCCTTTTTGATTCACCATTTGGCTCCTCAAAGCTCACCCGTTTCTGTACCCTTTCATATTTTACACTTTCTTGGGCTCCTGTGTTATTTAGTGACATCTGATCAAACTTTTTCATAACCTCGTCAATTTTTACCTCTGTTTTTACTAGGATTACAGCCTGCTCTAGATTTTTAGGTTCCCGTGATAATATTAGTCTTACTAGCTTTTTTGGTAACCCTTGGGTATAAGTATGTAATTGTACTTTCTGTACTGTCTCGTTATTTCCACCTTTCTCTAACTGTAGGCATACAGATCGAAAAATTTTGTGATGTATTTTGTGATGTTGATGTATTGAATGTCACTACCTCTCTTCTTAGCCTCTCGGAGATACTCGTTTCTATGAACCTTGTTTTAAAAGATTCAATTTGAGTACTAATGCCCTTACGCTCGTTTTACTTAATCTCCTCCAAGTGTTTAGGGGCGCTTCCTTTTAATCTAGCTGCGACGCATTGCTCTTTGACCTTATCGTCAAAAGACTCAAATAGTTCGTCAAAAATTTTCAATTTTTCGTTAAACTCATCTACATCTGAAATTTCCGCGTAGTCTGGGATAATTTTGGCAATTTCGTCTTACGTTGATAGGGAAACCATATTCTCATCTGGTACAGCCATTTTATAACAGTATATTATATTTATCCAGCCCTCTCCACCCAGGTTTTCCAACTGACACCAGCTGTGGTGAGGTTGTTTTATGGTATTTGGGTGAAGTTTTGGTTGTTGCCTTTATTCTCTCTTTTTAGGGGAGATAAACTATGGCCCCAAGGTTATTGAACTTTTGTAGCGTGCCTTAGGCTATGACATGACTAATTAGGTATAAAAGCTGGATATATTCGAGAGATTAAATGTAGATTGTAGATAGATTGACTATAATACAATATTTTTATTCAGCTAACATACACTAGTACAATGTTTAATAATAGATATATATTCTGCTGGGACTGGTTGTCCTAGGTAGACCACAAGTATCAGAAATCTGAAACAATATATAAAAAGATACTTAGACACTTACAAAAATCCGAAAATATTCCAAGGTATTTCTAAATCAACGGACCAGAGGTCAGTCCGGCATAAGATTAGTATCTGACTGCTCTTTCCCATAAAATGTATCTTTTATATTGAAAAACTAAGAGCCTCGGGGAATAAGATCAAACTGTTAGTTCCTCACACAATCGCCAATCAACATCATATTGCCACAGAATCAAGTACCTACACCGATTCTTCATTTATCAATGGTGTAATTCCTTCGAAACTTGCCTTGCTTTTTGTAAAAAGTACCAGTGCCATAGGATCGTGGACAAGTTTGCCACATGAATTTGAACTATTTGGAATTTCCTCTCTTGTATATAAAGTAAATGGAATTCCTCTCTACAATTTGTACTTTGATAAATCCTATAGGATCCTATATGAATCGACAATGCAATCCCTAGATCGAAATTCTCAACTATATGAAAATGGTATTACCGATTCAATGTTCGCAAAAAGTCATGGTATCATTGTTTTGGACTTGTCTGGTACTCAAGATATGAGTATTGTCCGAACGGGTACTATACGTTTAGAGTGTACCTTTGAAAAACAATTGACAGAGAGTATAACATTAATCTCACTCAATCAGTTTGAAACCTATTGTGACATTACCCCAGACGGTAGTGTTCTTTTAGATTTGGCACCATGAACACCAATCAAATAATCGATTAATTTAACAAGTATCCTTTTATGTCCAAATACAAATCCTATTGTATACCCTCAGACTTCCTTGATTAGACTCATACAGTTAACAAAACCCTTATCATTGTTAATAGTAGTCAATCGATTGTGCAAACGGGTCATTGACTCTGCATCTATCAAACAGCGAATAATATAGAATTTTTTTATCCTCTTGGTCTACCATATGCATTCTACACACCACACATAAAAAAATACCTTGAAGGAAGTGGGAAGACAATTATTCAAAATCGGATGCAAGTACAAGATTTATCAAACAAAAGCTGTGGTTTTTATGCATTACTTTATTTCATTTTTCAATGTCGTAATTATACTTTCAGTGAATTTCTCAACATTTATGTACACAGTCCACGTTTGAATGACTTTCTAGTTGAAAATACCCTCTCAGACCTGTACAGTATTGATTTCAGTTCCCTAAGAATAAAGTGTTATAAAAATGTATGTGTATTTGTTTATTAATAAATTATATATGCACTATAAAAAAGTCTTGTCTTAATTTCTTTAGATTTCTTCTTCTTCATAGTCATTTAGATTGTCATCATCATATTCATCGTCGTCGACAACGATTAGTGGTGGTAGATCATTTGGATTCAACTTGTACTGATCCTGGCGTGCAAAGTCAGGGTTACATTTCCACAATATATTGTAACCTCATTTTTATTAAATCTTCTTGTGAAGTCAATATTAGTATTACGATTCATATTGAAAAATTCACCTGTTTCTATCTTATTATTTGAAGTAATGTCGCACACAATATTCTCATATGAAGAATCACTTTCTGTCACAGCCAAATAAAAATCACTAGGTTTATAATCATTAGTGGCATTGTCCTCAAAACGATGACGCAGGAACCATACTCTTTTAATGTTGTTACAATTGAAACTTGCTCCAAATTCTTCTTCCCAATACAATTTAAATCCGCGACGTTACCAATCCCGTACAAATAAACTGAAGTCACGTTTAGGGTTTTTTCAATCATACCAGCGTAAGTATTTTCACACTGGTCACACTTACCATAATGACAATTGGAGCATAGATACCCATTAGGATGAGAGTCACAAGTCTCTTCAAGACAGGTATTACAGTCCTTAATTTGTACAGCATATCCTTTATGTAATTTACACGGATTGCATAGTCTACACTTTTCATTATAGTCATCAACTGTAGTACAGTTCTCACATGATGTTCAGCTGCCCAATGTATATAAACATAGGGAACATGCATGATACATTCTTTCGATGTTGTCCGTCTCACTGCCGAAAAGAAACTGACTCAAAATCAATAAAAAAATAACATTGTCTTCTAGCAGGAGGAGAAGAATTAATTAAGTATCTTCACAAAAACTTATTTCCTACTGTTTTAAAGAATGAATTTCTAGGTGGTGGTTAAAGCAGAATCACAATGTCATTTTGCTTCGTTTCAATTAATATATCAATAAATTCAGTAAATGTATTTGATTCACAACGCATAAGCTTCATACAATAGTTCAAAGATGAAGAATCAGTTCCCATTATGCCGTTAAGCATTTCTAGAGAAAATTTTTTCTGTTGAAGAGATAATTCCAGAAAGTCATCATCTGACACTAAACATTTTTCCAATTTGACTAGATTCCGTAAGATCTTTTGTTTCTCAAATCCAATCATTCTTGATACTCCCACTACCAACTATAGACTAAAATAGCAACTGCAAGTTTCTACTTTGTGCACAATCTCAATACCTCTTGGACACCACCATAGAGAGAGAGAAAGTGGAGTAAACGGTCATCTAGAGTCTCTAATCAAAAAAAAGCATCATATAAAAAAAAAATTTTATTGACAGAAGTGCTATAAAAGAATATATTTTCACTCTCTTTGTGTTAGGCGAGTCAATCCATTTTCCTCAATGTGTTTCATAATGGCCTTCAATACATACTGTAGTCGTGATAAATACATTATATTCACTTTTGCGGCAAAGTATGATTTTTCATCTGACTTAAATTTACTCAATGATATAACGTATCTGCCAAACATCTCATCCCACTCAAATGTTAGTCGGGAATCCTTTCCAATTTCAACTGCTACATTGGGGGCCCTTGTCTTCACAACATCACTGTCAGCTCCTTCGAGGTGTAATAGTGTGAAACTACTCATTTTCACAATATTTGAACGTGTATTTCTCGAATTTGAAATAATTTAAACTAATCCAATTCAACTTATTGACTGAGATACTAACTCGGTATCGGACTTTTTATATCCACGCTCAATGTCAGAGTAAAAGCATTAACGCATATAATCATGCTAAAATGAAGAATCATGTCCAACATTAAAACATCCATAACAGCCTGAAAAACTATTAAAAACCATATATCCATACAGTAAAACATCCATACAAAAAAAAACATTAAATAAAACACCAACCATATAACAATTCCATGACATCCATTCAAATTTTTAGATAACCGTTTTGTTCAACGTACTTGAAAGTTCTGAAAACTAGGTCTTTGAGGATGACAACTCTCCCCCGCCCCACAGCCCTCAGGCAAGGGTCTTAAGTTATGCCCTGGGAGCAAATAAGGTTCTTATAGAATGTGTTGTCATAGAAACTTCAAAAAGGGCTCATTTGATTGGACATTGAAATGGCTAGTGTCCTTAAAAACAGTTGAAAGTGATTGGAAGGTAACTAACATCCCTTCCACGCCGACCATTTATCCAAACACATCCAATCAAAATTTTGAGATAACAATTTAGTTCAAAGTAGTTAAAAAGTCCGGAAACTATATCTTTGAGGATGACCCCCCCCCCCCGACAGAACCCTCAGCGTAAGGGTTGTGATTTGTGCCCTGCGGGTATATAAGGTTTTTAGTGAAAGCTTTGTCGCAGAAAATTGGAAAAGGGATAATTCGATTGGAAATTTAAAGGGCTAATGTCTATTTCAATAGTCGAAAGTGATTTTAGGGCAACTAACTCCCCTCTCACGCCAACTTTTTCCCAAATATAGCCAATCAAAATTTTTAGATAGCCATTGCTCGACGTAGTTAAAAGTCTTAAACATTAGGTCTTTGAGGATGATAACCCCCTCAGTGCCCTCAGAGCAAGGGTTGTAAGTTATACCCTGGGTTCATAAAAGGTTTTCATAGATACTAATGTTAAGAAACTTCAGAAAGGGCTCATTCGATTTGGAATTAGTAGGGCTTGTGCCCTTTTTAATAGTCAAAAATGATTAAGCATAACTAACACCCCTCTCACTCCCATCATTTCCCTCAAACACATCCAATCAAAACATTGACATAGCCATTTTGTTCGAAGTAGTTAAAAAGTCTGCAAATTATATTTTTGAGGATGACACTCCCTCCACAGCCCTCGAGGCAAGGATTGTAAGTTATGCCCTGTGGGCATATAAAGTTTTTTTTATAGAAAGAGTGGTCGTAGAAAATTTATAAAGGATTCCTTCGATTGAAAATTGAAACGGCTAGTTCCCTTTTTAATAGTCGAAAGTGATTGGAGGGCAAATAACCTCTTTCTCATTCCTACCATTTCCCCAAACACATCCAATCAAAATTTTGAGATAGCTATTTTGTTCAACGTAGTTGAAAGGTCCAAAATTATGTGATTGAGGATGAAAACCCCCTCACAGCCCTCAGGGCAAGTGTTGTAAGCTGGGCCCTGGGGCATATAAGATTTTTATAGAAAACGTTGTCGTAGAAACTTCAAAAAGGGCTCGTTCGATTGGAAATTTAAAGGGCTAGTGCCTTTTTTAATAGTCGGAAGTGATAGAAGGGCAACTAAACCCCCCCTCCCCCCTCACCCCCACCATTTTACCAAACACATCCAATTTAAATTTTGAGATAGCCGTTTTATTTAACGTATAGCCGTTGAAAGTTCTGAAAATTAGGTATTTGAGGATGACAACCCCCTAACAGCCCTCAGGGCAAGAGTTGTAATTTATGCTCTTGGGGCATATAAGGTTTTTAGAAAGCGTTGTCGTAGAAACACAAAAAGGGTCCATTCGATTGGATATTGAAAGGGCTAGTGCCCTTTTAATAGTCAAAAGTGATTGGAAGGCTTGACATTTTTATAGTAAACATCGATATGGGTACAATGTATTATTGTTTTGTTTGTTTAGACCAGGGCACTTCGTATTGAAGGAGTTCTCGTAAGAACTTCAAAAAGGGCTCATTCGATTGAAAATAGAAAGGGCTAATGCCCTTTTAATAGTCGAAAATGATTGGAGGGCAACTAGTCCCTCTCCCACGCTTACTCTTCCATTTGCCATTCAATTTTAAAAACTAAATGTTTCCTTAAAATTAAATCAAAATGCACTGTGAGTAGTGGGGCCTCCATTGGTTCATGTGCATTCCTAGATTTAACGGTGCATCCCACTTTTGAAGACCAGGTGTCGCAATTTTGGGGGAAATTCCCAGCCCTGTCAAATTTCTCAGAGATAAATACTTGGAATTTTGTCTGTATAATAGAAAAGTAGTAATAATAGGGGATATTAACACATGGAGAACTAACAACTGGAGCTCTTAACCCCTCAAACCTGTTTCTAGTTGACGTATTTCCCACCCCTGGCAAGAGTTAAATGTCCTTGGCAAAAGTTCAATGTCCTTTTCTGCTAGGTTAGGTCTTTTTCTACGACATGCTCTCTGACGTCATATTACACACCCCGTTTCAAGCGCGTGTTACACCACACGACACACCCTTTTTTTTCTATGGCAAGTCCCTTTGTTCTTCAATGACAAGTCCTCTGACGTCAAACCTACGCAATACCTTTATGGGTTCTATTAAAGGGAACACAGTTGCCAAGGCTCCATGACACACCCCTCTGGGCTCCAATGACGTCATAAGACTTACCCCGTTTCAAACGGACAGGTCTAATATGCCTAACTTTGCGACAGGAACCCATGGAAGAATCCTCACTTGCAACGTAATGACAGCTCACACCTTACCTAATTATTGTGCAACACTGTCATAGGGTACTTTTTTTGCCCAAAACCCCCAAAGCGTTTTTTCATTAACTTAATGGCGGTACGTACTTTATGTAAGGTCAGCGCATCTTACGCAAGGACGTCGCATCCTTCACTGCAAGGTAATACCTTTTTGAATTTTTTCGCCCAAAAGCATTAAGACATTTTCTTTTTTTTTGGCGTTTCATTTCTTCGCTCGAAACATCTTTCATATTTTTTTTTTCTAGAGTTCTTGACCCCGCCAGGATTCGAAAGGTCATTCCCTTTTAATGGTACAGAGCACCAGGCAAGTCGTCCATGAAATCAATTCCAGTATTTTGTATCTGAAACCGTCTTCTAAAAATAACCTTTTGCGTGACAGCTAAGATACTCCATTTTTTGGCACTCGTTAGAACGATTCTTTACTCTCCCAATTTAATACACCCCAGGAGACATTTGCTCTCAGGATATTAATAACGATAAAACAAAAATGTATCGTTTCTTTAAGCGGGTTAGTAGATTTCACACTATCACGACAATAAGCCCCTCCCCTCTAACATGCAATACCGGAGTAACAAGGTTGATATTAGATGCAAATTTAAGAATCGTTAAGAGCTTTAAAGGGAAATATTCATTTCTTTTAGTACCTGTTAGATTTTGACCTCTTCCATGGGAAAAATTCCTTAATAGCTACACCCTAACTTTTAAGCTGTAGTTACCCCATAATAACATTAGATGACTACTCGCCAAACCTGACAAGACACCGTCTCCATTAAAAAAAATTTCAGGTATTTCATATTAAAAATTATGTCTCTAATATCTCTGATTCAAGTTTTTTGCAACCCATGTCAATCATGATGCCTCACAAAATACTCCACACCACTATGGCATTTCACCCGCGCGACACCAACCCCCTCCCCATCCCCTGAGTGACGTTGTATTAGTGATACATTTAAACCGTATTAAGAGGTTTCTTTGAAGGACTTTTAACGAAATGCACCCTTTTGTTAAGTATAGTTATATTTCACTCCTTCTCTAGCGAAAAATTTATTTAACACCTCCCACCTTATCTTTAAGCTCTACAGTTTTCTAGTCAATGACAATACATGCCGCCATGGTAAATTATTGATGATATTAAACACCCCCATGACATCGCTATATCTCCCCCAAGACATCTTTCAGGCATATCCTAATAAAAAATGTGCCTTTAAATCCCGTGATTCAAGTTTTTGCAACATAGCCCTATTATTATGCCACACGAAACACTCCACACCGCCATGGCATCAACCCCATCCATCACCATATGGCACCAGCCCGCCTCCCTCGGATGTCCTAATATTAGTGGTATATTTAAACCATATTAAGAGGTATTATTTAAAGACTTTAAACAAAAATATCCATTTCTTTGAGTTAAACTTATGGATATTTCACATTATTCTAACAATAGATTCTACCCTTCACCTAGCAATCATTTTCAGGGGGTGCCTTGATAATAGATACAATTCTTAGATTTAATTTTAGCTTATAAAAGACGTAGATAATTTCGGAGACCACACTGCCTTTCCATGACGATAAAAAAAGTTCAAATAGGGATAAAATCCTTTAAATAGACAGTGATGATGATAAAAGTGATAGAAATTCACAAAAATACCAGATATTTCGGTCACATATACAGTGACCAAAATATCTGGTATTTTTTGTGAATTTCTATCATTGTTATCATCATCACTGTCTATTAAAAGGATTTTATCCCTATTTGAACTTTTATTTATCCTTATAAAAGAGTAAAATATATAAACAATAAAATGTAATTCCCATCCCTGGCAAGAGTTAAATGTCCTTGGCAAGAGTTCAATGTCCTTTTCTGTTAGGTTAGGTGTTTTTCTACGACATGATCTCTGACGTCATATGACACACCCCGTTTCAAGCGCGTGTTACACCACACGACACGTCTATTTGTTTTTCTATGCAAAGCCCCTTTGTTCTTCAATGACAAGCCCTCTGACGTCAAACCTACGCAATACCTTTACCGGTTCTATTAAAGGGAACACAGTTGCCAAGGCTCCGTGACACACCCCTCTGGGCTCCAATGACGTCATACGACTTACCCCGTTTCAAACGGACAGGTATAATATGCCTAACTTCGCGACAAGAACCCATGGGGGAATCCTTACTTTGAATGTTATAACAGCTCACACCTTACCTAATTATTGCGCAACACTGTCATGTGGTACTTTTTTGACCCGAAACCCCCCAAAGCGTTTTTTCATTAACTTAATGGCGGTACGAACTTTACGTAAGGTCAGCGCATCTTACGCAAGGACGCCGCATCCTTCACTTCCAGGTAATACCTTTTTGAATTTTTTCGCCCAAAAGCCTCAAGATGTTTTCTTTTTTTCAGCGTTTCATTTTTTCGCTCGAAACACCTTTCATATTTTTTTCTAGAGTTCTTGACCCCGCCAGGACTCGAAAGATCAATCCCTTCCAGTGGTACAGCGCCCCAAGCAAGTCATCCATCAAACCAATTCCAGTATTTTGTATCTGAAACCGTCTTCTAAAAATAACCTTTTGCGTGACAACTAAGATACCCCATTTTTTGGCACTCGTCAGAATGATTCGTTACTATCCCAATTTTATACAACCCAGGAGACATTTGCTCTCAGGATATTAATAACGATAAAACGAAAATGTATCGTTTCTTTACGTGGGTTAGTAGATTTCACACTATCACGACAATACGCCCCCCCCCCTTTAACATGCAATACCGGAGTGATAAGGTTGATATTAGATGTAAATTTAAGACATGTTAAGAGCTTTTAAGGAAAATATCCATTTCTTTTACTACCTGTTAGATTTTCACGTCTTCCATTGGAAAAATCCCTTAATGTCTCCACCCTAACTTTTAAGCTTTAGTTACCCCATAATAAAATTAGATGACTACCCCCCAAACATGACAAGATATCATCTCCACCAAGACATTTTTCAGGTATTTCATATTAAAATTATGTCTTTAAGTCCTGTGATTCAAGTTTTTTTGCAACCCAAGCCAATCATGATGCCCCACAAAATACTCCAAATCACTATGGCATTTTTCCCGCGCGACACCAACCCCCTCCCCATCCCCTGAGTGACGTTTTATTAGTGATACATTTAAACCATATTAAGAGGTTTCTTTGAAGGACTTTTAACGAAATGCACCGTTTTGTTAAGTATTGTAATATTTTGAGTATACTGTAACTATGACAATATAGTTACTGTTATATACTTATAGTTACTGCTTATATTGTTATATTGTTATAAGCTCTACAGTATACTAGTCAATGACAATACATATCGCCTTGGTAAATTATTGATGATATTAAACACCCCCACGACATCGCTATATCTTCCCCAAGACATCTTTCAGGCATATCCTAATAAAAAATGTGCCTTTAAATACCGTGATTCAAGTTTTTGCAACATAACCCTATTTTGATGCCACACAAAACACTTCACACCGCCTTGGCATCAACCCCATCTATCACCACGTGGCACCAGCCCCCCTTTCGGATGACCTAATATTAGTGATATGTTTATACTTTATTAAGAGGTATTATTGAAAGACTTTTAATAAAAATATCCATTTCTTTGAGATAAACATATAAATATTTCACATTATCCTAACAAAAGATTCCATCCTCCACCTACCATTCATTTTCAGATGGCGCCTTTATAATAGATCCAATTTTTAGATTTAGTTTTAGCTTATAAAAGGGTAAAATATATAAACAATAACATTGAATTTAAGGAAAGAGAGGACTCAAGAGGAGGGGAATCAAGAGGAGGGGGTGTCTGTGAGGGGAGGAGTAATGTTTTCCCGTCACCAGGCCAGATCTGCCTTTTTTCTTGTACAAAATGGTAAATTTCAAGTGTTTTTTTAGTGTTTTCTTATTTGTTGTGACACTTTCTAATTAAGTAAATTTGGAATTTAGCAAAATATTAAGACGCGAATACAAAAGTTTAGAAATACCACTTTTTATTAAGATAAGGAGCATATCCTAGCAAGTGTATGCTTAACAGGAAATTGAGAAATTACCACTTCCTAGCTATATACGTCAGTTGGTCCCGGAAAGGTGTGGTTGAGGAAATGTATAAGAGATACATTTTATGGGAAGGAGCGGTCAGATACTAATCTTATGCCGGACTGACCTCTGGTCCACTGATTTAGAAATACCTTGGAATATTTTCGGATTTTTGTAAGTGTCTAAGTATCTTTTTATATATTGTTGTAGATATCTGATACTTGTGGTCTACCAAGGACAACCAGTCTTTGCAGAATATATATCTATTATTAAACCTTGTACTAGTGTATGTTAACTGAATAAAAATATTGTATTATAGGCAATCTATCTAAAATCTACATTTAGTCTCTCCAATATATCCAGCTTTTATACCTAATTAGTCAGGTCATAGCCTAAGGCACGCTACCAAAGTTCAATAACCTTGGGACCATAGTTCATCTCCCCTAGAAAGAGAGAATAAAGGCAACAACCGAAACTTCACCCAAATACCATAAAACCACCTTACCACAACTGGTGGCGGTTTCAAAAACTGGGTCGAGAGGGCTAGATAAATATAGTATATTGTAATAAAATGGATGTACCAGATGAAAATATGGCTGCCATATCAACGTAAGACGAAATTGCTAAAATTATACCAGAATACGCGGGAATTCCAGATGTAGATGAGTTTATCGAAAAATTGAAAATTTTTGACGAACTAATTTAGTCGTTTGACGGTAAGGTCAAAGAGCAATGCGTCGCAGCTAGATTAAAAGGAAGTGCCCTTAAACACTTGGAGGCGATTAAGGAAAAAGAGCCTAAGGGCATTACTACTCAAATTGAATCTTTTAAAACAAGGTTCATAGAAACGAGTATCTCCGAGAGGCTAAGAACACAGGTAGTGACATTCAATACATCAACATCACAAAATACATCACAAAATTTGTTGATCTGTATGCTTACAGTTAGAGAAAGGCGGAAATAACAAGACAGTACAGAAAGTACATTTACATACTTATATGCAAGGGTTACCAAAAAAGCTAGTAAGACTAATATTATCACGGAAACCTAAAAATCTAGAGCATGCTATAATCCTAGTAGAATTAGAGGTAAAAATTGACGAGGCCATGAAAAAGTTTGATCAGATGTCAATAAATAACAAAGGAGCCACAGAAAGTGTAAAGTATGAAAGGTAACAGAAACGGGTGAGCTTTGAGGAGTCAAATGGTGAATCAAAAAGCCGCGAAGGAGGGCGAGGGTCGTCTTCTAGGGAAGTAGCTGACAGATTCCACGACCTTGAGATATTAGCAGCTAATAACTATAGAAAATATGAGCACCCACCGCCAACAAAAACAGGTAGTTGGAGAACCAACAATGACAGATCAAGAATATTTAGAAGTAACCAGGAAACCAGCAAACAGTTTAAAAGAGAGTTTAATTGCTATTATTGTATCAAACCAAATCACTATGCGGCAGATTGCTGGCATAGAATACGCAAAGAAGGCCAAACGTACAAGATAAGACACCAGTTTAGAACGTAGGGGGGGGGGCAGACATTTAAGAAGCCAGGGAACAAATAATACGTGGCAAAAACCTAATAATATTCCTGAATTTTGGCCTAGAGAGCAAACGGTTAACAACACCAAGGGCCAAAATAGCAACGCTTAAGAAAACTGGGATACCCTCAGAAACTTTTGGTCAAACAGTGTGCATTCAAACGGAGAAACCAGCCTGTAAGGGTAGACAGAGCTGAATCCTTACAGAGACCCCGCTATAGTTTAGAGTTTGGTGATACAGAGGTAAAATAATAATAATCTACCGATTCTGCGTTGTCTTAAAATTGAGTGTTTCAAAAATTTACCGTTTTTACTTGATACGGGTGCGTCTAAATAATTAACTCAAGAGGGGGTTTTTAAGAGGTTTCCTCCCAGTGTAAAAAATAGTTTAAGCAGATGCCAGAATACTCTGACATCAGTAACAGCTGACAATTTTGGGGGAACGTCCATTAAAATTTAGCACAGGGATAAAGAAATAACAGTAACAGTGATAATATGTAAGCAGCTAAAATTTTCTTGTTGTCTAGGAGTAGAAGCTATAAGGAAATATGGAACCACATGGGAGCCCCTAATTGACACAATAACCATAAGCCAGCCAAGTGAAACTAATAGGCAAATTTGCGTAACAACAGACAAAGAGAGTGACGATTTGGATTATAAATTAAAAATAAACGGGAAAATCATAATAGAAAGGGGAACAACAGCTTCTGTGCTAGGGACATTAAATACAAAAGAAGGAAATGTTAAAACAATAGATGCCATGATAGGGGGATACACCTTCGAAGAATACCCCATGATTTTCGTGGAAATCAAGTTATTAAAATTAACAATAATATCACATATTTAAAATTATCAAATCTAAGTAATAACAAAGTAAAGCTGAACCAAATAGCGTTTGGATCGCTTATTTAATTGCTATTATTGTAGCAAACCAAATCACTATGCGGCAGATTGCTGGCATAGAATACGCAAAGAAGGCCAAACGTACAAGATAAGACACCAGTTTAGAACGTAGGGGGGGGGGCCAGACATTTAAGAAGCCAGGGAACAAATAATACGTGGCAAAAACCTAATAATATTCCTGAATTTTGGCCTAGAGAGCAAACGGTTAACAACACCAAGGGCCAAAATAGCAACGCTTAAGAAAACTGGGATACCCCCAGAAACTTTTGGTCAAACAGTGTGCATTCAAACGGAGAAACCAGCCTGTAAGGGTAGACAGAGCTGAATCCTTACAGAGACCCCGCTATAGTTTAGAGTTTGGTGATACAGAGGTAAAATAATAATAATCTACCGATTCTGCGTTGTCTTAAAATTGAGTGTTTCAAAAATTTACCGTTTTTACTTGATACGGGTGCGTCTAAATAATTAACTCAAGAGGGGGTTTTTAAGAGGTTTCCTCCCAGTGTAAAAAATAGTTTAAGCAGATGCCAGAATACTCTGACATCAGTAACAGCTGACAATTTTGGGGGAACGTCCATTAAAATTTAGCACAGGGATAAAGAAATAACAGTAACAGTGATAATATGTAAGCAGCTAAAATTTTCTTGTTGTCTAGGAGTAGAAGCTATAAGGAAATATGGAACCACATGGGAGCCCCTAATTGATACAATAACCATAAGCCAGCCAAGTGAAACTAATAGGCAAATTTGCGTAACAACAGACAAAGAGAGTGACGATTTGGATTATAAATTAAAAATAAACGGGAAAATCATAATAGAAAGGGGAACAACAGCTTCTGTGCTAGGGACATTAAATACAAAAGAAGGAAATGTTAAAACAATAGATGCCATGATAGGGGGATACACCTTCGAAGAATACCCCATGATTTTCGTGGAAATCAAGTTATTAAAATTAACAATAATATCACATATTTAAAATTATCAAATCTAAGTAATAACAAAGTAAAGCTGAACCAAATAGCGTTTGGATCGGTGGAAAAGACTTCAATTCCATAAAATCTCTCAGGAATAAAAGAACTCAGAATTCAGAAATAAAATCTCTAAGCAGCCCAGACTTATTCGTAAATTTCAATAGCCACGAAAAAATGGCGTTGAAACCGCAACCGCAAGAAAAGTATGGAATGACTAAAACATGACTTTTTGCAACAATTTCTTTTGAAACACTTACCGGAAAACATAAGAACCCGGATGGGAAATATTATTTGGGGTTTTAGAAGGACATTCGCCCGAAACTAAGCGGATTACGGATTAACTAACTTAATCACGCATAAAATACCAACACAATACACTCCAAATAAAAAATCTCCCTATAAAACACCTTATCATTTAAAACCATGGCTGGAAGACCAAATAAAGGAAATGGAAGAACAGGGTATAATTAAAGAGAGTGTTACCGATTGGTGTTTTCCCCTAATAATAGTCAGAAAAAAGACAATACCTGGAGGTTATGCATAGATTTTATAGCGCTAAATGCAGTCAAGGTAAAAGATCTTATGAAATTACCAGGAATTGATACGATATTAGATTCGCTTAGAAATTCGAAATACTACAGTAGTTTTGGCCTAATAATAGGATATTGGCAAACAGCCTTAGATCCAGAAACAAAGCTCAAGGCAACAGTAATCTTAGATGATAGAAGAACGTTTACATTTGAACGTATGCTTTTTGGCACATCATTTAGTCCAAACTTTTTTAGTCGACTAATGAAACTGTTGTTAAAAGATAAAAAACCAGAAAGGAAAAAAGATACCTTGGCCAACTTAAATGATGTAATTTTATTTACTGAAAACCTGGAAGACCATTTAGTTGGACTTAGAAAAATACTGTAAAAATTTAAAAAAGCAGGCTTAAAATTAAAACCAGAAAAGCTAAAAATAGTAGTATCAAAACTAGTTTTTCTTGGACATCTGATAAACCAAAGTACTATTTCGCCAAATCCAGAAAAATTTACGGTCATAGAAAAATTAAACCCACCGAAAGATAAAAAAAGCTGCAGATCAGTTTGTGGTTTTGTTAGTTATTTCCGACGATATATTAAAAATTATGCGACAATAGAACAACCTTTGAAAAATCTTTTGAAAAAATCAGGTAACTTCACATGTCCCTCGGACGCAATATAAGCGCTGAATGAAATAAAAAGGCAGTTATTACAGGCACCAATACTTAAACTACCAGATTTGTCACGAGAATTCTGTTTACAAACAGATTCTTCGGGGTTCGGAATTTGGGCCATATTATTAAACCTAAATTTGAAAGGAGTAGAATCAATAGCTCAATACCCCAGCAGGCCGCTGACAGAGGCAGAAAGAAAATATACAACGGTTGAAAGAGAATGCCTAGTAGTTGTAGTTTTTACAGAATATTTTCACCGATTTTTGCCTAAAAAAAATTCATTTTACGCGTAGACCGAAAATCACTATTTTGCCTACATACAATGCAAAATACTTCATCGCGGCTTACACAATGGATACTACGTCTGCAAGTATATTCATATACCCCAATATATATAAAGGACCGTACAAACATTTTACCAGACTATTTGCCACGAAATCCAGATACGGAAGGAAATTTGCTAACAACCCTCCAAGACAAACTGGAAGGGGTGGAAATACTATCTAATAGAAATATTTCTAATTATCAAGATAAAGATGATTTTTGTTCAGCCATGAAATCCTTTTTATCAAAAGTAACAGAACTGGCGGAACACTTCAAACATTTTTTGAAAGACTTAGATAATTTTGATCTAGATAAAAGTAAAAATCTTTTGATAAGATATTACAGAGCACCAAATGAATATAGAAAAAAAGACTTAAAAAATATTCCAGTAATTCCCAAATCACTGGAAGGAGAAATTTTACAGATGGCACACGCAACTAGTGGATGTCAAATGGGAGAAGCGAAAACAATTGGGAGGATAAAAGGAGATTTTTCTTTTCCAAAAATGTAGTCAAAAGTAAAAAATTCCATACACAGCTGCCAAGAGTGGGCCAAACAGAAGTCGCCACCAAAGACCCCTAGAGCTGAATTGGGTCAATACCCCACCCCTTCAGGGGTAGTAGAATTATTGTCTATACACATTTGGGGGGCAGAAGGAGGTTTACCAGTTTCTAGGATATGAAATTGATGTGTACTAACCATAGTTGACCATTTCAACTCATGTTTGTTCGTTTTTCCCATTAAAGACGAAAAGAAAAAAACTATTGCGAACGTTTTAGTCAACCGGCTATTTCTGGAACACGGACTTTACCCTAGAGTTTTACTTAGTGACAATGGGCCATGTTTTAGAGCCAAATTATTAGACGAAATTACGGAATATTTTGGTGTAAAGCGATTGTTTAAATCCTCTTACATGACATCAGCAAATGGAAAAGTTGAAAGCAAACATAGAGAATTAGCTTATATACTGGGGATACACGCAAGGGAGGAAAATGAGAATTGGGACGACCACATAGCATTCGTAATTTTTGCAGTGCGATGGAAGCGATAGAGAAGAGCCTCAAAAACAACCTATTGGCTTAAGAGATGATTGGATTTAACCAGTGGTTAAATCCAAAAAAGAAAAAAAAAATGGAGAAAACCCAAGAATTGTCTGATTTTCATACGCTAGATTTGCCTACTGTCTTAGCACAAAAATGGCTTTTCGAACAAACGCCATCTATCAGACGTGAGCTAACAGAATAAGAAACCGATAATTTCTCTACATACAAAGATATTAATAAACCTGGGCCGTTGTTAAAAAAAACCTCCTTAAGAGAAAAATTACGGAGAACAGTAAAGAAGCCAGAAAGACAGCAGCAAGTCCCTTCTTCAGCAGCACAAGTGGCTAAAACCCTAATGGAAAAGGCCAAACGTTAAGAGGAACGGAGGCTAAAGACATATGACAAAGAAACAAAACCACGCTCGAATTCGGGACCTTGTAAACCACATTATAGAGACCACGGAAAAACTGGTCTATATTATGAAGAAGAGAAACAAAAATTTGGAATCCAAAATTCAGAACAGTAAACGGAAGAGGGAGAACTAGTGTTGCTCCCAGCCGATTAGTATTTCAATAAAGTAATGGTAACCTGAGAAAAAGAAAACGAGTAAAAAGCCTCTAAAGAAATATCTATATTTTTTTCTTCCTTTAATTACTATATTAATAACCTAAAAATGCCCTTCGTTAGGTTTCTCGTCAGTAAAAATTAATAACGTAGAAATGAGATTATCAAAAATTATAGCCCAGAAGCTCATAAGTTCTTAGATATAAAGAAACTCCTATCTAAATGACATTATAGCCTTACTTCGCTAATTTTGTCTCCACGACGACATAAAACTTCGCAAATAGTGTTCGGATAATTATTGTCAAAATTAAGTTTTATAAAAAAATTATTTTGTCTCGTAACTTTTAATGGGTGTAGTGAAACTGATTGAATTATACATATTCAAAATCAGCCTTAAAAGGCAATTTTTTTATATTGACAAAATATATTTTTTTGGGGTGCTCGGAAAAAAAATTGTTTGTTTTTTGACGAAAATTAAAAAAAGAAGTAATAATAGGAAAATACAGCCAGTGTTTACATTAAGTGCCGGCTATGTGTACAAGCCAGCTGTAATCTTATTATAGTATAATATTATATAGTTGTTGTCCAATATACTAATTTTTTTATTGGTTACAAAAAGTAAAAAGGAAAAAATTGAAGATAATAATTAAGCGCTATAAAGATTTAAACGAAACTTAGAATAATCTAAGAAAGCAAAAAAGTCCTAGGTAAAACAAACCAAAAGCAATATAAAAATAAATTTTAACCTAAAAACTTACCAGGAGGTAAAAGCCAACGACAAAATTCATTAAAAATAAGCCAAAAATAAACCTCATCGTCACAAGCAAACCACAGTAGTTCAAGATGATAATTTTAACTCTAGCGATGTATTGGATCTGAGAAAACGAACTGCCACAGAAGATCTCTAGTTTAAAAAACTGATTGTCACCTATGCCAACTAAACACCCAAATCCCAATCCATTGAACCCAACTCAAACTAAACTTATCCACTTTTTCTTTGAAAATATAATATAACATTACACAACGAAAGACCTCGCAGTAATGAATAGAAATTCATTCATATAATTTTTCCAGATTCAAGCTTATCGATAAACCACAGATAGTGAGCACCGCATTCAAAGTTATTTAGCCTTGCCAAGGGAATTACTGTCTCTCTTTCTTTGGCAAATAAAATAGTAATTAGCGCTAGGATAAAATTGGCAACCAGTATATCGTAAAAATTGCAATTTTATGGACAATTGGGCTAGAAAATGCGGCACAAAACTTAACGAAAAGTGTTCTAAAAATTAACTGGAAAATATAATGCTTTTAGAACACAAACACTTTTAGATAGAGAGATTTAAATAACATGCAGTTTGCGAAAATAGACACCCCCTTAAAAATAAAGAGATAATGAATTTGATCATAGAAGGGCAATCAGCATTAAAACTTGTAAACGTTATTGAATAAAACAGGAAACATATAAATTTAATCTTAGAAAAGACCTATTGTACTGAAAAGGCGGAAAAAGACGTGAAGAAAAAAACCCGTTTGGCTTCATTGAAGCAAATAATCAAAAAAGAAGAAAATAAAGAAGGGTTCAAGTTGACAATATAGCCACACAAAATTGAAGGAAAAGAAAATGAACGGAGTCAGTTAAACTCTGTCATAAGTGCATATTGAATTGACCGAACGAGACTAGTACGAAATAATTGTACTAAATAAGTACAAACTAAGTAGCAATAATACTATGGAGTCAACGTACGTGACAGTGGTGTAACTCTGGCCGAGATTAATAGAAATATTGGATATATGCTCCAAGTAGATAGGAAAAATTAAGCTCTCTTATGTGGGAGTCGTTTTTGGTAAAATAAATAGCATGGCATAAACAATTTAAAAAAATTTCATTAATAACCTAAAGGACTTAAGTAGAAGTTGACACTTAAGACAAGAGCACTAAAAGTTGGGAAGATAAAGTGAAAACAGTCATTTTCACTTGTAAGTCAAGAAAATAAATTACCGTGTGCCATGAGGGCATGGTATATTTTCTGCAGAAGGGCCACTTTGTTTGATAATAGAATAGCCCAAGAAATAACTGTGAGCACAAATAAAAAATGTGGCTATAAATAATAAATTATTGTGTGTGCAGGTTCATAGTAATCCTTTTAGCTTTAGCCGATGACAAGAGAACCTAGACACGTTGTAAGGAGCTACCAAAAAGGAACCCTGGTAAGCAAACCTTCAGAGTGCAGGCCCAAGTCAATTAACAGTGTTTTAACAGGTAAAAAGGTGAACAGCTAAATATTGAGCTTATCAAATCAAAGCTGTAAACGGAACCTTGTCCCAAAAGGACACTGAAGCTGAAAAAAAGAGATTACAGGCGAAAACTTTATAAAACTGTCTCAAGTACCTGAAATTCAAAAATAATTAGAAAGCTAAAAAGTTATTATAAACAAACCGACATAGAGTAAGCTAAAAACAGTTACAGACACAAATTGGTTTTTCTAAATAGAACCGAAGAAAAGTTGAAAACAACGATTAAAAGAAATGAAAAATAAATGTATATAGTCATAAATGGGAAATGTACATAGTGGTAACAAAACTTAGTGAGAAAATATATACAGTTATAAAGGTATTTCGAAACCCATTAATAAATATGGAATTGTTATCGTAAGAGAATTGTAAATATAAAAATTTTAATAGCAAAGTCATGTCACATGAACTGTTGCCAAGCCCTTATTTAGAGGCTAATCACAGTTCACAGTTATACTGTATAAATCCATTTATTGGAGTTGAATTTTTTTCTGTATATATTTAAATTGCAATTAAGGCTTGTCAAATAAAAGTTTTGACGGCCGTATTAAAAAGTTATACAAAAAAACAAATATTGCAGTGACTAAATAAATTGTAAGTGTACATAATTATTGTTGTGTTTAAACAGTTAAGTTATGTAAAAGCATAACTTAAGTCATTTTAAATTATCAATATAAATATAGAGAATTAATATGTTGAGTATTTTTTTTAGTTTGCTTTTTGTATCATTCAAGAAGTATTCTACATTAATACCTTATAAGTAATTAACAAAACACTAATTGGAATTAATTCCAATGCTAGTCTATACTTTGTTTTATTTTTTTTAAATGATCTAAATTTTAACCAGTAGTTAAATGTTCTATCTAAGTTTTGTGACCTCACAATGCTCGTGTAAGTTTATTACACAATGCTTGTGTATGTATTATGTTTTTTTATTTTTAAACTTTGAGTTTGAACTAGTGATTTAATGTTATATATCAATTTTTGAATTCGAATCAACGTATAAATATTTCAATTGTGAAATAATCCGTTAAGTATTAAGTTTGAAAAGGATGATGAAACAAATCGCCAGCAAGAAATATAATGTTTCTATTTAAGTGGCATATTATGTTTAGAGTAAAAAGAAAGAAAAGTAATTAACCTTCGTTAAAATAAGCAGTGATATATACAAATATAAAAGCAGTGATTTTTTTTTTATATGTAACACTTTATGCTTTATGTGTATTCTAATGTGAATATTTATTTTAGATACAGCCTTAGTTTTTTTTTGGAAATAAAATTGTTTTGTGACATCCTTTCGGATCCATTTCTCAATCATTCTTTTGACGCCTGTTTTGAAAGTGGCAAATTTCAAACCAGTTCAATTGTATCCTGATACCAACAGAAACAAAACCATAACTGGTCAACTAATATTTTGGAAACTATATGCAGTATTACAGAACATTGCTACCAGTTCATTCTAAAGTGAGGTAAAATCAGAATTCAAAGTAGGCCTAGAAAATGGGCTACGTAGCCTAAATGGCTTTATATTATTGAAAGAATGTGAAAATGCTTTTTGCTGGAAAAACATGTAAAAATTTAAAAACCAAAATTGTTATGTATAATTTATCCAAGGCATTTCTAACCCCAAAAAATAAACAGTAAATCAACCACATCACCCAGATAAGTTAAATTATTAATGGGAATTAAATTTAAACTCGAATAATTAATAATCGTTTCTAATATAACTCTAAATCTAATTTAAGCAGAACCACTAATATAATGCTTAAGCCACTGGGGGTCAAACTAAAACAGAAGATGCATATGAGAATGAGGATGAAAAGAGAATTTTACAGTCTTAAAGACAGAGAAAAAGAGAAACAAGGATAAATTTCAAAACTGATATCTTTGGAAAAAAAGGACATGGTATATATTCGACCATAAACATGACCTAAAAGAAATCGATGGAGGGTATATGCACAGAATGACCCAGAGATGGCAGCATCATAACCATGTACAAAATTAAATTGTTTTAAAAGTAAAATACTGAGAGTTGGGACAGCTCTTCTTAAAATAGGGAGTACTGTGGTGACACTTTCTCAATAAGTCAATTTGGAAATTAGTAAAATATTAAGACGCAAATACAAAAGTTTAGAAATACCACTTTCTTATTAAGATAAGGAATATGTCCTGGCAGGTGTATGCTTAACAGGAAATTGAGAAATTACCACTTCATAGCTATAGGCGTCATTGGATCCCGATAAGGCGTGGTTGAATAAATGTATAAAAGATACATTTTATGGGAAGGGGTGGTCAGATACTAATCTTATGCCGGACTGACCTCTGGTCCGTTGACACCAGTCCAGTCCAGACCTCCAGTCCCATCAGAATATATATCTATTATTAAACCTTGTACTACTGTATTTTAACTGAATAAAAATATTGTATTATAGCCAACCTCTCTACAATCTCTATTTAGTCTCTGGAATATACCCAGCTAGTACGCCTCATTAGGCAGGTCATAGCCTAAGGCAAGATACCAAAGTTTAATTACCTTAGGGCCAGAGTTCATCTCCCCTAGAAAGGGAAAATAAAGGCAACAACCAAAACTTCATCCAAATACCATAAAACTACTTTACCACATTATTGTTAGTCCGCAGCGGGCTTCCGTCCACTAAGATGCCGCCCCGCTCACTGGTTGCCTGTGAGGGAGTATCGAGTCTCCCGAGCGGTTTGTCTCAGTCACTACGCAATCCAAGGCACATATTTTGGCAAAAATATCAAAACACGCAAAGGTGGGAAATTCTATTTCAAGAAATAATTGTTCCCGCCCATCCAGCACACTGCGGGGGAGTTTGGTCAGTGCCTACTCATTTCCGTGACAAAATTCGGGCTTCAGTTAGGCGATAAAGGAGGTTAAAAATGGTCTTGCTCGAGATAATTTAAAAATTAGTAATAATAGGGAAATTATTATTGAGTTTCGACGACAACCCTTTAATGTCACATCATCCCTGTTTCTAGAGTTCAGCTGATAAGATTCCCACCCCTGGCAAGATTCGCACCTTGGCAAGATTCCCTCCACGGCAAGTTTCTCCCCCCTGAAAGACCACCCGGGGTTCCACACATTCTATTATTTCTTCTGTATTGCCAAGATTCCTAGCTAATTTGGTGCATTGTTTTTCTGGAAGATCCTAGGATTTCCGTGACCAAGTCTAATATGAATGACGCTATTGTTTCTCGCAAGCTAGACTAAAAACGCCCCGTGAGGCTTCAGCACGGTACACACACAAGCGTGGTGCGTATTAACGGCGATCTATATCTTAAGCAAAGATACCTAATAGGAGAGCTTGGAAAATCATCTTTTGAGAATAGTAGATACCCAAACCATTAAAAAGTATACTTATGACCCAAAGCGAAATGGCACTACGACAGTGTTTTCACGATAGCACTAGCCCTCCACATGACCCCAGCCCTCACCCCCTAGGACAAACAAAATTCTGAGATAGCCATTTGGTTCAGCGTATTTGATTTCCAGATAGAAAATATGTTTTTAAGGAGGACAGTCCCCCAAAACCCTCAGGGAAATGGTTTTAAGTCTTACCCTGGGGCATATAAGGTTTTTATAGAAGGCGTTGTTATAGAAACTTTAAAAACGCCTCATTTGATTGGAAATTCAAAGGGCTTGTGCCCTTTTTAATGTCGAAAGTGATTGGAGGGCATCTAGACCCCTCTCTACGCCCATGATTTCCCCAAACACATCCAATCAAAATTTTGAGATTCAGCGTAGTTGAATAGCCATTTTGTTCAGCGTAGTTGATTTCCAGATAGAAAATATTTTTTTGAGGAGGACACTCTCCCACAGCCCTCAGGGCAAGGGTTTTATGTTATATCCTGGGGGCATATAAGGTTTTTATTGAAATCTTTGTCGTAGAAACTTGAAAAAGGGCTCAGTCGGTTTGAAATTCAAAGGGCGAGTGCCCTTTTTAAGAGTAGAAAGTGATTTGAGGACAACTATCCCCCATGTCGCCCCCACCTTTTTCCCAAACACATCCAATCAAAATTTTTAGATAACTATTTTGTTCAACGTAATTGAAAGTTTTGGAAATTAGGTCTTTAAGAATGACAACCTCTCCCCCCACAGCCCTCAGGGCAAGGGTTGTAAGTTATGCCCTGGGGTATATAAAGTTTACAATAAAGAATGAACTCTTGCCTATACAAACTTGTTTAGTGGGTCATAAGAATCGATTATAAATGGTGTTACTCAAGAGGATCTCCAATAGTATTTATTAAAATATTTAAAAAAAGAATGGACTCTAACCTATACTAACTGAAAAGCTTAGCATAAATACTAACTTCAGAGATTGGTGATAATATTTCATTTAAATAATCACTCATATAATCTTCATTATTTTTGCTAGGAGGTAACTAAATCCAGGTTGCAGCGGTAGCTAGCAACGTAGTAAGAGACGATCTCACCCCATAGTAATAAAACTAAAGAAACCCATATTATAATAATCCGTGTTGCAGCGGTAGCTAGCAATCGAGTGAGAGACAATCACCTCCCATAGTAAAAACTAAAGTAACTACAATAAAGAATGAACTCTTGCCTATACTAACTTGCATAGGCAACTTAACTATATTATAGGCTTGTACAGTTTTATTTAAAGTCAATATGTTAAATACATTAATCGATCATATTTATAATAAAGAACGACCTCTTGCCTATACTAAATTTTACAGGCCACTTAACTATAGTATAGGTTAGTAAATAAAACGGTTCGTGGTAACGAACTGTATAGTAGCATGCGGGTTGCAGCAGTATTATAATAAAGAACGAATATTCTACCGATTGTCCAGTAATAACCATATTGTGTACCACCAATTGTGTACCAATAACCATATATGACGTAATAGAGTGACATGGCTAAAAATAAAAAAAAATCAATTTTTATTTTATTTTAGCTTTAAGTTCATCCGGGTTGCAGCGGTAGCTAGAAAACTAGTAAGAGACGATCATGTCTTAGGTTCAGAAATATAAAAACCCATAATTCCTAAAAAAGAGTCAGATCAAAACAAAAAGTACACCATTAGAACCACTTTGTCCGAAACCCCTATACATGAAACACTCTGTTATTTGGCTTGAACAGCAAGGGAAATATATTTGCTTGAAATCCAGGTTGCAGCGGTAGCTAGCAACGTAGTCAGAGACGATTACATCCAATGTTAAGAAATATAAAAACCCATAACACCTAAAAAAAAGTCTGATCAAAACAAAAAGTATACCATTAGAACTACCTTGTTCAGAAACCCTATATTGGGAACTTTCTGTCATTTGGCTTGAAAAGAAAGGGAAACGTATTGGCTTGAAAATCAAGAAAAGTGGCAGCTACTACAGCTTACTGCCTAAACGAAATTCTTTTTTCTTTCTCTTTTCTGTCTTTTCCACAGATAGCTTGGCACTGGAATATCTGTTCCTTGGCTTGAACAGCAAGGGAAGTATGTTTGGTCGAAATCCAGGTTTCAGCGGTAGCTAGCAACCTACTAAGAGACGATCACATCCAATGTTAAGAAATATAAAACCCATAACTCCTAAGAAATACACAATTAGAACTGCCATGTCTGAAACCCCTGTATAGGAAACTTTCTGTCATTTGGTTTGAACAGCAAGGGAAATATGTTGGCTTGAAAATCAAGAAAAGTGGCAGCTACTACAGCATTCTGCCTAAACGGAATCTTTTTTTTCTTTTTATCTCTTCTTTTCCACAGATAGCTTGGCACTGGAACATCGTAGAGAATTGTTCAATGGCTCATTTAAAAAAAATTAACTGGGGTTAAAAACATTTTGTAATTAAAACAAATCATTTTTAAAATAGAATCATTTTTTACAAAAAACTGCATATTTCGTGTTAGAGATTGATGAATGACGTCATAATGGTATACCAGCGGCAAGATTTGAACCCACACCTCCAAAAAGACTGGGGGCTAACACCAGGGCCTTGGACCACTCTGCCACGCTGCCTCTCATAATTATGTATGTGAATCTGGGTTGCAGCAGAAGCTAGCAACCTATTAAGAGACGATCAGTTCAATGCTAAGAAATATAAAAACCCAGAACTCCTAAAAATAGAGTCAGATCAAAACAAAAGTACATCAATAGAAATATGAAAAGTACATCAATAGAGATAAATAATGAATGTCGTCCTAGCTTTATTTTAACTATGACGGGAATAGAAAAACACGACATTATGTTGTTATTTCTGAAGACGTCATGAAATAATATCATTCCGCCTGGACGTCATGAAATAAAATCATTACACCATGACGTCATGACTACTATATAAAAGGCCACAAAAAAACAATGGTTTCATTCAACTAATGGTTATATAATGGTTTCATCCAAGCAAGCTACACGCAAGTTAAAAAACAGTGCTACACAAAAACAAACATAAGAAAAACAAACATAAGAAATCGGTAAAACATATCTTATGTTTTACCGAAACAAACATAAGAAAAAAGTTGCTACCAGAATAATGGGTAGATACTGAGGTGACAAAAGCTATAATGAAAAAATTAAATTCTCTGCGAGGTTGTACCGAAGAACGCATAAGGACAAAGGGAAAAATGACATTCAGAAATACAAGAAGATGGCAAAAATGCAGGCTGATCTTTGTAAATTGAGAAACATTTTACGCATGTTTTATCGGGATCACGAAAAGTATTCAAAATTATAGATTAAAATTCTCTTTGAAAGAGCGGATGCTGTTGAAAAGTCGGCTAGAAATGCTTTGGCAAAGCTTCATAGCAATATCCAAAAGAAATGTTGTCAGTTTAACGAAAAGCTTCCAAGGTATGGATTGGCAACTGCGGAACAGTTTATAGATGCAATGGAAAATGTTCGACAACACAGTGAGGCGTACTTCTTAGAAAATTCGTATATTAATTTTGGAAGGAGCAATTGCAGTTTATGTAGCAGCAATAAAAATATATATACAAGCATACCTATCAACAGCGAAGGAAATGCAATGTTTTTCAATTATGGCGAAAACGAGCCTGTTAGGGTTATTAGTAAATGTGTTTGTAAGACTAATGATTTAGAACAAATTCCTGGAACACTGACTCAAGAAAAAAGCGTTTCTAACTGTGTTTTAAACAGTTCTTTTAGTTCTACTGAATATTTGGCAAAAAATTCTCTGTGTAGTAGAACAAACTGTCCTGAAAAGTACGAGACAACTATTGAAAAATGCTCTAAAACTAGATCTGACAAGGAAATTATGATGGCTGAAGTCACCTATAACAATCTGAGTAAACATTCAAAACCAAAAATTGGGCAGCAGGTTACTTGGCAATGTCACCCTGATATCTGCAAGCTCTATCCGACGGATATTGAATTATGTCAAATTCTTTTTGATATCCTTGAAAATAATATAGCATTAAAATTTTCAACTGACAAAGTGGTTAATTTCTACCTTGGCGGCTTGGATTATTGTGAAATCAATTACAGGGACACAAGAAAGCATGGGCATTCGTTATACTGTAGCCCAAATGAGGGATGTCAGAGCTATTTGCGTTCTCTAATTTACATAAAAGATCGATGTCAGTCAAAAGTTACATAAAGGCTCGATCATCGAATTTAAGCTGAAACTAAGTAAAGGACAATTATACCTCCATATATTCACAGTGATGTATAAGATTTCCCATTACATCTGTAAATTGTTCCACAGTTGCCGGCCCATACCTTGGAAGCTTTTCATTAAACATGCAACATTTCTTTTGGATATTACTATGAAGTTTTGCGAAAGCATCTCTAGCTGACTTTTCAACAAAATCTATTCTTTCAGAAATAATTTTAATCTTTAGTTTTGAAGATTTTTCGTAATCCCGGTAAAACATTCGTAAAATTTTTCTCAATTTACAAAGATCAGCCTTTGCGTTCTTTGCAGCTTGTGTCAACTGCAAAAATATCCATGGTATCCGAGCAATAGTTTGTACAATAAAGAACGAAACCTAGCCCATGTTAACTAGCCATGTTAGCCATGTTAACGGGTTGCAGCGGTAGCTAGCAATCCGGGTTGCAGCGGTAGCTAGCAACCTAGTAAGAGACGATCACGTACAATGTTAAGAAATATAAAAACCCATAGTTCCTAAAAAAGGAGTCAGATCAAAACAAAAAGTACACCATTAGAACCGCCTTGTCCGAAACCCCTGTATAGGAAACTTTCTGTCCCTTGGCTTGAACAGCAAGGGAAATATATTGGCTTGAAAATCAACAAAAATTGACTTTAACCACGTTATTCTCCCCAAACGGGATATTTTTTTCTCTTTTCTTTTTTCTTTTCCACAGATAGCTTGGCACTGGAACATCGTAGAGGGTTGTTCAATAGCTCATTTTAAAGGAAATTAATTGGGTTAAAAATTTATAGTAACTAAAATAAATTATTTCTAAAAGAGAATAAACTTTTCCACCAAAAACTGCCTTTTTGATGTCTTTTCACACTGCAGTCTTTCAAACATAATCGTATACCAGCGGTAAGATTTGAACCCACGCCTCCGAAGAGACTGGTGGCTAACACCAGTGTCTTGGACCACTCGTCCAGGCTGCCTCTTATAATTTGGATTGCAGCAGTAGCTAGCAACCTAGTAAGAGACGATCAGTCCCATGCTAAGAAATATAAAAACCCAAAACTCCTAAAAATAGAGTAAGATCAAAACTAAAGTACATCATTAGAACTACCTTGTCTGAAACCCTACTAGATAAATAATGAATGTCGTCATAGCTTTATATTAGAGCTATGACGTGAATAGAAAAACACGAAATTATATTGTTGTTTCTGATGACGTCATGAAATAATATCATTGCGCCATGACGTCAATAAAATCATTACGCCGTGACGTCATAATTACTACTTAAGAACGACAAAGATGTAAATTCTCTCATTCTTGATTAGAATAATGGTTAGATCAAAGCAAGCTATACGCAATTTGAAAAAACAGTACTACACAAACAACAGAGATAGTATCTTGAAAAGAGAAAAGCAAAGGTATTCAACCGACCAGGCGTATCGAGAAGTAAAAATTGAGAGAGCAATTACAGTAAAGAAAGATCTCTCGCCCATAGTAACTGATATACGACTTTACAATTGGAGACTTGAATCCGGGTTGCAGCGGTAGCTAGCAACCTAGTGAGAGACGATCACGTCCAATGTTAATAAATATAAAAACCCATAGTTCCTAAAAAATTTTATATTAGAGCAATGACGTGAATAGAAAAACACGACTTTATGTTGTGGTTTCTGAACGCGTCATGAAATAATATCATTGCGCCATGACGTCATGAAATAAAATAATTACGCCGTGACGTCATAATTACTACTTAAGAACGACAAAGATCTAAATGGTCTCATTCGTGAATTATCCGGGTTGCAGCAATCCGGGTTGCAGCGGTAGCTATCAATCCGGGTTGCAGCGGTAGCTAGCAACCTAGTTAAAGACGATCACGTCCAATGTTAAGAAATATAAAAACCCATATAGTCCTAAAAAAGGAGTCAGATCAAAACAAAAAGTACACCATTAGAACCGCCTTGTCCGAAACCCCTTGAAAGGAAACTTACCGTCCTATCGCTTGAGCAGCAAGGGAAATATATTGGCTTGAAAATCAAGAAAAGTGGCAGCTACTACAACATTCTGCCTAAACGGGATATTTTTTTCTTTTTTTCTTTCTTTTCCAGAGATAGCTTTGCACTGGAACATCCTAGATAGTTGTTCAATGGCTCATTTTAAAGGAAATTAATTGGGTTAAAAATCTATAGTAAGTAAAATAAATTATTTCTAAAAGAGAATAAATTTTTTCACCAAAAACTGCATTTTCGATGTCTTTCCATACTGCAGTCTTTTAAACATAATCGTATACCAGCGGTAAGATTTGAACCCACGCCTCCGAAGAGACTGGTGGCTAAAACCAGTGCCTTGGACCACTCGGCCAGGCTGCCTCTCCTAATTTGGGTTGCAGCAGTAGCTAGCAACCTAGTAAGAGACGATCAGTCCAATGCTAAGAAATATAAAAACCCAAAACTCCTAAACATAGAGTCAGATCAAAGCAAAAGTACATCATTAGAACTACCTTGTCTGAAACCCTACTAGATAAATAATGAATGTCGTCATAGTTTTATACTAGAGCTATGACGTGAATAGAAAAACATGAAATTATGTTGTTGTTTCTGAAGAAGTCATGAAATAATACCATTGCGCCATGACGTCATGAAATAAAATCATTAGGCCATGACGTCATAATCCGGGTTGCAGCGGTAGCTAGCAACCTAATAAGAGACGATCACGTCCAATGTTAAGAAATATAAAAACCCATAGTTCCTAACAAAGGAGTCAGATCAAAACAAAAAGTACACCATTAGAACCGCCTTGTCCGAAACTCCTGTATAGGAAACTTTCTGTCCCTTGGCTTGAATAGCGAGGGAAATATATTGGCTTGAAAATCAAGAAAAGTGGCAGCTACTACAACATTCTGCCTAAACGGGATATTTTTTTCTTTCTTTTTTTCTTTTTTCTTTTCCACAGATAGCTTGGCACTGGAACATCGTAGAGGGTTGTTCAATAGCTCATTTTAAAGATAATTAATTGGGTTAAAAACCTTTTGTAACTAAAATAAATTATTTCTAAAAGAGAATAAATTTTTCCACCAAAAACTGCATTTTTGATGTCTTTTCACACTGCAGTCTGTCAAACATAATCGTATACCAGCGGTAAGATTTGAACCCACGCCTCCGAAGAGACTGGTGGCTAACACCAGTGCCTTGGACCACTCGACCAGGCTGCCTCTCATAAATAACTATATATGTAAATCTGGGTTGCAGCAGTAGCTAGCAATCTAGTAAGAGACGATCAGTCCAATGCTAAGAAATATAACAAAACTTCTAAAAATAGAGTCAAATCAAAACAAAAGTACATCATTAGAATTACCTTGTCTGAAACCCTACTAGATAAATAATGAATGTCGTCATAGTTTTATATTAGAGCTATGACGTGAATAGAAAAACACGAAATTATATTGTTGTTTCTGAAGACGTCATGAAATAATATCATTGTACTATGAAGTCATCATGAAATAAAATCATTACGCCGTGACGTCATAATTACTATTTAAGAAGCATCAGAACTGTTAATGTTCTCATTCATAATTACATAATGGTTTCAATCAAGCAAGCTGCACGCAAGTTAAAAAAACAGTACTACACAAACAACAGAGATAGTATCTTGAAAAGCGAAAAGCAAAGGTATTCAACCGACCAGGCGTATCGAGAAGTAAAAATTGAGAGAGCAAAACAAAAGATCCAGGAGCGTTATCACAATGATGAAGATTACCGAATCGAATATAAGAAAAAAGAAACGCAAAGGTATTCAACCGTCCAGGTGTATCGAGAAGTAAAAATTGAGACAACCAAACGAAAGATCAAGGAGCGTTATCAAAATGATAAACTTTATAGAGAAGCAACAATTGAGCAGGCTAGACAAAAGAGCAAGGAACGGTATGATAATGATAAAGATTACAGAGAAGCAAGAATTGAGCAGGCTAGACAAAAGAGCAAGGAACGGTATAATAATGATGAAGATTACCGAAACAAACATAAGAAAAAAATTGCTACCAGAATAATGGGTAGATACTGGGGTGACAAAATCTATAATGAAAAAATTAAATTCTCTGCGAGGTTGTACCGAAGAACGCATAAGGACAAAGGGAAAAATTACATTCAGAAATACAAGAAGATGGCAAAAATTCAGGCTGATCTTCGTAAATTGAGAAACATTTTACGCATGTTTTATCAAGATCACGAAAAGTATTCAAAATTACAGATTAAAATTCTCTTTGAAAGAGTGGATGCTGTTGAAAAGTCGGCTAGAAATGCTTTGGCAAAGCTTCATAGTAATATCCAAAAGAAATGTTGTCAGTTTAATGAAAAGCTTCCATAGTATGGATTGGCAACTGCGGAACAGTTTATAGATGCAATGGAAAATGTTCGATAACACAGTGAATATACGGAGGCGTACTTCTTTGATACAGTAAAGAACGACCTCTTGCCTATACTAAATTTTTATAAGCCACTTACGTATAATATCTAGTACAGTTATATTTAAGGTCAATATATTAAAATTTTCCATTAAAAGACGATCATTGGAATAAAAACCAATTACATACATTGGATTTAGTTCCCTACTGGATTATTTGAGGCTAGTCTCTTACTATTTCAAAGAAGAAAAAGCCGTAGACTTTTTCCTGTTTGTAATCATCTGGCTTGCAGCGGTAGCTAGCAACCTAGTAGGAGACGATCACGCCCTATAGTAAATACTAAAGTAACCCATAACTCCTGAAAAAAGATTCAGATCAAAACAAAGTATACTATTAGAACTGCCTTGTCCAAAACTTCTATATAGCAAACTTACCGTTTTTGGCTTGATCCGGGTTGCAGCGGTAGCTAGCAACCTAGTAAGAGACGATCATGTCCAATGTTAAGAACTATAAAAACCCATAGCTCCTAAAAAAGAGCCAGATCAAAACAAACAGTACACCATTAGTATCCGGGTCGCAGCAGTAGCTAGCAACCTAGTAACAGACGATCACGTCCATCCGGGTTGCAGCGGTAGCTAGCAACTTAGTAAGAGACGATTACAGTAAGGACCAAACTCTATCTCATAGTAACTGACGCAACAGGGAAAAGAAAAAGAGGTCTGTGGTATATATGACGTCATACAAGGTTACATTTGATTTTAAATAAATGTGAACAGCTAAAACAGAAAGCCTGAAAAATGTCTTAGGCAATGTTATAGTAAAGAACGAACAATAGCCTATAGTAATAGACTTAAAAAAGGGAAAAGCCCTTCGGAAAAAAAACTAGCGCAACGCCCAATAGAATCTTCGCAACCTGCAAAAAGCAATATTATAAGCCAATGTCTTAGAGACAAAGCTTATGCATCTACATCAATTTCCTTGCAACACGTGGGATTGAATCTACCAACCTTCCAAACGTGAATACACAACATGGTGCCTTAAAGTTTGAGCCCCAAATGGGGCCCCAAAAGGTAACCCAAAATTTAAAATATATTCCTAAGAAAAGCTTAGCAATTTTTTCTTTACCTCAGATAGCGGGGCACAGAAACATCATAGTGAGCTGTTTCATAGCTCATTTTAAAGGAAATTAATGGAGTTGAAAACATATTGTAATTAATTACTACTTAAGAACGACAAAGATGTAAATGGTCTCATTCGTGAATTACATAATGGTTAGATCAAAGCAAGCTACACGCAAGTTAAAAAAACAGTACTACCAAAAAAAGAGATAGCATCTTGAAAAGAGAAAAGCAAAGGTACTCAACCGACCAGGCGTATCGAGAAGTAAAAATTGAGAGAGCAAAACAAAACAGCAAGATGTGTTATTATAATAAAGAACGACCTCTTCCCTATGCTAAATCTTATACGCCACTTAATTATAATATAGGTTAGTAATTCCACAGATAGCTTGGCACTGAAATATCGTAGAGAGTTGTTCAATGGCTCATTTTAAAGGAAATCAATGACGTTAAAAATATTTTGTAATTAAAACAGATTATTTTTTAAATGTAATTAGTTTTTTAAGAAAAACTGCATAGTTCATATTGAGAACTGATCAATAACGTCATAGTCGTATACCAGCGGTAGGATTTTTCTTACCGCTACCAGCGGTAGTGGTAGCGTTTGACCACTCGGCCACGCTGCCTCTCATAACTATACATGTGAGTCCGGGGTGCAAGCCACGGTTCAATTTCTATTTTAAAAAAACAATAGTTCTAAATTCACCAGGTACGGAAATAGAAACTGGAGAACTTGTATACACCATTTCTGCATGCATACACGTTTTTACTCAAAGTCTATCAATGACTATTATTCCAAAATTTAATAGAAATGTCGTTAAGTGGTATTTTCTACTTGGGGCGTGTGGGAATCCCTGATGTTTTTTTTCTCATTATCAATTTCTCTATTGTGTGGGGAGCGCTTTTAATGGGTGCTTCAATAGGGTCTTACGATTATTTGTACCACAGATGATCGATCTGTATTGTGTTAAAAACGCTGAAACTTACAAAACTATTGCACAAAGTGCCTTAGAATTAGGATCTATTTCCCTTGGTGTTATTTTTTTTTTCTTTGCAAAATATATCCCTAGTACATTTCATTTTTTTCTTACTGTTGTACAAATTTGCTTATCTCTTCTCCATTGTATAGTCTTCGCATTAGTCGAAAACTCCATTTGGGTTTGTGATCGCAACTGCTTAAGGAAAGTTGAGAAAAGGGTTAAAGAATGCCATTATTTTTTTTATGGGGGTGAAATATGAAGACCGAAGAGATTATCGAAACAAAATGAAAGTACTAAGAAGAAAATTTGAACAAAAAACGGTTTTAATTGTATGTTTATTGAAATCAGCATTCTGGAGGGGGGCTTTTACATTCTTTCAGAAATATCGTTTAAGATTGATCGCTCGATTGCTCTTTAAGCAATTTAATGTAGTTCTCCATATTTGAAAATTTTCAATTTTACCTCATAAGTGTGACAAGTTTGACAACGTCATTACAATACTGAGTTATATAAAAATTATGTCACTCACATAAATATTTTTTTCTTGAAATAAAGGCTCTAAGCGAATTTTCTCAAAGTTCTGACCTATCTAAAATCGCAAAAACCCTAAAAAGTTTGGGTTTCTCTATTTTTCGTCAACGGAACGGTGAACTATTTAGAAATCTAACCCTAGACCAAATTAGAATAACAATAGATCAATTTGTAAGCAAAGACTTTACTAGCAAACTTACCGGCCTTTGGCTTGAATAACAAAGAAAATATAATGGCTTGAAAATCAAGAAAATTTACTCTAACCACGATATTCTCCACAAACGGCATCTTTATTTCCTTCCGCTTTTTGTTTCTTTATAGTAAAGAACGAACTATAGCCTATAGTAATAGAAAAAAAATTTATAATAAAGAACGACCTCTTGCCTATACTAAATTTTATACGCCACTTAATTATAGTATATGTTAGTAATTCAACAGATAGCTTGGCACTGGAACATCATAGAGAGTTGTTCAATGGCTCATTTTAAAGAAAATTAATGGGGTTAAAAGCTTCTTGTAATTAAAATTAATTATTTTTAATACAATAAGAAATTTTAAATATGTTCCTTAAGAAATCATTATAAGTTAAAATTTCCCATGCAAAATTTGAACTCAAGCCAACTGGGCGAGAGCTATCCGAACCTCTAGACCATATAGGCTCCAATTTTTTTTCATAAGAGAATCTCGTATCAAATGTTTAAGATGCACGTTTTGTCACCACAAGTTCGTCAATAGCATTTAAGATCGATCGTTACCACAGAGTGTTTTGAACTCAAATCCTTCTTTGCTGAAAGATGAGTTCATCTCCACTGGACTATGGTAACTTTTAATATAAATACACCATTCAGTTTATAGTGTCTAAGACGAAATAAAAATGTGTAAAAATAATCCCATTCGATTTTCGAGCAATCAACTTTTTCTCAAAACATAAAAACAAGAAGAAAGGAGAAAACGAGGACAATTAACAACCAGTAAAAAAATAGAATCTCTGATAATAATCTAACTGGAAAACGATTAGCCTTTAAGGGTGCTTTATGTGAATTGAAATTGTGATCCGGGTTGCAGTGGTAGCTAGCAACCTATTAAGAGACGATCATGTCCAATATTAAGAAATATACATCCGGGTTGCAGCGGTAGCTAGCAACCTAGTTACATTAAAGGACGAACTATAGCCCATAGTAATTGGAATCCGGGTTGCAGTAGTAATCTCGTAATTGCTAATCACCTTAACTCTTTTTCTCCATCGTCAAGTACATGCGTCAAAAATATTTTGTTCAGAGATTTCATGTTAAAAAATTATCCTATCACTAATTACCCCTTTTTTGCAAATGTCAATCAAACGCCAAGGAACGTAATTTCCCCGAACGCATCAAACTGTTTCCAAGGCAGATTATCTTTTTAAAATGTTCACGCGTAAGTGTAATGTCTCAGGCATGGGTTGTCAAATAAATAGTCTGGCAATCTGCCTTGGAAAGGTGCCAGGGAACGTAAAGTGGGCAAATAACACCGGAAGGAACATAAAGGCTCAGAAATGCTACCACATGCTACAGCAGCTACTGCTACAGCAACTACCACAACAACTACTACTACCACATTACTCCATTTAAAATATTGAGGGAAAATTTGAACTAAATCAAAAGACGCTATGTGCATGCACAATGTCAAAAGAGCGTATCTCAAGATTTTATTTTATTAATAAGTTGGAACTTTCAGAGAATGCTAAAAGGGGAAAATCATCTGACCTAAAGGCAATATGTGCACGCTACTACTAATACTTCTATCACAATTACATTCTCCACTACTACTAATGCTTCAATTACTACTTCTATTGCAACTACTTGTAAAGGAAGTACCTTAATACTACTGATGCTACTAGTACTACCGCTTTTACTATTAATACTACTACTAGTAATACTTTTACTACTACTATGACTACTATTACAGCTATGCCTAAGGATATAAGGGTCAAATTTCCAATTATTTTTGTTTTCGGGGGGGGGGGAGGGGTGAACTAAATTACAATATGACGTCGGTATGCAGGCTGTCAAAAGGGTGAAGGGTGGAAAAGCAATATCTTATGAAAAGTTTGGTGTGTGAAGTTGAAACTAACAGGGCTTGTTGGGGGGGATATTGAACAAACCAATAGATAAAAATTGCATTCTATTGCTACTACGTCTACTCAAACAAATACTACTGATACTATTATTACTACTTCCACTACTATTAATACCACTAAGGATATGAGCACTGCTCTAGTATTTTAATTCGGGGGAAGGGGAGTATACATCCGGAGAGCCAAGGAACAAGTGCTATATAATAATTTTTTCCCCAAATAACTGAGGAAGAAACTGCCCCCCTTGCCCCCCCCCAATGACGCCAATGACTAAAGATAAGGCGACCACTATTATTTTTACTGCTACTATTACTACTGCTGCTACTAAAACCAGGAATATTATGGCAAAAAAATTGGGAAATATTGAAACTGTATAGAACTAAATGAAAGCACGCTATGCCCGCACAGGTTGTTAAGAGGACGAATCGGTTGTTTTCCAGCCAAAAGGCAATATATGTTATATATATATATATATATATATATATATATATATATATATATATATATATATATATATATATATATATATATATATATATATATAATATATATATATATATATATATATATATATATATATATAAAATATATATATATATATATATATATATATATATATATATATATATATATATATATATATATATATATATATATATATATATATATATATATATATATATATATATATATATATATATATATATATATATATATATATATATATATATAAGTAGTATGTACATTTGGAATTTGCTTGCACGTATAGCAATTGCCATGCTATTTGCTTGCAGGTATAGGACCATGCTATTTGCTTGCAGCTATAGGACCATGCTATTTGCTTGCAGGTATAGCAATTGCCATGCTATTTGCTTGCAGGTATAGGACCATGTTATTTGCTTGCAGGTATATGACCATGCTATTTGCTCGGGAGTATAGTAATTTCTATGTTATTCTATAGAAGCTCTACGCCTATTCAAAGAGAGTGAGTACAACTTGTTTGGTCATTGAGATTTGAATAAAAGGAATATTTTTTTTTACAATTCATATTAGTAAGAGAATTAAATTTAAAGATAATAGTTTATTCGAGTGTATATTAGCAGAGGAAAAATGAGGGGAGCATTTTCATTCTTGGAAATTAATAATGGAATCAAAAACAGCAGCAGCGAAACACCAGTACCCAATGTGGTTGTGGAAACAACTACTGGGTGTAGATTATGTCTTGAGTGGGACACTAAGCATGCGAGATAAGTGATATCATTCAGCAAATTTAAGCAGGAGGAGCAACTATGTTTTGCTGGAAAAGTGAATATTCACTATATAAATAAACTTCGGTCAGCATTAGATGTCCTATTGAAATATATTGATGAGAACAAAATGCATCAGTGATCATTATTATTGTAATTATGTTCAATAAAATTGTTCCTAAATCAATGGTATATTTTATTTTTACAGTACACTAGTGCATATTTTTCAGAGTAGAAAAAATTCTGGTTAGTCCGTAACTGATTTTGAGAGTGTTAGGACTCTAAAAAATGGATAGATTCGAGAAAGAGGAAATCATGAGGAATCTAGTTCTTATGGACAAACGTTTGATTCTAGATGCTGATTTTCTAGAGTTGTCTATTCAAAGGAAGATATTTTCTCGGGGAATGCTTGTCGATATAATGAAACCTGATTCTCCATCATTAAAGTATTGTATGAAGCTTTTACGTCGTGGTCCAAATGCATTTACACAATTTATTGATATATTGATCACGACACGGCAAAATGATATTGTGGATATGCTTTTAAAAATTAGTTTAGAAATTTAGGACTTTTTTCATAAGAAAGATGCTGCTCAAGGATGATTTACTCCTCTCTCTCTCTATCTCAGACAATTTTTCGTTGTTGCTAGCTCAGTTTCATTGTGGCAGTGAGAGTGTCAACACATGAAAAAAAAATGTTCCATACATGTCCGCTATGTGTGTACACAGTGGGCAGCTGGTCATCATGTGAGAATTGCACAATGATTGATCAGTATGATGAAAAGTGTAGATTATGCAACCCGTGTAAATTGCATAGAGGATATGCTGTACAAATTAAAGGTTGTAATTTCTGTCTTGAAGAGGTGTGTGACTCTCATCCTAGAGAGTATATATATATATATATATATATATATATATATATATATATATATATATATATATATATATATATATATACTATCAATACCACCATTACAGTTAATGTAACTAGATGACGCTAAGGGTATTAACGACAATTTTTTAGGGAACGTTTAGGGGTAAATAAAACGAAAAAATTATGAGGTCGCAGGTTTTCAAAAGCGCATACAAGCAATGTAATAGGTAGTGCCGTTCAATAATAGCTAGGAATACCATTGAAACTTTTAAAGGAGCTATTTCGATTCAAGATTAAAAGTTCTAGTGCATTTTTTAAGAGTAAAATGAGATAGGAGGGCAAACATCCCTCCTCCCAAGCCTATGTATTTTCCAAACTTATTCCATCAAAATTTTTAGACATGTATTTTGTTCAGTATAGTCGGACAGTCCAGCAGCTATGTCTCTAGGGATATTGGGTATGTCGACCCCCCACAATGGCCCATTTTGCTTTAGAACTAAATGTTGTTTTAAAACTAAATAAAAAGGCACAGTGTTAATGGTTGCTAAACTGGAATACAACAATACAAACAATATTAACAATAAACCCAAAACGAGATTCCGGTTGAAAATTTTAAGTTAAGAAAGTGGTTCAAATAACCACTTTTTATTGTTGCTCCTAAGCAGCACGCTAAGGGGACAAGGGAATATTCGTCTCCTAGCGACCCTATACAGAAGAATAGGACTACGAGTCAACATAGAAAAAACGAAATTTATCGTTTTTAGCGGCACGAACTCGACCAATTCCAATCTTGTTCTTGATGGTATCAGAATCCAGCTGTCCCAGTCCCTAAAATACCTTGGTATTACGTACGGTCAAACGCCTAGGTCAACTAGAGGCCAGGGGCGCCAATTAGGGGGGGGGCAGGGGGGGGTCATGCCCCCTCCCTAGACTTTGAAAATTACCTTCTTATTTATATTTCACAGCTATTTTCTATTTTAGCTATGTGCTATATTAAACCAGCAACTGGTCCAATAAATACGACCAACAAACTGGTGCCCTAATTATATAATCTTGTTTTGAAATGTAAGAGCGAGCGCGTCTACACTATTTTATTTCTGAGTAGGGTTCATTCAAAACTAAGCTTCATGTGGTCAGCACCCGTTTCGTTATTGTTCTTGTAAAGAATTCGTTGTAAACTATGAGTTTTGTATATTGCCTTTTTTAGTAACTGGGAAAGGAAATGTGTTCTAGGGTTTCAAGGGGGTTTTGGTCAGCAGGTTCTTGACGTTGTTGAATAGTTTATGGGATGACTAGTCCCAGTGGAGTGTATGGGACTGTCATGAACAGGAAATGTAAGTGATTGGTTTATGGGGTTTCTAAGCGGGGTAGTTTCACCGTGGAGTATGGGAGTGATTTTCTAAGTGAGTTTCTACGTGTTTCTTCAGTTCTTCCAGTACTGATCGTGCCAGTACAATTTGTTAACTTGCCGTGTCTGAGTGAAGTCCTTGTCTACTACTCGTTTAATTGCATCTATCTTAAACTACTGTACGTAAACATAGTACAATAAAACACATAGTTTATAGTGAAAGAGACTCTTCTGCCTCCTCCACGAGAACCCATAACTGAATGATTCGGCTACGCCTATCAAAGTAAACACTTTATCAGCAGAAAGTAAGGTTTACATCGTAATCAAACTATGAGTAAAAAGCGACAACAAACTTTGGATTTTTTTTCGGTGAAAATGCGGAAGAACAATGAAGAAACTTTAGTGCAAGAAACTGGCAATAGTGTCAGCGCCCAAAGTCTCGGGTTAGTTGAGATAAGTTCCCCCACCTGTGACATAATTTTAGAAACAAGCGGAACAATAAATGGCTCAGATCAACATGAAAGTTCAGTCTGCATCGCTGAACCCCTTGCGGGTTCCAATAGCAGTCAAGAAACTTTCTCAGATATCTCTAGGACGCGTCACGACAAACCAGCTCAACCTATTCTTGAGAGATATCCGGCTTCCACTTCTAACGGAAGGAAATTCAGTGCATATTACTATAAGACTTATGAATGGATTGAATGCTCAAAAAACTTGAATTCCGTGTTTTGTTTTACTTGCCGCCATTTTTCTATGGGGACTCTAAGGGCTGGAGAAACTGCTGGAAAAAGGGCTTTCATTGAGTCAGGATTTTGCAAGTGGGAAGACAGTTCTGCTCTATTAAAGCAACATGATGGTTCTGAAAGACATAGGCATTGTATGTCAGCATGGACGGAATTTAAGATAATGAGTACTGATACTTCGAAATCTTTAGCAAATGCCTTAATTCAATCCAGATCTCAAGAGGTTCAGGAAAATAGAGATCATGTCAAGTACATTTTTCGCGCTATTTGCTTTCTTGGCCGCCAGGGTCCTGCTTTGAGGGATCATGACGAATCAAAAACATCTGCAAAACGGGGTAATTTGGTTGAATTGATGGAGGAAATGTCTAAAGGCGACGAAAAGCTGAAGGCCAAGTTACAGCGCCGATATGGTCACTATTGCAGTCATCAGTACCAAAATGACGCAGTTACACTGATAGGAAATGCCTTACGCCAAGATATCAAACAGTTCGTGGTAACGAACTGTAAGTAAGGAGCGACCCGGCTCAATGGTAACCGAAACTCTAGAAAACGGGTTATTGATACCAATAGATATATCAAAAGAATCAGATTTCAATGCTGATTTCAAATATATAACTTTCATCAAGTTTAGTGCTACCGATCAAAAGTTACGCGCCTGAGAAAATTTGGCTGATTTGCAAAAAATGGGGGACAGACCCCCTAAAATTTATAGAACCTTAATGAAAATCACACCATCATATTCAGCGTATCAGAGAACCATACTGTAAAGGTTTCAAGCTCCTGTCTACAAAACTGTGGAATTTTGCTTTTTTCGCCAGAAGAAAGATCACACGGATGCGTGTTTATGTGTTTATTTGTTTGTTTGTTTGTTTGTTGTTTTTTTTCTCCCAGGGATGGTCGTATCGACCCAGTGGTCCTAGAATATCTTGGGAGGGCTCATTGGAACGGAAATTAAAAGTTCTAGTTCCCTTTTTAAGTGACCAAAAAAAATGGAGGGCAACTCGGCCCCCTCCCACGCTTATTTTTTTCCCAAAGTCACCCGATCCAAATTTTGAGATAGCCATTTTGTTCAGCATGGTCGAAAATATGATAAATATGTCTTTTAGGATGACTTAATCCCCCGAAGTTCCCAGAGGGAGGGCTAAAAGTTATGAACTTTACCCAATGTTAACATATAGTATTGGTTATTGGGAAGTATACAGATGTTTTCAGGTGTTTTTTTTTGGGGTAGGGGGAGGTATGGGTGGGTCGGTGGTTATGTTGGAGGATCTGTTCAAGAAGGAAGTTTTCATGGGGGAAGGGAAATTGCCATGAAGGGGGCGCCCGACTTGCCAGCATTATTTATTGGTTATTGGGAAGTATACAACCATTTTCAGGAAGGATTTTTTCTGGAGGGGGGGGGCTAGAGGAGGGGTTTACTCTGGTGAATATGGTCGTGGAGGATGTTTCTGTGGGGTAAGGGACATTTCGATGAAGGGGGCGCCGGATTTCCAAGCATTATTTAAGAAACGATCAGAAATTAATTAAAAAAAAACAAGTTTTTTCAACTGAAATGTAAGAAGGAATATTAGAACTTAAAACGAACAGAAATTATAAGGCATGTGAGGGGGTTCTCCCCCAAGTCAGTACCACGCTCTTTACGCTATAGTTTTTTTTAGTGCTTTCAAAAGAGCTATCTATTCTAATTAAACGGCCTTTGTGATTCAGGGGTTTCTGAATCAAATTTTTTTTTAACTTTTAACGTAAAGAGCGTGGTATTGACTAAGGGGAGAACCTCTTCATATAAGTAATAACATATACGTAATAAAAAAACAATAAAAAAACAAGCGATACGGCTCAATAGTAATCGAAACTTTTAAAAACGAAATTTTGATGTCAATAAATGTATCAAAAGAATGTGTTTATAATGCTGATTCTAAATATATAAATTTTATTAAGTTTAGTATTACTCATCAAAGGCTACGAAGGCCTGAGAAAATCTACTCGATTTTTTAAAGAGGTGGGAAACATCCCCTACAAGTGAAAGAATTTTAATGAAAATCACACCGTCAGATTCAGCGTATCAGAAAACCCTATTACATAGGTTTCAAGCTCATATCTGCAAAAATCTGCAACTTTGTATTTTTTGCCAGAAGAAAAATATACGAATATAGAAGTTAGTTACGTAAGTTAATTTGTAAAGACATCCATTTAGCAAAAGAAAAGTAAAATTTTTATACAAATAAAAGCTGCATTAACTAAAAAACGATCAGAAATTAAATAAAAAAACAAGTTTTTTAAACTGAAAGTAAGGAGCGACATTAAAACTTAAAACGAACAAAAATTATCCCGTATACGAAAGGGGATGTCCCCTCCTCAACGCCTCGCTCTTTACGCTAAAGTTTGACTTTGTCTCACATCTTTATTTTTTAAAACAACAAAAAACTTAAGCGTAAAGAGCGAGGCGCTGAGGAGGAGACATCCTCTTTCATATACGGAATAGTTTCTGTTCGTTTTAAGTTTTAATGTCGCTCCTTACTTTCAGTTTAAAAAACTTGTTTTTTTTATTTAATTATTTCAGAAGTAAAATAAGCTAATTACTTTGCTATTCTTGTCGACGAGACAAAAGACGTTTCTAGAAAAGAACAATTAGCGATCCTACTCAGGTACATATCAAATAGAAAAGTAGTGGAATAACCAGTCGGCTGCTATCACATGCACAAATTAGATGCCAAGAGCTTATCCACCTTGATTTGTGAAACAATAGAAAAGCTAGGTGTAGATTTAATGCTGTGTATTGCCCACTGTTATGATGGCGCATCCGTTATGAGTGGGTAATTCAACAGAGTTCAAGAAAAGTTTAGGGAGAAGGTGCCTCATGCAGTTTATGTACACTGTCACGTCCACAAATTAAACTTGGTTTTGACTGACTGCCTAAAAAATATCAGCGAACTTTCTGAATTTTTCTCTGTGGTGCAAAGACTTTACGCATTTATATCATGCAGCAATACTCATCACGAGCTATTTGTGGAATCCCAGCGTATTAGCGGGCAAAAAGTCTTGGAGCTAGAGAGGACCGTCCAGACTCGCTGGTTTTACGCAGTCCGCTCCATTTCGAAGGTAAAGGCCAGATTTGATTGTATTGTTGCTGTGCTTGCCTTAGTCTCTGATAGTTCCAACAGCGAGGCAGCATGTGAAGCAAAAGGACTACTCGACAAAATCAATTCTGCCTCTTTTGTTTCAACTTTACACACAATGGAAAAAGTATTAGTCATTGTAAATTGTTTATCAGAGCAACTTCAATCCAGAAGTTTGTTGATTTATAAGGCACTTGCACTGATTTCTGGGACATATGAGACACTCCAAAAGCTCAGAAATGATAACAAATGGAACAACTTAAGCAAAAATATATCTGAATTCTTGGCTTTAAACGATATCCAGGAATCGAAATCTCCACAATCTAAAACCAGTGCTCGAAGCAAGAGAAAATAAGCCATTTCCATTCGTCTCAAAGACTTTCTTTCAAACTCAACAACCGGTAAACGCAATATCAGTCAGCCAGTTGAATCAGACTGCGGTAAACTTCTGTAGGCCTACTTTGAGGTAATAGATCGTTTCACGAGTGAGATGGACCAACGTTTCATGCAAAATATGCCTCTGCTCGACGCTTTATCTGCCTTTGACCCCTCAAGTTCCAATTTTCTCGAATTTTCGAAAGTGGAAAGAGTTATATGTCATTATTAAAAGATTCTCGGTGTCGATGACCATGCCATAGAATCCCAGCTTTCTCTTGCAAAGCTGCATCTGTCAAAAAATGATATTTGAAAAATGGATCTTCTTCGAGCTATCGAAATCTTATCCGATCTCCCAGTTGCCTATTCTTCAGTGCTAAAACTGATGAAGCTAGTTGCTACTTTGCCTGTGACCACTGCCAGTAATAAACGATTCTTCTCGGCATTAGGGCGTGTGAAAGACTATCTACGATCGACGATGGGAAACGACAGACTCAGTGATCTCATGATAATGGCCGTTGAAAAAGAGGAGGTAAAGAAACTGGGTTTGGATAGATTAGTCGACGATTTTGCCAAGCAGCGACCTCGCCGCTATCCCCTGTTTTAGGTTTGTTTGCTAAATGTTGTTCTTTTTTTGCATCTTAATTTAAAAAAAAATCGAAAAAAATCCTTGCCCCCCGCCCTACATTTTCGTGAATTGGCGCCACTGCTAGAGGCTTGTTGACCGAATCAGTCTGTAAATTTATCAGCTCAGCATATGGAAAAGCTTTCAAGTGCAAGTGGTTATTTAATCAATTTATTAAGTCAAAACTATTCAACGCCGTTGTCTCTACTGCCATCTGGTACATATCACCCTTGTGGGAAATGTTGTCCCTCACCGAGCGTCAAAAAATAAGAACCACGCACTACAGATTTGCAAACTTTTTGCTGGGACTTCCAATAAGATTTTCTAACACGGAGATCTCATCCATATATGGAATCCTTGATCCATCAAACTAGGTGATTGATCTAGAACGGAGAGCCTCAAGACGATCCCTCAGTAAACTCTACGACTCACCGCTGACTCAACTGTTTCTGTGAATAAAATACCTGCATTTAATTTTTAGTGTCAACTATGTTTTTTTTTCTTTCTTTTGTTTCATTTTGTACTCCACTTTTTTCCATTAATCAATTGTAAGCAGGCACAAGTAAATATATATATATATATATATATATATATATATATATATATATATATATATATATATATATATATATATAAAGATAGATAGATAGATAGATAGATAGATGATGATGATGATGATGATGATATATATATATATATATATATATATATATATATATATATATATATATATATATATATATATATATATATATATATATATATATATATATATATATATATATATATATATATATATATATATATATATATATATATATATATATATATATATATATATATATATATATATATATATATATATATATATATATATATATATATATATATATATATATATATATATATATATATATATATATATATATATATATATATATATATATATATATATATATATATATATATATATATATATATATATATATATATATATATATATATATATATATATATATATATATATATATATATATATATATATATATATATATATAACATAGGGCGCATTAAAGTGTAGATCAACAAAAATAAAACTTTCATGCCAACCTCTAATTGCAGAAAACAATTAACGCTGAATTATGCACTGCTTAAGGCTTCAAGAACTTTGCCACTCGACCAAAAAAAATCTGTTCTTCTCTTCCAGCTAGTGGGGGCGCAAAACTGGAATACTGAGTAATTAGTAATGTTGTATAAACTAAACGTTCTATGTTAAACCTTAATTTTGTCTGGACTCTATTTTTGTCTAGGAACACAACACACCAACCAAATTTAAAATATGACACATACATCTTTTAAGTAGTCCTAAAGTAATGTAATACTTCATAATCTTCGTTCTATAGTTTTTAGCCCCTATTCGGACCCCATAATTTGTAAAGCAGCACAGAAATTGCAATTTTTTATTATAAGGATATTGGTTAACAAATGCAAAAGAAAATCACTATGTAGCCTAAGGTAAATTTTGAAAAGAACTGAAAACATTCTCAAACAAAACTATTTCCTAACTACGAAAATTCCCCCGTTGCCTCATAATTCGAAAACGAATTTTGGGAGACAAGAGACTGAGATGTATATTCAATTTTGGAACTAAGTGTGGCTTCATCTTAGAAACTTATTGTAAAAAAGGACTGATTAACAAATGTAATTCATATAAAGAAAAATATTCGCCAATGAATTAGAAAAGTTTGAAAATAAAATACAATCGGATTTATTAGGGATTTTTAAAACCAAAAATCTACACATGTTGCTTTAAAAATTTCAAAATTATTTATGATTACATTTTAACTATATAAATAATATAGTTAAAATAACTTACAATAACTATAAAATTATCTAAACTATTTATGGTTAGAAAAGTTATTTATACATACAAACACAGGAGTATGTTGCAATCCCCCAGGTGAGGACGCTAACTGACTGTGCTTGACGAGTAGACCACATTGCTCGAAGCTGAGCCCCTTTACTTAACGCTGTCAGTGGTGTACAGCAAGCCTTAGAAACAAATAAAAGTAATATATTAAAAATAAACAAATAAAAGTAACATACTAAGAAAACTACAAATTCTAACACTGCTACAAAGAGTTTATTGCATATTCCGGCCATCTGAAGACAACACACCAGTATCCTCTCTTACCTATGTTCAATTTGTTGAGAATTTCACTCTTTCCTTTGCCAGGCTGTTTTAAAACATTTCTCATGACCTTTATACACACCACTTAAGAACTGGCCAGGCCATCTTAACTTTTCTTTGATTTTACCTAAAGCCTGAAAAAGAGGTATCAGACATCATTTTTTTTTTTACAGTTGCTTCTTTCGCACATTAAATTAGGGCATTTTAACATTTAGAGCACTAGGGCATTTACGGCAAATTAGGGCATTTAGGGCATTAGGAGGTATTTATAGAACTTAGGAGCCTGAAAACTAGATTTAGGTGTATGGAAGCAAAATTTGGAGGGTATTGGATTCAGAGACCTAAATTAATTTACCAATATCTTTTGTACACACAAAAATAAGAAATTATAATCATGCAAATACAAGCTACAAATTAAAAGCTATATCAATAACTAAAATTTTTTTTTAAGTTTTCATTGTTGGATGAGATTTATTAAAGTTTTGTTATTATATAATATACACTTCATAATATAGAAAACCTATACCCGTAAAAGTTAATATAATTTCTTTTTGAATTTAATTGGGAGACATTTTACACTACATGCGTGAACTACTTTACGTACGTAAACTACTATGCTGCTATATCTTATTTAAATATTTAGCATATAGAGAGGGCCTGCAAAAAAATCTAATCTGGCCACGCACCTATTTAATCCGGGCCTAGCAAAGCATATATTAAATTCCTAACCTAAAGAAAACCTATTCTAACCTATAATCTGTTCTTGCAATTAGAATAGAGATTTTCTATGTTCGTAAATGCGTATCTGCCAACAAATTATGGTAATGACCAATACCATCAATTATTTATATTGTCTTGTGAAAAGCTTAGTTCTTGTTGAACATATTCTTTGGTTAGGCTTATCCTGCCTAATTGCTGGTGATATTAACTACAACCTCTCGGAAATTGCGAATCATCAAATAGACTGTGAATCAATGATAGAATCTGTTTTGTAATTAGGCTATTTTTTTCTTTTTTTGGCGAAAGATTCTGATTTAATATACGTATGCAATTCTAGTCAAATTTCTAAATTAAGTCATGTCACTGTGTCTCACAATCTCTCTGCTGAACAAGTGAAAGTCAATTACGACTTCCAACCATCTGACCATACCTCTATCACATGCTATCTCAAAATACACAATTTCAAAGATCAGAATAATATTACGATTCCCGTCCATACCACTAATCAATTTAGATTTGCTTGCTCCTTAAAAGATTTCATTAAAAATAAGGTTTGGGTTTCTTTCCACCATTTGCAAATATGAACCAAATTGTCAAAATTGACAAATGACTTTTTCAAAATGTTTATGTAGCCAAAATCAGTCAGGCTCTTTGTTTTTCCAAAAATCAGGATATCCCACTTCAGAAAACCCGTAAGGAAAACATTCCAGGCTGCTCTTTCAACCCTGATCTCGTTGCTTTTTGCCTCCAAACAAAATATTGATTCAGTCTTTAGATGGAATGTGACCTTCGACTGGTGTTGTGAACCAAATTCGTCTTCATTCAAAGAGAGTTTTTTTTTTAGGCTCTCACTCTTCGAAGTAGTAACCTATTAATCGCCAATTTGACAAGTGCTAAAATGACAAACATGGTTCTGTTGATAATTATCTTTCCCGAAGATATTTCTTCCTCGTCCTTCTCTACAGCTGATATTCCTGATCAAGAATAGTATACCTACTATGAATTTAAGTTTGCTGCCCATGATCAGTACGTTCAACCCTTTTATGAAATTGAGTTAGATGTCTAAATTCCAGTCTAAAACATGGGACGTAAAGGCAAATCGTACATTGCCCCATTTTGAATAATATATACACAGAAAAAATAGCTTGTTCTGTGAATGCTGTTGTTATTAAACATGTCTTCAGCTGGGAGCATGGGCCTCCCCCAGCTTATAAGCCTATCCTGAACCATTTCCCGACTCAAATGTTCATATTTTATATCTAGTATCAGTGTACGTTTGTAGATAAAAGCTAAAATTACTATTTTATAATTTTTTTTTAACTCAGAAAACAGCTCCCTGTCTTGATTAGTACTTTTCACTTTTTTTAATACATCATGCACAAACAGCCAACAAATCTGCCAGGCTAAAAAAAGAACTCATGCCAAGTCTCAGCCTTATTGCTTGATACCAATCCCGATAGACCATCCATTTTAGGCACACTATTGGTCAAACACATTATCAGAAATTTAAAGCCTAAATCACTTAGTAGTTTTGACCTTAGTAGTCTGTTCTCTTTATTTCTTTGAGTGTGGTCTTGAATCTGTTCTGAATTGTATTGAATTGTCTTGAAATTTAGCTTTTTGAATTTTGAGACAATCAAAGTGAGAATTTCAGACGAGCTATTTTGTTATGATTTCGGGAAAGATATTAAAAAATATATTATATAAAAGGAAAATTCAAAGAATCGATAAGAATCTTGAAGGACACTACCTAATCTTACATACCCAAGACATCTATACCCAAGATTAATAACAAAATGAAAATATGGGAAAAGCACAAGATTTGTTGTTAGGACGTTAAAAAGAAATTGTACCAACAATCAAATACCAATATTTCTACTTCACAATTGAAAGGCCTTATCAATGGGGGGGGGACTTGGCTTGAACAATCTTATAATTACGGCAAGAAAACATGAAAAAAGAACAAATAAGAGACCTACCAATTGGTGTCAATTCAAGAAAAGTTTGGATGGGGGGGGTGAATTTACTGTTTGACATCCAGGAGGGGGGGATCAAATTTGGTTGTTTTTTTCTATTTGTCTTTGAAAATATCAAGCCAGTATCATGAGCAGCCACATTCAAGTATGCAAGTTGGTACCAATTTACAAGTTTCAACTCAATAAGTACCCTTGTCCCTACCGTATCGCTGTTCTGTTATTTTGATAACGTGGATCAATGGTTTCTTTGATTCACCTTTTTTTCTGCCTCTAAGTCAAAATTCCCTAAGCTAAAATTGAAAACTATGTGTCTTGAACTGTCCTTGAAAAGAACAAATAAAGTTAAACTATATACTATATATATATATACATATATATATATATATATATATATATATATATATATATATATATATATATATATATATATATATATATATATATATATATATATATATATATATATATATATATATATATATATATATATATATATATATATATATATATATATATATATATATATATATATATATATATATATATATATATATATTAATTGCTTAAAGCAAAGTAATCCAAGATTTTATTTCAGTATAATTTTTATATTCAATGTTGTTAGTTCAAAAGGAAATGTTTGTAAAATAATTCATTTTCAGTAAAGCGCAAATGGCGCACGAGACTTAAGACTTATAGAGTTAGGGAATAGGGAAGGGGGCAATAGCCAAAGTCTTGTTTTTATTGATTTTTCTTCGTTTTAAGTTTGATTTGAATGTTTAATCTAAGTTTTATTCGTTTTAAGATTTGTCTATTCATTTATATTAAAACCTGTTGTATGTTTGGTTACTATGATTGTCTATTAAAATTCTGTTAGTTTTTGGGTTTCATGCAATCTTTTATTACGGTAGTAGTTTTTGGTCATTTTGAGTATGAATTATTGCCGAAATTAATTTCTGCTGGTCTTAAGTTTAATAAGGCTTTTTACTTTTCTTTGAAAAACTTCTTTACAGGAAAGCTATTTAATTAATTTCTGTCCGTTTTTAATTGCCAAAGTTTCAGGTTTTTCAAAATTCCCCATTCCATCATCCAAGTTTCATCAAAACATTAAATTGATATTTTTTTCTACATTAAAATTCCAAAGTTGAACATCCCCTTCAACATTACTGAAGGTAGTCCAAAACAGATGTAGTAGTAGTTGCAAGCAGTCATAGTCACAGTTCGAAGTTGTCACCAGTAGCCAGGGGGGTGAGGGGGGCGCGCCCCCCTAACATAGTCGAAAGTAGTGTTATTTACTTAATTAACGCAATTTTGCGTAAATTAAATTTAACGCAAATTTATTGGAACAACCTCTTTTGCCCCACCCCCTCTAAAAAATCCTGGATCCGCCACTGGCTGTCACAGCTGGAAAAAGTAGCAGTTTCAGGCGTAAAGTGTCTCAATTTACAGCCACGATAGCAGCAGTAGCAGTATTGACCCAAATTAATACCCTTAGTCGTTCTTAAGATATTACAGTTATACCTTTTTGATAATTTAGATACACATAGTTTATTTTTTGATTTAGATTTCCAAACACATTTTCTAAATTTTGCTTTAATACCCTTAGCCTTTTCGGATAAACCTAGAATCAAATATTCTTCGCTTTCCTGTTGATAGATCCGGCTTGTAAAAAAAAACTAACGCATTACAAAATCTACATATCATGCCCGGGTGTCTGTGGGGGCATGGCATCCCCAGAGGTATACTCGTAGGGAGCTATTTAATGACTCATTTTAAAGGAAGTTTCTACATCTAGTGTTTTTTTTAGTTAAAATAAAATGGTTTTTAAAATAGAATAATTTTTTTTTACGAAAAACTGTTTTTTTCTATAGCGCTGTAGTAGCACATGTTATTAACATCATCTTGCATAGGAGGATCAAAATAGTTTTTTTTTTAACATTGTAAAAAGAATGTAGATACAGTTATGTAAAATGCATTAATTCTTTTAGGGCCTTCAGAAAAAATTGATTTGTGGATTGAAACTAGAGTAATTTGTGAAAGTTTTAAGCAAGATAATTTTGAATACTCTCTCAGTTCAAAGTTATAACTGTCTCCTGGAACCAAACTTTATTTGGCTTAAATCCTAAAGTGTACATCTCTATAATCGTTGTCTTATATTGTATGTATCCTATGTAGATTTTCCTTGAAATCCCCATCCTCATCAGAATGTTTCTCATGCGGAAAATTACCCCATGCAGAATTTCTCCAACAGAAAATTCTTCCATGGGAAACTTTTCCCATAGAAACTGGATGTAGATAGAATTTTTACCGGACTACCTAGTCTTTTTTTCAGATTAATAATCCCTTCAATATTCTTTGCAAGTTTCAAATTAATGTCCTTAGTCATTCTTAAGTTATTGCACATATGCCCTTTTAACATCATAGATATACAGACCGTTTTTTTTATTTAGTTCGGTTTTACTCTCTAACCTTCCCGAAATTTTCAGCCTAAGTAATATGAAAGGGGGAGAGAAAAGTAATAATTTTAAAAGGAGAATTAGGTTTCTTTTCTATACCTCGTTAAAAAAAACGCACTAAGACCTTTACCTCCAGGGCAGACCCTGCTCTAAGGTCGTGTGGAAAAAATGTCATTTACATTACCACAAACAGGAGTAGGGCTAATAGCCCTTCTATAAACCGAAGGCTATTTACGCTTTGCCGAAAGAATTTTTCATTTTGAGCTCTGTGCTTGGGTGTCAGTGAGTATGCAAAGCAAATAAATCGGATTCACTTAGGATTATGTATGTAAACTATAGTCAAATATCCATAAATTACAATGCATTCCTCGGGCTGTTTGAGACAGAGCATCCCCAGAGGCACGGCTATTAGAGCTACTGATTATTTTGAACAAAGTGGCCATTCCAGAACTTTGATCAGTGTTGAGGCTGACCTTCTAAACAGAAATAAACATCCAAGCACTTTTCAACTTAACATCCTCAGCCTCTCCTGGGATATTGCTGATACTAGATTTTGACAGCCATCCTACCGACCGTATGTTTTGATTTTCTCAAACATCCCCTTAAATGTTTCCTCGAAGTTTTACCCTTATACCCGATTTAGAGATGTAGGATCAAACATTATAATAACAAGCATTACATAGAGCTATGGGCTACTTGTATAGCTTAATGTTGTCACTCTAGAAGCTCTTGGGACCAATGTATACCTGGAAGCATAGTTATTTCACCTTTAGAGAGTTTTGAACAAGATGGCTGTTTAAAAAACGTTTTGGAGGGGACAGGATGCCCTCCAATCACTTTTCAATATCCCTCAGAAATAAATCCGTGATCAAAGATTCCCCTCTTTCCCAATGATTAATCCTGAATGCAAAAAAATGGACGAATTGAAGAATATTGTGTTCCTGGCTTAGGGGCCTATGGGAGGGGGTGGAGCTTGAAATCTCTGGTTAGCTTATTCACAATTATACAATTTGGATCACTCGAAGTCGAATCTGGTCTATTGGCCTATGTATAGGTTTTTTCCAGAGTGGTTGTATCGAACATGTTGTAAACTCATGACATCAAAAAGACGCTGACATACTCTGTACTTAGAAGACAAGCGACAATGAGAATCCATATATAGAAGCCTGACTGTAAAGTTACCTTTTTGTTGGGTTTCTTTAAGTTCAATATCTGTAAATGTTTTTTGCCTCTTTTCTCCAATCGCAAATCAAATACAATTCCATTAACAGCTCCTTACAAAGCAAACTATTCAAAAAAAAAAATTTTGCCCTAAACAATTTCGACAACATTGCCGTAATATTTACTTTCTATGCACCTACGTGAACATGAAAATACAGTTTTTTGAAAAAATATGTTAACAAAGGACAACTTGCCTAACTTACAGCCCTTGCCCCGAGGACTGGACAGCCCTTGCCAGGACAACTTGAAGTGATTAAAGATAGGAACTTATGATTTTCCAAATTAACATAAACTTTTAAAATAATGCTATTATTTACCATTGTCGTGGTGTAGTGGAGACAACCGTTCCTCCCAATCGGGGAAATTTCAGGTTCAATCCTGCACGCCGCAAAAAAAACCGAGGATTGTTTCCCCCTTATCTTTTATTTTTGTAAATGTTGTCATTATGTAATGTAATATTTGACTTATGGTCCAAAATGCAAGTCTCATAAAGGACCTATAAAAATATTATTTGTTTCATTTTATCATTATGGACCTGAAGTCATCATTCTAATCCCATCCATAAATGTCCCACCTACACAGTGCAATGGGATTCCACCCTTCAAGAGATAATCCACTTATGATAGCAAATTAAAAAAAAAACACCTAACGTGACCAGGATCCCGCATCCAGAAATATAAAGTTCCTTCTCCAAAAAAAGTCCACATACAAGACAGAGGTATTGAGCGGTATTGCCTTGTTCACTGATTATTTAAAAAAAATTTTAATTACAAAAAGCACTAGATGTAGCAATTTTCTTTCAAATGAGGAATTATACTGCTCTCTATGATGATTTTCCACTGGCCAAATAGCCGAGGAGGAAAAAAACGGAAAGAAAAAAAGATGCAGTATAGGCATAATATTATAGTTGTAACCACTTCTTTTGATTTTCAAGTCAAATTCAATGTTATTCTGTTGTTCAAGCCAAGATACAGTAAAATTTCTACATAGGGGTTTTTGAAAGAGCGGTTCTAATACTTTACTTCTTGCTTTGATCTAACTCTACTTTTAGGAGTTAATGATTATTTTACTTTTTATTATGGTATGTGTTCGGTTCTTAAAAGGTTGCTAGCTACCGCTGCAACCTGGAAAAACTGCACACAATTCGCTGTCTTTTGATACTGCAGTTTTTTGAAAGATAGTTGATTATTAAAGCAAGTCTGACTTCTAACAACGATATCTAGTAAGCTTCAAACTTTTGGTTTTCTTTTTTAAGGTTTTTGATTTGTTTTAATTCCTTGTTAAATATATACAAATATTTTTGCAATTACCAGTTTTTTTTATTTTTACGCAATAAAATGTCTTTTCATACTGAAGTCTGTTCAAAGATATTTCATTATTGAAGTTAATCAGATTTCTGACCATCATATATATTAAGCTTTAATCTTTCGTTTTGCTGTCTTAAGCTTTTTCTGTTGTTATATTGCCTTGTCAATATCTAGCATCCCGATAGGTTCGGAATTTCTATCGCCTATATTTCGCTCTTTAAAATAAACTTCATCATTAGGAAACTTGATAATTTTACTAGATATACTGATTAGGATAACTGTCGTTAGTCAAGTTAGCCTGGGCTCGATTCCTAGTAAAGAATATTTTTACTTATGAAGATTAACGAAGGAGTAAAAGAAAAAAACAACAAATAAACATGTGTCAATTTTATCAGGCAGCAAGTTGATTTTGTTTAAAAATTTGTAAAAAAGTAATTTCATTTAAAAAAACAGCCAAAAAAGGAAAAGAAGAAAATAACGGAAAATAGGAAAAAATTTCCATGAAAAGTATCAGAGTCCTGGAAACTAAATATTTACTTTAAAGACAAAATACAACAAAAAAATTAAAAACAAACCCCTGAAATATCAGAAAATATATCAGAAAAGTCTATTTAAAAGAAATAAAAAGGCCTCCGAAAGGAATAAAACTCGAGCACACATATGGATGGCTACTAAGTTGTCTTGTGATCCAGGTTTTAAGAAAATTATCTTAAAGAACGAACTGTAGTCCATAGTCACTGAAGTATTAACCCTTAACTGGCACGGTAGGGTCTAATAAACCCCAGTTCATAGTGTTTGGTCCATCTTGTACCACCAACTATAGCTAGGAGGCTGAAATCACGTGCATTCTTCGAACCAGTTGAGCGCTAAACTAAGGTGAAAGTACGTCTTGACATCACTTACAGTTGCGTATATACAGGGCTCTGGGGTCTGACAGACCCCACCCTGCAGTTTGTGCAACATTTTAGTGGCTTAGCAGACAAACTAAGTATAATTTTTATAAGCTTTTTAGAGAACATTATTATGGCATTATTTAAAATAATGCCAGACTAGCCCCTTTAGGAATTTAATGTATAGGTCATTTTTAAAAGACCAGGTTGTTTGTCTTTCAGAAATGAAGAATATTGTAATTGACTCCTGAAAAGCAACAGAATTAAAGCATACTTTTGAATAGGCAAGTACTGGACAATAAACCTTGGTTTTTTCCTTATGACCTAAACTGGGTTTGACTTTAGCTGATGCAACGTCCTTTCTTGATTTGTGTAACTATTTTAATTTCATCTTAGCATCTTTTTCACTGGTTTTGTATGAAAATTGTGTAATTTCACAATTTGAGTAAAATAGAGAAACCAAGAGGGTTTTATAGTAGAATAAGAAAGAAATAATGACAGTTTGATTGATAAAGGATAAAAAGTAAAACTGATGGAAATAAAATTAATCTATTTGTAAGCCTGGAACACAGTATCATAACCGAAAGCAAAATAAAAGCAGAAAAAAAATGACCTAAATTACAATAAATTCCCCTGTAAAATTTTACCTCAATTGTGCTTATCTTAAAATAATATAATTGGTCTTGGTAATATACAAAAAAAAAAACAAAGGTAAGCACAACAAAGAATTATTTGACACAACAGAGTTATTTGATTTAACAGTCTCTACTATAATAATAATTTTTTCTTATTTTTAAAATTGGGATCTCTTCTTATTACTTTGGGAGTCGTAATACATCAGAGATGTAAATATTTATACCCAGTCGAAGTAAAAAATATGCAAGCCTTTTTTGGCCTTCTGTATCTCTTTAGAGTATTAAAGTGAGGCAGCGAGGATTGAGAAAGTATCTTTGCAGCTGATGGAACTGTGCGGGACATTTTCCTAGCTACGATGAACCTGAAGCAATTCGAACATTTGGCAAGCTGTCTTCAGTTCAATAATAGGCAAAGGCGCTACAACAGAAGTGGACCTCTAGCTCCCACCAAAGAGGTTTTTTACCCCTTTGTCACTAATTTGAAAGCAAATTACTCACCTAACAAGTACTTGACAATTGATGAAATGATATTTGCAATTAGAGGACATTGCAAATTTAAGATGTATATTTCTTCAAAACTGAACAAAGTTTGGAATGAAAAATCAATGCCTGGTAGTCTTGAAGACATTCTTTCTGTCTATTGCCTTTGTCTATGATGAAAAAGAAACCGCTGTGGATGAAATCCAGAATGCTTAAGTTCCAACATGAACTGTAATGACCCTTGTTGATCAATTAAAGGATTCAAAAATATAACATTACAGCCGACAACTGGTTCAGCATGTTTGTAGAGCTTATAAAAATGCTCAGACCCTTGGGAATTACCTATGCAGGCGCAGTGAGAAAGAACAAAAGAGAACTTCCACACCCCCCCCATTTCCTTGCTAGTCATACAAGGGAACCCAACTCGTTCATCTTCAGGATTAGAGACCATCTGACCCTGGTTTCGTCTGTTTCAAAAGAAAAACAAAGCAGATATTCTTGCTTCATCAATACACTTTTCATCAGATATTGATCAAGAGAATAGTAAAATAGAAATAACCATGACGTACAACCCAACAAAAAGTGGAGTAGACTCTCTAGGCCGAATGTGTTCTAATTACAAGACCAGCTGCCGCGCAAGAAAATGACCCATGACGGTGTGGCATGTGATCATGAACATAGCTGGAGTCAATTCCAACGTCATTCTGAGCGACTCAAGACCCCAAGAAAATGACTTGACCTGAAGAAAAATGCTGGTAGAGCTAGGACGATGCGTCAATGAACCACAACTTAGGATCAGAGAAGTCCTTCAAACTGTCCCACGAGAACTGCAATTTTCGATCGACAGTATTACAAGATTTTCAGCTGAGAATGCCCCCCATGTGTCTTCTTCAGTTTCCAATGACCAAAAAAGGTCGTTGAATTATTTGCCCTCAATGAAAGAACAGAAAATCAAAGTATACGTGCAGTGCATGTCGAAAAGGGGGTGTAAGGAACAGGCCAGGTTCCTGTGCCTAAAATTCAACTAGTGGGATGATTTTTTTTATTTTAGTGTTTATAATTGATATATCTAAGTGTGTAGTAAGCGATATGGCAATACATTTAAAATGGTATTTTTTTCGAATTTTTAAAAACTAGAATCCAAACCTGCAGTTAGTGTAACTTTTTTTCACCCTGCCAGTTAAGAATTAAAAAGAATCATTATACAGAGGATGATTCAACACATGTTAAGATAAGAAAACAGGAAAAAGCCTACGGTTTTTCTTCTTTGTAATAGCAAGAGACGAACCTCAAAGATTCAGGCAGCTAACTAGGTCCAATATATGCAATATTTTCTACTTCTGTTGATAATCTTTTGGTGTAATGCCCAGACACATTAGTTATTTTTGCTGTTTGCATTAGCACTAGCGACTCTGTACTGATGTAACTATAGCTAAAATTATAATATCGAATTTATTTTTACGACGTATAGGATTACAACCTAAGATTATTGCGTCATTCATCAATCTTGTACATGAAAATACAATTTTTCTTAAAAATATGTTAACAAAGGACAACTTGCCTAACTTGCATCCCTTGCCCCGGGGACTGGACAGCCTTTGCCTGGAAATTTTGAAGTGATTAAAGATAGGAACTTATGATTTTCCAAATTAACATAAACTTTTAAAATAATACAATTTCTACATAGGGGTTTTTGAAAAGGCAGTTCTAAGAGCGTAATTCTTGCTTTGATCTAACTTTACCTTTAGGAGTTATGGTTTATTTTAATTTTTATTATGTGTTTGTCTTTTACTAGGTTGCTAGCTACCGCTGCAACCTGGAAAATCCGGGTATTACGATAAAAGACGAAGTGTAGCCATTAATAGGTGGAGTATTCAAAGGAATCATTCATTATACATAAGTTAATTCGACACACTTTTAGATAAGAAAACAGGAAAAGCCTACGGTTTTTCTACTTTGTAATAGTAATAGCCAAGCTTCAAAGCATTAGGCACATAACTAAGTTCAATATATGCAATAGTTTCTTCTTCTGTTGATTATGTTTTTCAATCCTGCACGCCACAAGGACGACCAGGGATGGTTTCCCTCCATATACAAACTTTCCCTCCAAACTTTTGGTTTTCTTTTTCAAGTTTTTTGATTTGTTGCAATCCCTTGTTAAAATATATACAAATATTTGTGCAATTACCAGTTTTTTTTATGTTTACGCAATTAAATTTCTTTTCATACTAAAGTCTGTTCAAAGATATTTGATTATTAAAGTTAATCCGATTTCTAACCTCGATATGTACTAAGCTTCAAACTTTCGTTTTTTAAGGTTTTTGTATTGCTGTAATCCCTTGTCAAAATATAGTAACCCGATAACTTCGGATTTACGTCTCTTAATAGGCTGCTAGCTACCGCTGCAACATGGAAAAAAACACATACAATTGGCTGCCTTTTCAAGCTGCAGTCTTTTCAAAGATATTTGATTATTAAAACAAGTTTGATTTCTAACAACAATAATTACTAAACTTCAAACTTTTGGTTTTCTTTTTTAAGGTTTTTGATTTGCTGTAATCCCTTGTTCAAATATATACAAATATTTTTGCAATCACCAGATTTTTTCTGTTTACGGAATTTATTGTCTTTTCATGTGGAAGTCTGTTCAAAGCTATTTGATTATTGAAGCTAATCCGATTTCTAACCATGATATGTACTAAGCTTCAAACTTTTTTTTTGCTTTTTTAAGGTTTTTGTATTGCTGTAATCTCTTGTCAAAATCTAGTACCCCGATAGGTTCGGAATTACTATTGGCTATAGTTTGTTCTTTAACACAAACTTCATTATTAAGATATTTTAATATATTTTACTAGGTCTAATGATTAGGATAGCTGGCTCTCACCCAGTTAGCCAGAGTTTAATTCCTGGTAAAGAATATTTTTACCTTTAAAAATTAACTAAGAAATAAAACAAAAAACAACAACAAATAAACACGTGTAAACTTTATCAGGTAGCGAGTTGATTTTATTTTAAAATTCGTAAAAAAAATTATTTAAAAAACCGTTAAAAAAAGGAAAAGGAGGAAATAACGAATAAAAAAAATAACCGTGAAAAGTATCAAGAGTCTTGAAATCCATATATTTACTTTCAGAAAAAATTAAAACAAAAAAAATACAAACAAACCCCGGAAATATCAGAAAATATATAAGAAAAGTATATTTAAAAGAAATAAAAAGGCCGCCGAAAGGAAGAAAACTCGAGCACACATATGGATGCCTACTAAGTTGTCTTGTGATCCAGTTTTAAAAAAAAATCCAGGTTGCAGCGGTAGCTAGCAACCTAGTAAGAGACGATCACGTCCAATGTTAAGAAATATAAAAACCCATAGCTCCTAAAAAAGGATTCATATCATCAAAACAAAAAGTACACCATTAGAACCACCTTATCCGAAACCCCTGTATAGTAAAATTTCTGTCCCTTGGCTTGAACAGCAAGGGAAAGATAATGGCTTGAAAATCAAGAAAAGTTGCAGCTACTACAACATTCTGCTTAAACGGGATATTTTTTTCTTTTTTCTTTGTTTCCAGATATAGCTTGGCACTGGAACATCGTAGAGAGTTGTTCAATAGCTCATTTTAAAGTAAATTAATTGGGTTAAAAATCTATAGTAACTAAAATAAATTATTTCTAAAAGAGAATACATTTTTCCACCAAAAACTGCATTTTTAATGTCTTTTCACACTGCAGTCTTTCAAACATAATACCAGCGGTAAGATTTGAACCCAAGCCTCCTAATTGACTGGTGGCTAACACCAGTGCCTTGGACCATTCGGCCAGGCTGCCTCTCATAAATATATATGTGAATTTGGGTTGCAGCAGTAGCTAGCATCCTAGTAAGAGACGATCAGTCCAATGCTAAGAAACATGAAATAAAATCATTACGCCGTGACGTCATAATTACTATATAAGAAACGTCAAAACTGTAAATGGTTTCATTCATGAATATATAATCCGGGTTGCAGCGGTAGCTAGCATCCTATTAAGAGACGATGACGTCCAATGTTCAGAAATATAAAAACCCATAGTTCCTAAAAAAAGGAGTCAGATTAAAACAAAAGTACACCATTAGAACCGCCTTGTCCGAAACCCCTGTATAGTAAACTTTCTGTCCCTTGGCTTGAACAGCAAGGGAAATATATTAGCTTGAAAATCAAGAAAAGTGGCACCTACTACAACATTCTGCCTAAACGGGATATTTTTTTCTTTTTTTCTTTTGTATCCAGAGATAGATTGGCACTGGAACATCGTAGATAGTTGTTCAATGGCTCATTTTAAAGGAAATTTATTGGGTTAAAAATCTATAGTAACTAAAATAAATTATTTCTAAAAGAGAATAAATTTTTCCACCAAAAAACTGCATTTTTGATGTCTTTCCATACTGCAGTCTTTCAAACATAATCGTATACCAGCGGTAAGATTTGAACTCACGCCTCCGAAGAGACTGGTGGCTAACACAAGTGCCTTGGGCAACTTGGCCAGGCTGCGTCTCATAATTTGGGTTGCAGCAGTAGCTAGCAACCTAGTAAGAGACGATCAGTCCAATGCTAAGAAATATAAAAACCCAAAACTCCTAAACATAGAGTCAGATCAAAGCAAAAGTACATCATTAGAACTACTTTGTCTGAAACCCTACTAGATAAATAATGAATGTCATCATAGTTTTATATTAGAGCTAGGACGTGAATAGAAAAACACGAAATTATATTGTTGTTTTTGAAGACGTCATGAAATAATACCATTGCGCCATGACGTCATGAAATAAAATCATTACGCCGTGACGTCATAATTATTACTTAAGAACGACAAAGATGTAAATGGTCTCATTCGTGAATTACATAATGGTTAGATAAAAGCAAGCTACACGCAAGTTAAAAAAATAGTACTACCAAAAAACAGAGATAGCAACTTGAAAAGAAAAAAGCAAAGGTATTCAACCGACCAGGCGTATCGAGAAGTAATAATTGAGAGAGCAAAACAAAACAGCAAGATGTGTTATCACAATGATGAAGATTATAGACATGCAAAAATTGAGACAGCCAAACAAAAGATTAAGGAACGGTATGATAATGATGAAGATTACAGAGAAGCAACAATTGAGACAGCCAAACAAAAGAGCAAGGAACGGTATGATAACGATATAGATTACCGAAACAAACATAAGAAAAAGGTTGCTACCAGAATAATGGGTAGATACTGGGGTGACAAAAGCTATAATTAAAAAATTAAATTCTCTGCGAGGTTGTACCGAAGAACGTATAAGGACAAAGGGAAAAATTACATTCAGAATTACAAGAAGATGGCAAAAATGCAGGCTGATCTTTGTAAATTGAGAAACATTTTACGCATGTTTTATCGGGATCACGAAAAGTATTCAAAATTACAGATTAAAATTCTCTTTGAAAGAGCGGATGCTGTTGAAAAGTCGGCTAGAAATGTTTTGGCAAAGCTTCATAGTAATATCCAAAAGAAATATTGTCAGTTTAATGAAAAGCTTCCAAGGTATGGACTGGCAACTGCGGAACAGTTTATAGATACAATGGAAAATGTTCGACAACACAGTGAATATACAGAGGCGTACTTCTTAGAAAATTCGTATATTAATTTTGGAAGGAGCAATTACAGTTTATGTAGCAGCAATAAAAATACATATACAAGCATACCTATCAGCAGCGAAGGAAAAGCAATGTTTTTCAATTATGGCGCAAAACGAGCCTGTTAGGGTTATTAGTATATGTGTTTGTAAGACTAATGATTTAGAACAAATTCCTAGAACAGCGACTCAAGTAAAAAGTATTTCTAACTGTGTTTTAAACAGTTCTTTTAGTTCTACTGAATATTTGGCAAAAATTCTCTGTGTAGTAGAACAAACTGTCCTGAAAAGTACGAGACAACTATTGAAAAATGCTCTGAATCTAGATATGACAAGAAAATTATGATGGCTGAAGTCACCTATAACAATCTGAGTATACATTCAAAACCAAAAATTGGGCAGCAGGTTACTTGGCAATGTCACCCTGATATCTGCAAGCTCTATCCGACGGATATTGAATTATGTCAAATTCTTTTTGGTATCCTTGAAAATAATATAGCATTAAAATTTTCAACTGACAAAGTTTTTAATTTCTACCGTGGCGGCTTGGATTATTGTGAAATCAATTACAGGGACACAAGAAAGCATGGGCATTTGTTATACTGTAGCCCAAATGAGGGATGTCAGAGCTATTTGCGTTCTCTAAGGGCACTAGCTCCTCATTTTCCTGTCTTGACCTGTTTCATTAATAGCGTATATAAGGCAGTATCAAAATTTTAAGATTATACAACATATTAATCTACTAAAAGTCGAGGGCTCGTACAAGGAACTAAGTCATTATATAGAAGAAGTTGCATGTAGACTCTGTCGTAATAATAGTCAAGACGTCATCTACGGTGATAGCAATATTAGAGTTTCTGTGGATGAAAATACAATAATAAAATTATTTGGTGAGAGCCTTGATAAGGTAGCTAACATCAGGGATGTATACTCCACAATGCATTGTGACAGTTGCGAGCAGATAAAGACAAAATACCAATTGAAGAGTCTAAGATCCCTTTCAAAAAAGAAAGGTTTTGATGTAATGATGGCCACGATTTTAGAACACCTACAACAGGACATACCCAAAGATGACAGAGAACAGCTAATTCATTGTACAGGTTGGAAAGAGAATTTCATAGATTCATTCTCTGTCTGTGATTACTGTGCTGGGAAAATGTTGAAAAGTGAGGAGAATGTCCGATCAGTATTAAATAACCTTCATATAGACTTTACACCGGAATGTATAAAGTGTTTAAGTAATTTTGAAATGGCAATGATTCGATTTGTAGTGCCTTGTCTTACGATCGTCAGATTAGGGCAAGTAACCGCATTGAAGAGACCTAGAACAGAACTTGTTGACGCTCTTAAGGGGAGAATAGTATATCTACCTGTTGATGTTCAAGCAAATGCAGATATTCAGCCTGAAAAACTTCTTAACATTGATAGTTTTGTAGTCATTGTCAATGGTCAGCCTACTTACAACAAGAATGTTTGGACTACACTAATAGATCTGAGAAAAGTCCATGAAGCCCTGTTGTGGTTAAGAGAGAACAACAGTCTCTATAAAACAATACGTGCATACACCCTAGAAGATTTAAATAAAATACTTGAAGCACGTCTTGCTGAAAAAGCTCTTGGTGTTGATAATTTACCTGAAATACCGGAAGATGCAATCCTTCAGAAACTGAGAGAAAGCACAAAATCTACATTGGTTGAACATTTTTCTGTCCAGCCTCTCAATTCAGCGATTCCAAAAGAATTCATAGAAGATTTTAATCATATGAAAGATCTTGGTACTGACCAATTTCAAATCAAGAAACTAAAAGGTGAGAGCGAAGACTTATTTCAGGAAGAACTTGATCTTAAAGCGTTTCCAAATCTTTTCCCGAAAAGCAAAATTGGCTTGCGTGACAAGGCAAGACCATTTTGGATTAGGAATGCAGAATATTTTATATCAAGGCTTCTTAGCAGACATACTAAGTTTCGTCTTGACAAACAGTTTCTTTTTCACAGCTTCCAATTGCAAGAATTCTCTTACATGTCTAATAGCGCCAGTCATATGGTGCGGACTGTGAAACCAAATCAAAATGCTCGTCAATTTATAGACAGGCTTCATTCCCGTGATGGAGAGATGGAAGCGACTTTGTTTTCTGTTCAGTAATGAATCAGCTATCAGCCGAGTAACATCGTTTGGCTAGTGCTTTTAACCTAGGTTGATGTGAGATAAAATGAATTGAAATAGCAAAGTGGGCGGAGTTTTGTTCTGTGAATGCGAACAAGTTCTTTTTATGTAAGGAGTCTGCTAATTAATGATTACGCATAAACAGAAGTCAATTTATTAGCTGAGGGTTCCAAGGCTTGAAGATTTGAGGATTTCCTGTTTGGAAATTTATGTGTTAGCCGTGCATTAACGGCTTAGCGAACTGCACGACGGTACTTACGTGGATAAATGAGAAGTACTTTTTCTGGTAAGAATATTCTAATTTTTTATTTACTGGTTTGTGATGACGAGGAATAAGTGTAAACGTAAATCAGAGGACCAATTTGGATCGGTTTCGCATGACGAATCTGAGCATTCATCTTCAACGCAAAAGTCAATAAATCGTGCTTCGATCCACTCATTAGCGGACGATTTCTCGAAAATTCTTGAAATTGTAACGGAGTCTCAAAGTACATTAAAATTAATTGACACGAGATTGGCTAATCTAGAAAATCGAGCAATTTCTGTGGAAAATGCTCAAGCTGTCTTACAATCCAATGGTACTCAAGTTGGGAAAAATTGCGATGTAGTAAATGAATAAGTAATTTCACTAAAAACGCAAATGAATATTGTATCCACTGAAGCAAAATATTACAGTGAAATGACATCTTCGTTGTCGGCAAGATTAATGGCAGTTGAATATTTATCTACAGAAAATAACATTAATGTGTGGACTACGGTTTGCGATGATGTAGCCACTGCTGAAAGTTTATTTCAAGAGATATGTACCAATGGATTAGAATTAACAAAGGTTTCAGAACTTACAATTCTGACGAATAATAAAGAGCAAAAGTTTTTCAAAGTGAATGTCCAATCAAGCGAGGCGAAGTTAATGATTTTACGTAATGGGAAAAAAATTAAGAATAAGACTTTCGGTTCAAATACAGCTATGAAAAATGTTTACGTCAGCGATGATGCTCCATTGTGTGTTCGTGAAGCACGGAAAAGACTTTACGAGACTAAATCTAAATTGAGTAGAAAGAGTATTCCAGCTTGGGTATCTAATACTGTTCCTCCCTTCATTCAGATTGAGAAAGAAGGTGTTGTAAAAGAGAAATATATGTATAATGAGCCAATACCAGAGCTACTTGATTGTTGATTCTAGCATTTTGTTTTGTTTTGATGTTTAGAGTCATTTTTTGCTATTATAAGATGAATTTTGTATTCGTGGTTAGCGGCACTAGAACAAGTGTGTGCCTGATGAAGAAAACCAAATATATATTTTCTCGATTGCATTATCCTGTATTTTTTAATATGAGTGAGATTTTTCCCTTTTTATTTTCCATGAGTTTTTTTTTGTTATATTGTATGGGCAGTGGGTGCAGTGGCGGGGATTTTCTTTTGTACGAGACGGTGGAGCGTGTTATACAGTCTTCTATGGAGGGTTCCATGTTGTTTTACTTATTGTTTATGATGAAATGGCAGGGTGGTTTTCGTCGCTATTTATGTTATGTTGTATCTTTTTATTTTGTATTTTATTTATGATAAATTTTATTTTTAATTTATTTTCTCTTTTTTCAGTTTTTTTTCTTTTTTTATTGATTTCGGCCCTCCTGGATACTGGAGATCACTTGTAGTTGGTGTAACTAGATTTAATTTTTCTATTAGTTTCCTCTTTTTCCTCCTAAGCTTGTGTCTTGAAAAAATGAGTTGTATTATGACAATAATAGATTGAAAAAACTTCAGAGAAATTCATTGAGTTGGGATGTTCTGTGGACTGGGGTCTTAAATCCGGATTATGATGAAGGACCAATGGAAGATTTTCCAGTGGTTAAATATAAATTTCCTGTTGATATTAGAAATAAATCTACTATGGGTCAGCAAAGTTTGAGCATTTTCCATTTGAATTGTCATGGTCTTTCTAGTTCATTTAATTTTTTAACCGAACTATGTAAGTTTTCTGAGTTGGATGTGCTTGCATTGAATGAAACGTGGCTTCGTAATCATACAATTAGTCTACTTGAAATTGATAGTTATGACTGTGTGACGCAGAATAGGGAATCACGATTGCATGGTGGATTGGCTTTATATTGCAGGAAGAATATTACAATGAAAATACGGAATGATCTACGTGTGAATAAAGAGATGGTTTTTGAATCAATGGTTGTTGAACTTTGTAAGTCAGGAAAATTTTTTTTTGTGGTGGTTGTTTATCGACCTCCATCTGGAAATGTGCAGGAATTTAATGATTTGCTGGAGTGGCAAATGGATAAGTTGTCAGGTTTAAATCGCCAATGCTTTGTTTGTGGAGACTTTAATCTTCATCTATTTTCAGTAAAAGTAAACCCGAGAGTTCGTGATTTTTTAAATTTCATGTTGGGTTACGGTTTAAGACCGACAGTTAATATCTGTAGTCGAGTGACTTTGCGCTCAGAATCACTTTTGGATAATATATTTGTTAATATGAAGTATGATTTTGCTGATGTTATTTTGAATGATGTTTCTGATCATTTTGGTGTTCTTGTTGTTATTAGAGAGTTTGGTGTTCCTACAGCTATAAATATACCACCACAAATTTCTGTATTGAAAATTGGTGCCGAGGCTCCTAACATGTTGAGAAGAAAATTAAAGAACACTCAATTTGACTTTTTAGAAAGTACTGATCTGCAAGTGAATGAAAAGTTTTCATTGTGGTATTCAGAATTAACTAAATTACTAAAAGAAAGTTGTACAGTTATTAAAAAGCAGGCGTTTCATGTTACCCCTAGAAAACCCTGGGATACTAGAGGACTAATGAAGGCCATATCAAATCGAAGACTGCTATATAAATATTCTGTAGTGTCTCCTGAAGCGAAAGTGAGATACAAGAAATATAATTGTGAACTCAATAACCTATTACGAGAAGCGAGAATTAATTATTATCGAAATGAGTTTAAAAAAAGTGCAGGTAATCCCAGGCGAACGTGGAGAGTAATTCACTCTGTTCTCAGCCCTTCCAAAAGTTCAATTTTACCTGAAAATTTCAACACTGATGCTTCGATTGTAGATAATATGTGTGACCATTTTTCTATTGTTGGTAAACGGATAGCGAACTCCACGATAAAATTTTCTGAGGATGGAACATACCACCAGTTTTTACCTGAGGAAAGTGATGTATCTGCATATCTGAAAACAGTAACTGCTAGTGAATTACGTACCACATTGTGGAACATGAGAAATAATGCTTCGGGTGCTGACTTCCTTTCATCGCGTGTACTTAAGTATGTTTTCTCGGAAATATGCGACCAGGTTTGTGTTCTATTTAATATGTGCCTAAAAGTTGGTGTTTTTCCCGATTTTATGAAAATTGCTAGAGTGGTTCCGCTTTTTAAGGGCGGGGAAAAAAATTTGCCGAAGGATTATAGGCCTATTTCATTGCTGCCAGTTTTATCGAGAGTTTTTGAAAAATTGATTAGTTACAGGATGGTTGATTTTCTGGAGAATAAAAAGTATTTTAGTAAAACTCAGTTTGGATTCCGTAAAGCAATGTCGACAGATCAAGCTCTTCTTTTTCTCACGACTTTTGTAAACGATGCTCTGGATCAAGGGTGGAAAGTTGCATCTTTTTTTTTGGACATTGTGAAAGCCTTCGATGCAGTGGACCATGAAATTCTTCTGGTGAAGCTGAGGACTTGTGGTTTTCGAGGTATGTTTTATCATCTATTGGAATCTTTTCTCCAGGATAGAAAGCAGTTTGTCAGTGCTGGTGAAATTATATCGCAAGTTAAAAGTGTTGAATTCGGTGTCCCTCAAGGGTCTGTTTTGGGGCCACTACTGTTTCTTATATATATTGATGACCTGCGAAATGCTATCAATGGACTGTCTTTTGATTTAAAATGTCGTGATACTGGAGCATCAAAATCTATTTTGCCTTATTTCGCTGATGACACGCATCTAACTGCTGCTGCAAAAACCGGGGAAATACTTATACACAATCTTCAGACTGGCATGTTAAACATTGAGAAATTGATGAGGGTTAACAGACTTCAGCTAAACCATGCAAAATCCCATTTTGTAATGTATGGGAGAAGTAGCAATTACTACCCTTGGATTGACAAAATACAGTTAGGTGAAAATATTCTGCCTCGGAAAGTTTCGACAAAGTATCTAGGGGTGATTGTTGATGAGTGCCTGAACTTCAAAGAACACATTTGATGTGTTAGTGACAAAGTCACTAGAAATGTTGGGATGATGAGGAAACTGAAGTACTTTTTCCAGAAAGACATTATGAGAGTACTTTATGACTCTTTTGTTCACCCATACCTTCTATTTGGTTGTCTTGTGTGGTCAAGCATGTTTTTAATGCACATTTGTCCCCTTATAAGTTTACAAAATAATGACCTATGTGTTTTAACTCGAGATAACCATACTTTACCAATTAGATATAGATATAATCAAGTAAATATAGTGCCGAGGGCTGGATTATTTTGTTTTTATAATGCTCTTTTTATGTTCAAATATGCGCATGCATTATTATCTGAGAGTTTTAGGGAAATATTTACACTTGGTGTTAATTATAACAATTACTCGACTAAAGCATCAACATTAGTTCGGCGTCCTCAGGTTATTACAAAGCGATCTGTTTTTTCCATAAGACATGTTGGCCCTCGGGTATGAGAACCATTAACGCAGGTAGTTTCAACAATTGATGAGCTAAATGAATTTCGCAGTAAATTAAAAGGACAGTGTTTGTCTACATATGAGTTTTAATCCTTGCTAGGCGAATTTTCTCTCAAGTGATTGTGACACTTTTTTTTGGGAGGGCGACGAGGAGGTAGAATAGAATGAATGATTTTTAGTTTTGTGTCTTCGGTATCCAATTAGGTCGTGAAATTATTAGAAATTAATTTATTTCGTTTATTTTTATTTATTTATTTTCTTATTATTATTTTTTGTCCTTTTTTTTGGGGGGGGGGGGGGTCTAAGGCTGGCTGGTAGTAATTGTGTATGTAGGGTTTTGTAAAGGGTGATTTTTACCCATACAAGTTTAATAAACTTCGGGTTTTGTTGTTAATGTGTTATATTTTTTTTAATAAAACCTTTTTCTCTCTCTCTAATCAAAAATCAGAGGATCTCAATAGTATTTTCAATCTCTTTCCTATAAAGTAAAGTCATTGATTGAGCAATTGGGTCCACCGACTTTTTTTCTGACAGTTTCTTGTGCTGAGTGGTACTCTCCTGAATTTATTGACTATTTACAGACTGTCCATAAAAACTTACCTGGTGTAGCAAAAATGACCCCAGCAGAGTTGACGTGTCTAGATCCAGTTGCAGTTTCCATGCACTTTGACAAAAAATGGACACTTCTATTTAATGAGCTAATTTGTTCAAACACAAATCCTTTGTTTGGTAAAATTAAGGATCATTTCTGGCGTATCGAGTATCAGAAAAGAGGTGCGCCTCATGTACATTGTGTATTGTGGATTGAAGATGCTCCTATTATTGGGAAATCAACAGCGTCTGAAGTGATTCAGTATATCAATAGTATTATAACTTGTGAAATACCAAATAGAATGACAAGTTCAACTCTTAACAAACTAATCAAATATCATCAAGTAGACTGCTGTACCATTGGAAGCCAAAGCAAATATAAGAGCAACAGAGAGAGATGGGTTACGTAGTTTAAGTTTGCCTTTTCTCGTCTACAAAGGAACCAACAGGCTTATAAGACGTTCCTTACTATTTGTTCCAAGGAACAGAACTTAAAAAGGCGAGAAAAAGAATATATAATCTGCTTTGAAGAGATGACGAGCATTATATAAATGATGATTCTCCTGCGTTACTTATTGCTAATCAAGCAAACATTGGTGTTCAATATATTGGCCATTTGGGCTCTAAACTACCATATTAAATTACCGATTACATGACTAAAGCAGAGTGTGTCGAAATAGAAGCAATGTGGGAGGAAGTAAATAATGCATGCAAAAGTCTTGGTCAACAAACTATGTCCTACTTGTTGAAGTCCATAAAAACCCGTCAAGTTGGAGTAGTTGAAGCTGCTGATAGGCTTCTTGGTACTAAATTGTATAGTATTTCTAGGCAATTTAGATATATTGACCTTGCGAAAAAGAGTGAGGTGAAGAGGACACTGAGAAGGTATGAGGAGCTTGAAAAGCTTGCTAAAAACGATCCACAGAGGAGTGATTTTTACATTGCCCACTGGGTTATTGATATCTACCCTAAAGGACTGGAACATATGGAATATATCAGTCTTTTTCAGTTATTGTCTTGGTCTGAACGGGAGCGTAATGGTACTGATGATAATATGATGTTAACTGACGGGTCCTTCTACCTCAGAAAAAGGTTTTTTAAACCGTATATCATGCAGCACAGAAAGGTAAACCCATTTGAAACTGACGAGAAGAAAAATGCTTACTATGGAGATCTTTTAAAATTGTTTCAACCTTGGAAAATGATTACAATAAAGAACGACACCTAGCCCATGTTAACTGAAACATAAATAGGGATTATTTAATTTCCATCAGTATCATGGCTGCAGAGGTGTCTGAAACCTAGTAAAGAACAAACCATTACAATAAAGAACATTTCATGTTAAAGATTGATCATTGATGCCATAATCATAGTTTGTAGCCAGGTCGTCTATTACTATTCCAAAGAAGAACAAGCCGTAGGATTTTTCCTGTTTGTAATCATATAGTAAAGAATGATAAGATGCCTATGGTTTAATAAAAGGTTATATAAAGGGGGTGTTAGAATACATAGCTTAATCAGTAACATCCAGGTTGCAGCGGTAGCTAGCAACCTAGTAAGAGACGATCACGTCCAATGATAAGAAATATAAAAACCCCTAACTCCTAAGAAAAGAGTCAGATCAAAACAAAAATAACACCATTAAAACCGCCTTGTCCAAAACCCCTATAAAGGAAAATTATCACTCTTTGGCTTGAATAACAAAGAAAATATATTGGATTGAAAATCAAGAAAATTGACTTTAACCACGTTATTCTCCACAAACGGGATATTTTTTTCTTTGCGCTTTTTTTTCCTCCTCAACTACCTGGGCACTGGAAAATCACATAAAGGATCAATGTCAGTCAAGATGATCTATTGTAGTACTAATTAATAGTCGTAATGATGTTACAGTAAAGGACAAACATCCAGCCCATAGACACTAAAATAAGATTATAATTTCATGTTAATGATTGATCAATGATTTCATGATCGTAGGTTGTAGCCAGGTCGTCTCTTACTATTCCAATTAAGAGAAAGCCATAGGCTTTTCCCTGTTTGTAATACAGTAAGGATTTCAGTAAAGGGACGACAATAATAATCCCCAATGACAGAAATGACGACAGCAGCATTTACAGTAAAGAACGATCTCTCATCCATAGTAACTGATAAATGGTGGTTCCAGGGGTAGTTACTTGAGGTTCGTCTCTTACTATTTCAAAGAAGGAAAAGTCGTAGGTTTTTTCTTGTTTGTAATGATATAGCATAAAAGGAAACCCAAGTTGTAATCCAGGTTGCAGCAGTAGCTAGCAACCTAGTACGAGACGATCACGTCCAATGTTATCCGGGTTGCAGCGGTAGCTAGCAACCTAGTAAGAGTCGATCACGTCCAATGTTAAGAAAAGTAAAAACCCATAGTTCCTAAAAAAAAGAGTCAGATCAAATTCAAAAGTACACCATTAGAACCGCCTTGTCCGAAATTCCTTGAAAGGAAACTTACCGCCCTTTGGCTTGAACAGCAAGGGAAATATATTGGCTTGAAAATCAAGAAAAGTGGCAGCTACTACAACATTCTGCCTAAACGGGATATTTTTTTTCTTTTTTTCTTTTCCACAGATAGCTTGGCACTGGAACATTGTAGAGAGTTGTTCAATGGCTCATTTTAAAGGAAATTAATTGGGTTAAAAATCTATAGTTACTAAAATAAATTATTTCTAAAACAGGATAAATTTTTCCACCAAAAACAACATTTTTGATGTCTTTTCACACTGCAGTCTTTTCAAAGATATTTTAATTTTGAAGCAATCAAACAGTTCATGGTAATGAACTCTATAGTAATAATAGCTACTTGTCTCAATAGTAACCAAAACTCCTGGAACCAAATTTTCTTTTTTGGCTTAATCGCTAAAATTATTATGTAAACTGCAAAAATATTTATGATGCCAAATCAGTAATAGTAATTTTTTAATTTAAACAATTTACAGTAAAGAACAATCTCTCTCCCATAGTAACTGATATACGACTGTAATCGGAGACTTTAAATTATATCCGGGTTGCAACGGTAGCTAGCAACCTAGTAAGAGACGAACACGTCCAATGTTAAGAAATAAAAAAAACCATGGCTCCTAAAAAAGGAGTCAGATCAAAACAAAAAGTACACCATTAGAATACATTAAAAGACGACATTGGACTTCGTTAGCTACTTGATTGCTTGAGGTTCGTCTCTTACTATTTCAAAGAAGAAAAAACCGTAGGATTTTTCCTGTTTGTAAAGATACAGCATAAAACAAAATCCAAGTTGTAACTGATGTCATCCTGGTTTTTATAGTATAATATTAAAGAACGAGCTGTTGCCTATAGTATCCGGGTTGCAGTGGTAGCTAGCAGCCTAGTAAGATACGATCACGTCCAATGTTAAAATATATAAAAACCCCTAACTCCTAAAAAAAGAGTCAGATCAAAACAAAAAGTATACCATTAGAACCGGCTTGTCCGAAACCCCTATAAACGAAACTTACTGCCCTTTGGCTTGAATAACAAAGAAAATATATTGGCTTGAAAATCAAGAAAATTGACTTTAACCACGTTATTCTCCACAAACGGGATATTTTTTTCTTTCTTTCTTCTTTTCCGGGTTGCAGCGGTAGCTAGCAACCTAGTAAGAGACGATCACGTCCATTGTTAAGAAATATAAAAACCCCTAACTCCTAAAAAAAAGAGTCAGATCAAAACAAAAAGGACACCATTAGAACCGCCTTGTCCGAAACCCCTATAAAGGAAACTTACCGCCCTTTGGCTTGAATAACAAAGAAAATATATTGGCTTGAAAATCAAGAAAATTGACTATAACCACGTTATTCTCTACAAACGGGATATTGTTTTTCTTTCTTCTTCTTCTTCTTTTCCACAGATAGCTTGGCACTGTAACATCGTAGAGAGTTGTTCAATGGCTCATTTTAAAGGAAATCTTTAGATCTACTGCTATTTGTACTCAATTTTTTTTAATTAATTATTTTTTACGAAAAATTTAATTTTTTATATACAATATTGATCAATGACGTCATAGTCGTTGGATGTAGTTAGTATATAAAGGCTCGATCATCGAATTTAAGCTGAAACTAAGTAAAGGAAAATTATTTTACAGTAAATCCGGGTTGCAGCGGTAGCTAGCAACCTAGTATGAGACGATCACGTCCAATGTTAAGAAATATGAAAACCCATAGTTCCTAAAAAGAGTCAGATCAAATTCAAAAGTACACCATTAGAACCGCCTTGTCCGAAACCCCTGTATAGGAAACTTTCAGTCCCTTGGCTTGAACAGCAAGGAAAATATATTGGCTTGAAAATCAAGAAAAGTGGCAGCTACTACAACGTTCTGCCTAAACGGGATATTTTTTTTTTCTTTTTTTCTTTTTTTCTTTCTTTTCCACAGATAGCTTGGCACTGGAACATCGTAGAGAGTTGTTCGATGGCTCATTTTAAAGGAAACTAATTGGGTTAAAAATCTATAGTAACTAAAATAAATTATTTCTAAAGTTTGGTTCTAAAGTATTTCGAAATAATAAAGTATTTGGTTAAAGTATAAAGAAATAATAAATTATTTCTAAAGTTTCTACTTTGGTTCGTGACTCTTTCAAGGTCGTCTCTTACTATTCGAAATAAGAAAAAGCCATGGGCTTTTTCCTGTTTGTCACAGTCAGAACCAAAGTCTATCTCATAGTAAGTGATCCAACAGGGAAAAGAAAAAGACCGATCATTGCCACAGAGTGTGTTGAACTCAAATCCTTCGGAATCATGTTGAAAGATGATCACTCGGAGAACATAAAAATTGCATATATTGGATTTAGATAGCTGCCTGATTCTTAAAATTTTATATTAAAGAACGAACTCTTGCCAATAATAACTCATATAGGCAACTTTATCTGGGTTGCAGTGGTAAATTGCAACCTAGTAACAAACGATCACGTCCAACCCTAAGAAATACATTTCTTTAGGAATTACATAAAGGACCAATATAGTTCATCATAAATGGTATTTGTCAATTAGGTTTTTATTATATAATTATCCATCATTATGTAAAATGCAGTAATTTTTGGGGGTTTAACAAAAAATTTATTTGTTAACTGAAACTAGAATAATTCCTATCCGGGTTGCAGCGGTAGCTAGCAACCTAGTAAGAGACGATCACGTCCAATGTTAAGAAATGTAAAAACCCATAGTTCCTAAAAAAGGAGTCAGATCAAAACAAAAAGTACACTATTAGAACCGCCTTGTCCGAAAACCCCTGTTTAGGAAACTTTCTGTCATTTGGCTTGAACAGCAAGGGAAATATATTGGCTTGAAAATGAAGAAAAGTGGCACCTACTACAACATTCCGCCGAAACGGTATATTTTTTTTTTCTTTTTTTCTTTTTTTCTTTCTTTTCCACAGATAGCTCGGCACTGGAACATCAAAGAGAGTTGTTCGATGGCTCATTTTAAAGGAAATTAATTGAGTTAAAAATCTATAGTAACTAAAATAAATTATTTCTAAAAGAGAATAAATTTTTCCACCAAAAACTGCATTTTTGATGTCTTTTCACACTGCAGTCTTTCAAACATAATCGTATACCAGCGGTAAGATTTGAACCCACGCCTCCAAAGAGACTGGTGGCTAACACCAGCGCCTTGGACCACTCGGCCAGGCTGCCTCTCATAAATAATATATATGTGAATCTGGGTTGCAGCAGTAGCTAGCAACCTAGCAAAAGACGATCAGTCCAATGCTAAGAAATATAAAAACCCAAAACTCCTAAAAATAGAGTACGATCAAAACAAAAGTACATCATTAGAACTACCTTGTCTGAAACCTTACTAGATAAATAATGAGTGTCGTCATAGTTTTATATTAGAGCTATGACGTGAATAGAAAAACACGATATTATGTTGTGGTTTCTGAAGACGTCATGAAATAATATCATTGCGCCATGACGTCATGAAATAAAATCATTACGCCGTGACGTCATAATTACTACTTAAGAACGAAAAAGATGTAAATGGTCTCATTCGTTAATTACATAATGGTTAGATCAAAGCAAGCTGCACGCAAGTTAAAAAAACAGTACTACACAGACAACAGAGATAGTATCTTGAAAAGAGAAAAAAGGTATTCAACTGACCAGGCGTATCGAGAAGTAAAAATTGAGAGAGCAAAACAAAACAGCAAGATGTGTTATCACAATGATGAAGATTATAGACATGCGAAAATTGAGACAGCCAAACAAAAGATCAAGGAACGGTATGGTAAAGATGAAGATTACAGAGAAGCAACAATTGAGCAGGCTAGACAAAAGAGCAAGGAACGGTATGATAATGATGAAGATTACAGAGAAGCAAGAATTGAGCAGGCTAGACAAAAGATCAAGGAACATTATCACAATGATAAACTTTATAGAGAAGCAACGATTGAGCAGGCTAGACAAAAGAGCAAGGAATGGTATGATAATGATAAAGATTACAGAGAAGCAAGAATTGAGCAGGCTAGACAAAACATCAAGGAGCGTTATCACAATGATAAACTTTATAGAGAAGCAACAATTGAGCAGGCTAGACAAAAGATCAAGGAGCGTTATCACAATGATGAAGATTACCGAAAAATATTTACATTAAAGGACGAACTATAGCCCATAGTTACTGGAATTCGGGTTGCAGCAGTAGATAACAACCTAGTAAGAGACGATCAAACCCCATAGTAAATACTAAAGTAACCCATAACTCCTGAATAAAGATTCAGATCAAAACAAAAAGTAAACTATTAGAACCGCCTTGTCCAAAACTTCTATTTAGCAAACTTTCCGTTCTTTGGCTTGAATAGCAAAGAAAACATATTGGCTTGCAAATCATTACATAAAGGATCGATAACATTTATGATTAATGGGGCCCTAAGCTACTTTCAGTGGATATAGCTAAAACCGATTAAAGAACAAACCATGGCACATTGTAACTAAACGTTAAGATAATAAATTCAACTTTTAAATGGAAGTTTGGTACGTGACTCTTTCAAGGTCGTCTCTTACTATTCCAAATAAGAAAAAGCCATGGGCTTTTTCCTGTTTGTCACAGTCAGAACCAAAGTCTATCTCATAGTAAGTGATCCAACAGGGAAAAGAAAAAGACCGATCATTGCCACAGAGTGTGTTGAACTCAAATCCTTCGGAATCATGTTGAAAGATGATCACTCGGAGAACACAAAAATTGCATATATTGGATTTAGATAGCTGCCTGATTCTTAAAATTTTATATTAAAGAACGAACTCTTGCCTATAATAACTCATATAGGCAACTTTATCTGGGTTGCAGTGGTAGCTTGCAACCTAGTAACAAACGATCACGTCCAACCCTAAGAAATACATTTCTTTAGGAATTACATAAAGGACCAATATAGTTCATCATAAATGGTATTTGTCAATTAGGTTTTTATTATATAATTATCCATCATTATGTAAAATGCAGTAATTTTTGGGGGTTTAACAAAAAATTTATTTGTTAACTGAAACTAGAATAATTCCTATCTGGGTTGCAGCGGTAGCTAGCAACCTAGTAAGAGACGATCACGTCCAATGTTAAGAAATGTAAAAACCCATAGTTCCTAAAAAAGGAGTCAGATCAAAACAAAAAGTACACTATTAGAACCGCCTTGTCCGAAAACCCCTGTTTAGGAAACTTTCTGTCATTTGGCTTGAACAGCAAGGGAAATATATTGGCTTGAAAATCAAGAAAAGTGGCAGCTACTACAACATTCTGCCTAAACGGGATATTTTTTTCTTTCTTGTTATCCAGAGATAGCTTTGCACTGGAACATCGTAGAAAGTTGTTCAACGGCTCATTGTAAAGGAAATTAATTGGGTTAAAAACCTTTTGTAACTAAAACAAATTAAAACAGGATAAATTTTTCCAATAAAAACTGTATTTTTGATGTCTTTCCATACTGCTGTCTTTTCAAAGACATTTGATTTTTGTTTTTGAAGCAATCAAACACTTCGTGGTAAGGTTATATTTTAAACTTTATATTCCATAGATAGCTTAGCACTGGAACATCGTAGAGAGTTGTTCAATGGATCATTTTAAATCCGGATTGCAGCGGTAGCTAGCAATTCGGGTTGCAGCGGTAGCTAGACACCTAGTAAGAGACGATCACGTCCAATGTTAAGAAATGTAAAAAGCCATAGTTCCTAAAAAAGAAGTCAGATCAAAACAAAAAGTACACCATTAGAACCACCTTGTCCGAAACACCTTAATAGGAAATTTTCTGTCATTTGGCTTGAACAGCAAGGGAAATATAATGGCTTGAAAATCAAGAAAAGTGGCAGCTACTACAACATTCTGCCTAAACTGGATATTTTTTTTCTTTCTTGTTATCCAGAGATAGCTTTGCACTGGAACATCGTAGAAAGTTGTTCAATTGCTCATTTTAAAGGAAATTAATTGGGCTAAAAACCTTTTGTAACTAAAACAAATTAAAACAGCATAAATTTTTCCACTAAAAACTGTATTTTTGATGTCTTTCCATACTGCTGTCTTTTCAAAGACATTTGATTTTTGTTTTTGAAGCAATCAAACAGTTCGTGGTAAGGTTGTATTTTAAACTTTATATTCCTTAGATAGCTTAGCACTGGAACATCGTAGAGAGTTGTTTAATGGATCATTTTAAATTATAATAAAGAACGAATATTTTACCGATTATCTACTAATAACCATATATGACGTAATAAGTGACATGACGTAATATCTAAAACCTATTGTGTACTAATAACCATATATGACTTAACAGTTCGTGGTAAGGTTGTATTTTAAATTTTATATTCCATAGATAGCTTAGCACTGGAACATCGTAGAGAGTTGTTCAATGGATCATTTTAAATTATAATAAAGAACGAATATTTTACCGATTATTACATTCAAGGACGTATCCAAAGGGTTTAGTGGGTTTGAACCCCCCTCCCCCAAAATGTTTTTCAGATTCATAATAACAAATTTAAAATGAATAAAACAAAATTGAATATAAAAAAATATACAAAAATAAATATGAACAACTGTTTTAGGCGTTTTTGAAGTTTTTATCCGGGTTGCAGCGGTAGCTAGCAACCTAGTAAGAGACGATCACGTCCAATGTTAAGAAATAAAAACCCATAGTTCCTAAAAAAGGAGTCAGATCAAAACAAAAAGTACACCATTAGAACCGCCTTGTCCGAAACCCCTGTATGGGAAACTTTCTGTCCCTTGGCTTGAACAACAAGGGAAATATATTGGTTTGAAAATCAAGAAACGTGGCAGCTACTACAACATTCTGCCTAAACGGGATATTTTTTTCTTTCTTTCTTTTGTTTCCAGAGATAGCTTGGCACTGCAACATCGTAGAAAGTTGTTCAATGGCTCATTTTAAAGGAGATTAATTGGGTTAAAAACTTTTTGTAACTAAAACAAATTATTTTAAAACAGGATAAATTTTTCCACTAAAAACTGTATTTTTGATGTCTTTCCATACTTCTGTCTTTTCAAAGACATTTGATTTTTGAAGCAATCAAACAGTTCGTGGTAAGGTTGTATTTTAAACTTTATATTCCATAGATAGCTTAGCACTGGAACATCGTAGAGAGTTGTTCAATAGATCATTTTAAAGTAAACTAATAACATTCAAGGATGTATCCAAAGAGTTTAGTGGGTTTGAACCCCCCTCCCCCAAAATGTTTTTCAGATTCATAATAACGAATATAAAATGAATAAAACAAAATTGAATACAAAAAATATACAAAAATGAATATGAACAACTTTTTTATGCGTTTTTGAAGTTTTTATTATAATAAAGAACTAATATTTTACAGATTATCTACTAATAACCATATATGACGTAATACGTGACATGACGTAATATCTAAAACCTATTGTGTACTAATAACCATATATGACTTAATGAGCAACGTGACGTAAAAATAGAAAACATTAATTTTTATTTTATTTTCGTTTTTAGTTCAGAATCGCTAAAGTTATAAACTGCAAAAATATTTATGGTGTCTGAACAATAGTTTTAATCTCTTAATTTAGACTAGAAAAATATCTGAAAATTTAAAAATTAGTTTAATATTTTGTTAGGTTGTTGATACTTGATACGTGACTTAAACATTCATCTAATGGTTACATAATGGTTTCAATCAAGCAAGCTACACGCAAGTTAAAAAAACAGTACTATAAAAAAACAGACACAACCTCTTGAAAAGAAAAAAGCAAAGGTATTCAACTGGCAAGGCGTATCGAGAAGTAATAATTGAGAGAGCAAAACAAAACAGCAAGATGTGTTATCACAATGATGAAGATTAAAGACATGCGAAAATTGAGACAGCCAAACGAAAGAGTAAGGAACAGTATGATAATGATGAAGATTACAGAGAAGCAACAATTGAGACAGCCAAGAAAAGAGGAAGGAACAGTATGATAACGATAAAGATTACCGAAACAAACATAAGAAAAAAGTTGCAACCAGAATAATGGGTGGATACTGGGGTGACAAAAGCTCTAATGAAAAAATTAAATTCTCTGCGAGATTGTACCGAAGAACGCATAAGGACAAAGGGAAAAATTACATTCAGAAATACAAGAAGATGGCAAAAATGCAGGCAGATCTTCGTAAATTGAGAAACATTTTACGCATGTTTTACCAGGATCACGAAAAGTATTCGAAATTACAGATTAAAATTCTCTTTTAAAGAGCGGATGCTGTTGAAAAGTCGGCTAGAAATGCTTTGGCAAATTTACACTAAAGAACGATCTCTCTCCCATAGTAACTGATATGTTACATTAAAAGACGATCATTGGAATAAAAAGTTATTGCATGCATTGGACTTAGTTAGCTACTTGATCGTTTGAGGTTCATCTCTTTCTATTTCAAAGAAGAAAAAGCCGTAGGCTTTTTCCTGTTTGTAATATTTTCCTGTTGGTTATCAGGGTTACAGCGGTATCCGGGTTGCAGCGGTAGCTAGCAACCTAGTAAGAGACGATCACGTCCAATGTTAAGAAATAAAAATTACAGTAAAGAACAAACTTCCAGCACATAACAACTAAAATAAGATTATAATTTAAGACCCAAACAAGTAATTTGTTTGCTTTGTTATTATCTACCTAGTTTAATTAATCATAATCTGGGTTGTAGCTGTAGCTAGCAACCTCGTAAGAGACGATCACGTCCAATGTTAAGAAATATAAAAACCCATAACTCCGAAAAAAGAGTCGGAGAAAAACAAAAAGTACACCATTAGAACCACCTTTTCCAAAACCCCTGTATAGGAAACTTTTTATCCCTTGGCTTGAACAGCAAGGGAAATATATTGGCTTGAAAATCAAGAAAAGTGGCAATTACTACAACATTCTGCCTAAACGGCATATTTTTTTTTCTTTCTTTTCCAAAGATAGCCTGGCACTGGATCATCGTAGAGAGTTGTTCAATTGTTACATAGAGGAACGATCATTATGATGTAGAGATAGTTATCCGGGTGGCAGCGGTAGCTAGCAACCTAGTAAGAGACGATCACGTCCAATGTTAAGAAATATAAAAACCCATAGTTCCTAACAAAGGAGTCAGATCAAAACAAAAAGTACACCATTAGAACCGCCTTGTCCGAAACCCCTGTATAGTAAACTTTCTGTCCCTTGGCTTGAACAGCAAGGGAAATATATTGACTTGAAAATCAAGAAAATTGACTTTAACCACGTTATTCTCCCCAAACGGGATTTTTTTTTTCTTTCTTCTCCACAGATAGCTTGGCACTGGAACATCGTAGAGTGTTGTTCAATAGCTCATCCTAAAGGAAATTACATAAAGGCTCGATTACCGAATAAAGCTGAAACCAAGTAATGGACAACTATGCCTCCATATATTCACAATGATGTCTAATATTTCTCATTACATCTGTAAACTATTCCACAGTTGCCGGTTAATACCTTGGAAGCTTTTCATTAAATATACATCGTTTCTTTTGAATATTAAATAAAAAAAACAAGTTTTTTAAACTGAAAGTAAGGAGCGACATTAAAACTTAAAACGAACAGAAATTATTCCGTATATGAAAGGGGCTGTCCCCTCCTCAACGCCTCGCTCTTTACGCTAAAGTTTTTTATTGTTTTAAAAAATAAAGTTGTGAGACAGAGTCAAGCTTTAGCGTAAAGAGTAATGCGTTGAGGATGGGACGGCCCCTTTAATATAGGGAATAAATTATGTTAATTTTAATTTTTAATGTATCTACTTATTTTAATTTAAAAAAACTTGTTTTTTTATAATTTAATTTATGATCGTTTTTTAGTTAATGCATCTTTTATTTGTATAAAAATTTTAATTTTATTTTGATAAATTGATGTCTTTACAAATTAAATTACTTAACAAAATTATATATTCGTATATTTTTCTTATGGCAAAAAATACAAAGTTGCAGATTTTTGCAGATATGAGCTTGAAACCTATGTAATAGGGTTTTCTGATACGCTGAATCTGACGGTGTGATTTTCATTAAAATTGTTTCACTTGTAGTGGATGTTTCCCTCCTCTTTAAAAAATCGAGTAAATTTTCTCAGGCTCGTAGCCTTTGATGAGTAATACTAAACTTAATAAAATTTATATATTTAGGATCAGCATTATAAACACATTCTTTTGATACATTTATTGACATCAAAATTCCGTTTTTAAAAGTTTCTATTAATATTGAGCCGTATCGCTTGTTTTTTTATTGTTTTTTTTATTACGTATATGTTATTACTTATATGATGGGGTTCTCCCCTTAGTCAATACCACGCTCTTTACGTTAAAAGTAAAAAAAAACTTTGATTCAGAAACCCCTGAATCACAAAGGCCGTTTAATTAGAATAGATAGCTCTTTTGAAAGCACTAAAAAAAAAAAACTGTAGCGTAAAGAGCGAGGTACTGACTTGGGGGAGAACCCCCTCACATACGTTATAATTTCTGTTCGTTTTAAGTTCTAATATTCCTTCTTACATTTCAGTTGAAAAAACTTGTTTTTTTTTATTTAATTTCTGATCGTTTCTTAAATAATGCTTGGAAATCTGGCGCCCCCTTCATAGAAATGTCCCTTACCCCAAAGAAACATCCTCCACGGACATCTTCTCCAGAGTAACCCCCTCCTCTAGCCCCCCCCTCCAGAAAAAATCCTTCCTGAAAATGGTTGTATACTTCCCAATATCCAATAAATAGAGCTGGCAAGTCCGGCGCCCCCTTCATGGCAATTTCCCTTCCCCCATGAAAACTTCCTTCATGAACAGATCCTCCAACATAACCACTGACCCACCCTTCCCTCCCACTACCAGAAAAAAAAACACCAGAAAACTTCTGTATACTTACCAATAACCAATACTATATGTTAACATTGGGTAAAGTTCATAACTTTTAGCTCTCCCTCTGAGAACTTCGGGGGATTTAGTCATCCTAAAAGACATATTTATCATATTTTCGACCATGTTGAACAAAATGGCTATCTCAAAATTTTGATCGGGTGACTTTGGGAAAAAAATAAGCGTGGGAGGGGGCCTAGTTGCCCTCCATTTTTTTGGTCACTTAAAAAGGGCACTAGAACTTTTAATTTCCGTTCCAATGAGCCCTCCCACGATATTCTAGGACCACTGGGTCGGTAAAGTCACCCCTGGGAAAAAAAAAACAAACAAACAAACAAACAAATAAACACGCACTTGTAATCTTTATTCTGAGAAAAAATACACAATTCCACATTTTTGCAGATAAGTGCTTGAAACCTCTCCAGTAGGGTTCTCGGTTACACTGACTCTTATGGTGTCAGTTTCATTAGGTTTCTCGTGTTTTTAGGGGGTCTTTCCCCCTTTTTTTTGAAAATCAGCCAAATATTCTCAGGCGCTTAACTTTTGATGGGTAGCACTAAACTTGATGAAAGTTATATATTTGAAATCACCATTGAAATCTGATTCTTTTGATATATCTATTGGTATCAATAACCCGTTTTCTAGAGTTTCGGTTACCATTGAGCCGGGTCGCTCCTTACTTACAGTTCGTTACCACGAACTGTTTGATTACTATGAAGTTTTGCGAAAGCATTTCTAGCCGACTTTTTAACAAAATCCTCCCTTTCAGAGATAATTTTAATCTGTAATTTGGAATATATTTCGTAATCCTGGTAAAGCATTCGTAAAATGTTTCTCAATTTACAAAGATTAGCCTGCATTGTTGCCATCTTTTTGGACTTCTGAATATAATTTTTAATTTTGTCCTTATGCGTTCTTTGCAGCTTGTGTAAACAGCAAAAATTTCTATGGTATCCGAGCAATAGTTTGAATCTTTCAATTCAAGCTAGAAAAATACCTTAAAATTTTAAAATTAGTGTTATTTTCATATTAAAATTAGATTTAATATGTATTTCCAGACCAAAAAATTCAATTTTTTTATATATTTTATTTTTCAGTTTAGAATTAAATTTTAAAGGCCACTGAGCTATAGAAAGCTTAGTAAAGTTTACATAAAAGACCTATATAGTTCATTATAAATGGCGTTTGTCAGTATTGTCCAGGTTGCAGCAGTAGCTGGCAACCTAATAAAAGACGATCACGTCTAAGGTTAAGAAATATAAAAACCCATAACTCCTAAAAAAAGTCAGATCAAAACAAAACGTACACCATTAGAACCTCTTTGTACGAAATCCCTGTATTGGAATCCGGGTTGCAGCGGTAGCTAGCAACCTATTAAGAGACGACCACGTCCAATGTTAAGAACTCTACAAACCCATAACTCCTGAAAAAAGGTCAGATCAAAACGAAAAGTAAACCATTAGAACCGCATTTTCCAAAGCCCCTGTATAGTAAACTTTCTGTTATTTGGCTTGAATACCAAGCGAAATATAGTGGCTTGAAAATATAGAAAAGTAGTGGCTACTACAAAATTGTGCCTAAACGGCATATTTCTTTCTTTCTTTTCTTTTCCACAGGTAGCTTGGCACTGGAACATCGTAGAGAGTTGTTCAATAGCTCATTTTAAGGGAAATTAATTGGGTTAAAATCTTTTGTAACTGAAATAAATTATTTCTGAAAGAGAATAAATTTTTCCACTAAAAACTGTATTTTTGATGTCTTTTCATACTGCAGTCTTTTCAAAGATATTTGATTTTTGTACATAAATCATAATCGTATAACAGCGGTAATATTTGAATCCATGCCTTTGACGAGACTGTTGGGTAACACCGGCGCCTTTGACTAATCGGCAACGCTGCCTCTCATAACTATATATGTTAATCCGGTTTGCAGCAGTAGCTAGCAACCTAGTAAGAGACAATCAGTCCAATGCTAAGAAATATAAGAAAATAGAGTCATATCAAATTAAAAGTTCATCATTAGAACCATCTTGTCTGAAACCCTACAAGATAAATAATGAATATTGTCATAGTTTTATTAGAGTTATGACGTGAATAGAAAACACGACGTTATGTTGTTGTTTCTGAAGACGTCATGAAATAATATCATTACGCCATGACGTCATGAAATAATCCGGGTTGCAGCGGTAGCTAGCAACCTAGTAAGAGACGATCACGTCCAATGTTAAGAAATATAAAAACCCATAGTTCCTAACAAAGGAGTCAGATCAAATTCAAAAGTACACCATTAGAACCGCCTTGTCCGAAACCCCTGTATAGGAACCTTTCTGTCCCTTGGCTTGAAACAGCAAGGGAAATATTTTGGCTTGAATATCAAGAAAAGTGGCAGCTATTACAACATTCTGCCTAAACGGGATATTTTTTTTCTCTTTTCTTCTTTTCCAGAGATAGCTTGGCACTGGAACATCGTAGAGAGTTGTTCAATGGCTCATTTTAAAGGAAATTAATTGGGTTAAAAATCTATAGTAACTAAAATGAATTATTTCAAAAAGAGAATAAATTTGTCCACAAAAAACTGCATTTTTGATGTCTTTTCACACTGCAGTCTTTCAAACATAATCGTATACCAGCGGTAAGATTTGAACCCACGCCTCCGAAGAGACTGGTGGCTAACACCAGTGCCTTGGACCACTCGGCCAGGCTGCCTCTCATAAATAATATATATGTGAATCTGGGTTGCAGCAGTAGCTAGCAGCCTAGTAAGAGATCAGTCCAATGCTAAGAAATATAAAAACCCAAAACTCCTAAAAATAGAGTCAGATCAAAACAAAAGTACATCATTAGAACTACCTTGTCTGAAACCCTACTAGATAAATAATGAATGTTGTCATAGTTTTATATTAGAGCTATGGCGTGAATAGAAAAACACGACCTTATATTGTGGTTTCTGAAGACGTCATGAAATAATACCATTGCGCCATGACGTCATGAAATAAAATAATTACTTCGCGACGTCATAATTACTATATAAGAAGCATCAGAACTGTAAATGTTCTCATTCATAATTAGATAATGGTTAGATCAAAGCAAGCTATACGTAAGTTAAAAAAACAGTACTACAGAACCAAGAGAGATTATATCTTGAAAAGAGAAAAGCAAAGGTATTCAACCGACCACGCGTATCGAGATGCGAAAATTGATAGTGACAAACAGCGTTATTATAATGATGTAGTTTATAGACATGTTACAATAAAGAACGACACCTTGCCCATGTTAACTAAAACATAAATAGGGATTATGTAATTTCCATCAGTATCATGCCTGTAGAGATGGCTGAAACCTAGTTACAATAAAAGACGATCATTGGAATAAAAAACAATTGCATACATTGGAATTAGCTAGCTACTTGAGTGCTTGAGACTCGTCTCTTACTAATTCAAAGAAGAAAAAGCCGTAGGATTTTTCCTGTGTGTAATCAGTTTATTATCATAGACAGCGCGCTAGCACTGCCTGAGTAAATAACGATGTTACAGTAAGGACCGAAGTCTATTCGTAGCATTGATCCGGGTTGCAGCGGTAGCTAGCTCCGGGTTTCAGCGGTAGCTAGCAACCTAGTAAGAGACGATCACTTCCAATGTCAAGAAATATAAAAACCCATAACTCCTAAAAAAAAGAGTCAGATCAAAACAAAAAGTAATCATTTGAACCACCTTGTCCAAAATACCTGTATAGGAAACTTGCATTGGTAGTCACATTAAAAGACAATCGTTAGAATAACCTTTTATTGCATACATTGGACTTAGTTAGCTGCCTGATTCGTTAAGAGTTTATAATAAAGAACGAATATTTTACCGATTATCTACTAATAACCATATATGACGTAATAAGTGACATGACGTAATATCTAAAACCTATTGTGTACTAATAACCATATATGACTTAATGAGCGACGTGACGTAAAAATTGAAAAATTAATTTTTATTTTATTTTCGTCTTTAGTTCAGAATCGCTAAAGTTATAAACTGCAAAAACAATTATGGTGTCTGAACAATAGCTTTAATCTTTTAATTTAGACTAGAAAAATACCTGAAAATTTAAAAATTAGTTTAATTTTTTGTTAGGTTCTTGATGCTTGATACGTGACTTAAACATTCAACTAATGGTTACAAAATGGTTTCAATCAAGCAAGCTACACGCAAGTTAAAAGAACAGTACTACCAAAAAACAGAGATAGCATCTTGAAAAGAGAAAAGCTAAGGTATTCAACCGACCAGGCGTATCGAGATGCGAAAATTGATAGTGACAAACAGCGTTATTATAATGATGTAGTTTATAGACATGCGAAAATTGAGACAGCCAAACAAAAGATTAAGGAAAGGTATGATAATGATGATTATAGTAAAGAACGACCTCTAACCCATTTTAATTGATCCGGGTTGCTGTTACATTAAATAACGATCATTGAAATAACAAACCATTGCATACATTGGACTTAGTTAGCTACTTGATCCGGGTTGCAGCGGTAGCTAGCAACCTAGTAAGAGACGATCACGTCCAATGTTAAGAAATGTAAAAAACCATAGTTCCTAAAAAATGAGTCAGATCAAAACAAAAAGTACACCATTAGAACCGCCTTGTCCGAAACCCCTGTAGAGGAAACTTTCTGTCATTTGGCTTGAACAGCGAGGGAAATATATTGGCTTGTGACAATCAAGAAAAGTGGCAGCTACTACATCATTCTGCCTAAACGGGATATTTTTTTCTTTCTTGTTATCCAGAGATAGCTTTGCACTGAAACATCGTAGAAAGTTATTCAATGGTTCATTTTAAAGTAAATTAATTGGGTTAAAAATCTTTTGTAACTAAAACAAATAAAAACAGGATAAATTTTTCCACTAAAAACTGTATTTTTGATGTCTTTCCATACTGCTGTCTTTTCAAAGACATTTGATTTTTGTTTTTGAAGCAATCAAACAGTTCGTGGTAAGGTTGTATTTTAAACTTTATATTCCATAGATAGCTTAGCATTGGAGCATCGTAGAGAGTTGTTCAATGGATCATTTTAAATTATAATAAAGAACGAATATTTTACCGATTATCTGCTAATAACCATATATGACGTAATAAGTGACATGACGTAATATCTAAAACCTATTGTTTACTAATAACCATACATGACTTTATTAGCTACGTGACTTAAAAATTGAAAAAATTAATTTTTATTTTATTTTCGTTTTTAGTTCAGAATCGCTAAAGTTATAAACTGCAAAAATATTTATGGTGTCTGAACAATAGTTTTAATCTTTTAATTTTGACTAGAAAAATACCTGAAAATTTAAAAATTAGTTTAATTTTTTGTTAGGTTCTTGATACTTGATACGTGACATAAAAACATTCAACTAATGGTTACATAATGGTTTCCATCAAGCAAGCTACACGCAAATTAAAAAAACAGTACTACCAAAAAAACAGAGATAGCATCTTGAAAAGAAAAAAGCAAAGGTATTCAACCGACCAGGCGTATCGAGAAGTAATAATTGATAGTGACAAACAGCGTTATTATAATGATGTAGTTTATAGACATGTGAAAATTGAGACAGCCAAACAAAAGAGTAAGGAACGGTATGATAACGATATAGATTACCGAAAAAAACATAAGAAAAAAGTTGCTACCAGAAGAAACCCCTTGTCCGAAACCCCTGTATAGGAAACTTTCTGTCCCTTGTCTTGAACAGCAAGGGAAATGTATTGGCTTGAAAATCAAGAAAAGTGGCAGCTACTACAACATTCTGCCTAAACGGCATATTTTTTTGTTCTTTTTTTTTTCTTTTCCAAAGATAGCTTGGCACAGGAACATCGTAGAGGGTTGTTCAATAGCTCATTTTAAAGGAAATTAATTGGGTTAAAAATCTATAGTAACTAAAATAATTTTAAAAAGAGAATAAATTTTTCCACCAAAAACTGAATTTTGATGTCTTTTTTATAATAAAGAACGACCTCATGCCTATACTAAATTTTATACGCCACTGAATTATAGTATAGGTTAGTAATTCCACAGATAGCTTGGCACTTGAACATCGTAGACAGTTGTTCAATGGCTCACTTTAAAGGAAATTAATGGGGTTTTTACATTAAAAGACGATCACTGAAATAACAAACCATTCCATACATTGGACTTAGTTAGCTACTTGATTGTTTGAGTTTCTTCTCTTACTATTTAAAAGAAGAAAAAGCCGTAGGCTTTTTCCTGTTTGTATTTATAGTTAAAAAATGAACTCAGGTCCAAAGAAACTGAACCCTGTGGTTCATTCATATTATCTTCATTATTTTAGCTAGAATGTAAATAAACAAGTTTGTTTTTTAAATTTTAAATTGAAAAGATAGTGCTTTTAATTCAACATATTAAAAGTTCTCCCCGACGGGAAATTGAACCCCCTTCGCCCAGGTAACGAGTGGCAATGCTTACCATTAGACTATCTAACACTTATAAAATAAAAGTTACATATAAGATATGATAATAACTTTTTAATCCGGGTTGCAGCGGTAGCTAGCAACCCAGTAAGAGACGATCACGTCCAATGTTAAGAAATATAAAAACCCATAGCTCCTAAAAAAGGAGTCATAGTAACTTAAGTATTAAATCAAATAGTTCGTGGTCATAATAAAGAGCTGTGTAATGGCTCATTTTAAAGAAAACTGCTGTATATAGAAAACTTTTGTAATTAACAAACTTAATTATTATTATAAAACAAATTGTTACGACATGGTAAAGAACTAACTCATGGCGATAGTAACTAATTTAATTTTGATTACATTAAGGAACGAACTGTATACCATAGTAATACTTCTAGGATCGATACTATATATGATTAGAATAAAGAACGAATATAAAATTATTATAAAATTTTATCCGAGTTGCAGCGATAGCTAGCAACCTAGTAAGAGACAATCACGCCCCATAGTAAATACTAAAGTAACCCATAACTCCTGAAAAAAGAGTCAGATCAAAACAAAAAGTACACCATTAGAACCACCTTGTCCGCAACCTCTATAAAGAAAACTTACCGCCCTTTGGCTTGAATAACAAAGAAAATATATTGGCTTGAAAATCAAGAAAATTGACTTTAACCACGTTATTCTCATCAAACGGGATATTTTTTTTTCTTTCTTCTTCTTCTTCTCTTCCCCAGATAGCTTGGCACTGAAATATCGTAGAGAGTTGTTCAATGGCTCATTTTAAATTAAATCTCTAGATCTAGTGCCATTTGTACTTAATTTTTTTTAATTGATTATTTTTTACGAAAAACTTAATTTCTTATATACAATATTGATCAATGACGACATAGTCGTTGGATGTAGTTAGTATCCGGGTTGCAGCGGTAGCTAGCAACCTAGTAAGAGACGATCACGTCCAATGTTAAGAAATATAAAAACCCATAGTTCCTAACAAAGGAGTCAGATCAAAACAAAAAGTACACCATTAGAACCGCCTTGTCCGAAACCCCTGTATAGGCAACTTTCTATCCCTTGGCTTGAACAGCAAGGGAAATATATTGGCTTGAAAATCAAGAAAATTGACTTTAACCACGTTATTCTCCCCAAACGGGATATTTTTTCTCTTTTCTTTTTTCTTTTCCACAGATAGCTTGGCACTGGAACATCGTAGAGGGTTGTTCAATAGCTCATTTTAAAGGAAATTAATTGGGTTAAAAATCTATAGTAACTAAAATAAATTATTTCTAAAAGAGAATAAATTTTTCCACCAAAAACTGCATTTTTGATGTCTTTTCACACTGCAGTCTTTCAAACATAATCGTATACCAGCGGTAAGATTAAACCCACGCCTCCGAAGAGACTGGTGGCTAACACCAGTGTCTTGGACCACTCGGCCAGGTTGCCTCTTATAATTTGGGTTGCAGCAGTAGCTAGCAACCTAGTAAGAGACGATCAGTCCCATGCTAAGAAATATAAAAACCCAGAACTCCTAAAAATAGAGTAAGATCAAAACAAAAGTACATCATTAGAACTACCTTGTCTGAAACCCTACTAGATAAATAATGAATGTCGTCATAGCTTTATATTAGAGCTATGACGTGAATAGAAAAACATGAAATTATATTGTTGTTTCTGATGACGTCATGAAATAATATCATTGCGCCATGACGTCAATAAAATCATTACGCCGTGACGTCATAATTACTACTTAAAAAAGACAAAGATGTAAATTCTCTCATTCTTGATTAGAATAATGGTTAGATCGAAGCAAGCTATACGCAAGTTGAAAAAACAGTACTACACAAACAACAGAGATACTATCTTGAAAAGAGAAAAGCAAAGGTAATCAACCGACCAGGCGTATCGAGAAGTAAAAATTGAGAGAGCAAAACAAAGGTATTCAACCGACCAGGCGTATCGAGAAGTAATAATTGAGATAGCAAAACAAAACAGCAAGATGTGTTATCACAATGATGAAGATTATAGACATGCAAAAATTGAGATAGCCAAACAAAAGTTCAAGGAGAGTTATCACAATGATGCAGATTACCGCATCAAATATAAGAAAAACCAAAAGCAAAGGTATTCGACAGTCCAGGTGTATCGAGACGTAAAAATTGAGACAGCCAAACAAAAGATCAAGGAGCGTTACTGGGGTGACAAAATCTATAATGAAAAAATTGAATTCTCTGCGAGGTTGTACCGAAGAACGAATAAGGACAAAGGGAAAAATTACATTCAGAAATACAAGAAGATGGCAAAAATGCAGGCTGATCTTTGTAAATTGAGAAACATTTTACGCATGTTTTATCGGGATCACGAAAAGTATTCAAAATTACAGATTAAAATTCTCTTTGAAAGAGCGGATGCTGTTGAAAAGTCGGCTAGAAATTCTTTGGCAAAGCTTCATAGTAATATCCAAAAGAAATGTTGTCAGTTTAACGAAAAGCTTCCAAGGTATGGATTGGCAACTGCGGAACAGTTTATAGATGCAATGGAAAATGTTCGACAACACAGTGAATATACGGAGGCGTACTTCTTAGAAAATTCGTATATTAATTTTGGAAGGAGCAATTGCAGTTTATGTAGCAGCAGTAAAAATATATATACAAGCATACCTATCAACAGCGAAGGAAAAGCGATGTTTTTCAATTATGGCGAAAACGAGCCTGTTAGGGTTATTAGTAAATGTTTTTGTAAGACTAATGATTTAGAACAAATTCCAGGAACACCGACTCAAGAAAAAAGCATTTATAACTGTGTTTTAAACAGTTCTTTTAGTTCTACTGAATATTTGGCAAAAAATTCTCTGTGTAGTAGAACAAACTGTCCTGAAAATATATAATAAAGAACGACCTCTTGCCTATACTAATTTTTATGCACCACTTAATTATAGTATAGGTTAGTAATTACAGGGACACACGAAAGCATGGGCATTCGTTATACTGTAGCCCAAATGAGGGATGTCAGAGCTATTTGCGTTCTCCAAGGGCACTAGCTCCACATTTTCCTGTCTTGAACTGTTTCATTAATAGCGTATATAAGGCAGTATCAAAATGTAAGATTATACAACATATTAATCTACTAAAAGTCGAGGGCTCCTACAAGGAACTAAGTCATTATATAGAAGAAGTGTCAAGTAGACTCTGTCGTAATAATAGTCAAGACTTCATCTACGGTGATAGCAATATTAGAGTTTCTGTGGATGAAAATACAATAATAAAATTATTTGGTGAGAGCCTTGATAAGGTAACTAACATCAGGGATGTATACCCCACAATGCATTGTGACAGTTGCGAGCAGATAAAGACAAAATACCAATTGAAGAGTTTAAGATCCCTTTCAAATAAGAAAGGTTTTGATGTAATGATGGCCACGATTTTAGAACACCTACAACAGGACATACCCAAAGATGACAGGGAACAGCTAATTCATTGTACAGGTTGGAAAGAGGATGTCATAGATTCATTCTCTGTCTCTGATTACTGTGCTGGGAAAATGTTGAAAAATCAGGAGAATGTCCGATCAGTATTAAATAACTTTCATATAGACTGTACACCGGAATGTATAAAGTGTTTAAATAATTTTGAAATGGCAACGATTCGATTTGTAATGCCTTGTCTTACGATCGTCAGATTAGGGCAGGTAACTGCATTGAAGAGACCTAGAACAGAACTTGTTGACGCTCTTAAGGGGAGAATAGTATATCTACCTGTTGATGTGCAAGCAAATGCAGATATTCAGCCTGAAAAACTTCTTAACATTGATAGTTTTGTAGTCATTGTCAAAGGTCAGCGTACTTACAACAAGAATGTTTGGACTGCACTAATAGACCTGAGAAAAGTCCATGAAGCACTGTTGTGGTTAAGAGAGAACAACCGTCTCTATAAAACAATACGTGCATACACCCTAGAAGATTTAAATAAAATACTTGAAGCACGTCTTGCTGAAAAAGCGGTTGGTGTTGATAATTTACCTGAAATACCGGAAGCTACAATCCTTCAGAAACTGACAGAAAGTGCAAAATCTACATTGGTTGAACGATTTTCTCCAGCCTCTCAATTCAGTGGTTCCAAAAGACTTCATTGAAGATTTTAAGCAGATGAAAGATCTTGGTACTGACCAATTTCAAATCAAGAAACTAAAAGGTGAGAGCGAAGACTTATTTCAGGAAGAACTTGATCTAAAAGTGTTTCCAAATCTTTTCCCGAAAGTCAAATATGGATTGCGTGACAAGGCAATACCATTTCGGATTAGGAATGAAGAATATTTTAAATCAAGGCTTCTTAGAAGACATACTAAGTTTCGTCTTGACAAACAGTTTCCTTTTCACAGCTTCCAATTGCAAGAATTCTCTTACATGTGTAATAGCGTCGGTCATATGTTGCGGACTGTGGAACCAAATCAAAATGCTCGTCAATTTATAGACAGGCTTCATTCCCGTGATGGAGAGATGGAAGCCACTTTGTTTTCCGTTCAATCAAAAATCAGAGGATCTGAGCAGTATTTTCAATCTCTTTCCTATAAAGTAAAGTCAATGATTGAGCAATTGGGTTCACCTACTTTGTTTCTGACAGTTTCATGTGCTGAGTGGTACTCTCCTGAATTTATTGACTATTTACGGACTGTCCATAAGAACTTACCTGGTGTGGCAAAAATGACCCCAGCAGAGTTGACGTGTCTAGATCTAATTGCAGTTTCCATGCACTTTGACAAAAAATGGACATCTATATTTAATGAGCTAATTTGTTCAAAGACAAATCCTTTCTTTGGTAAAATTATGGATCATTTCTGGCGTATCGAGTATCAGAAACGAGGTGCTCCTCATGTACATTGTGTATTGTGGATTGAAGATGCTCCTATTATTGGGAAATCAATAGCGTCTGAAGTGATTCAGTATATCAATAGTATTATAACTTATGAAATACCAAATAGATTGACTAGTCCAACTCTTCACAAACTGATCAAAGACCATCAAGTACACCACTGTAATAAATACTGTCAAAGAAAATATAAGAGAAAAAGAGGAAGATGGGTTATGTATTGTAAGTTTGGCTTTCCTCGTCCTAAAAAGGAACGAACAGAATTATATGACATCCTTGACTGCTTGGCTCATGGTACAAACTGTAAAAAGCCAAGAAAAAGAATATATCATCTGCTTCGAAGAGATGACGAGCGTTATATAAATGACTATTCTCCTGCGTTACTTATTGCTAATCAAGCAAACATTGATGTTCAATATATTGGCCATTTGGGCTCTAAATTACCGTATTACATTACCGATTACATGACAAAAGCAGAGAGTGTCGAAATAGAAGCAATGTGGGAGGAAGTAAATAATGCATGCAAAAGTCTTGGTCAACGAACTATGTCCTACTTGTTGAAGTCCATAAAAACCCGTCAAGTTGGAGCAGTTGAAGCTACTGATAGGCTTCTTGGTACTAAATTGTATAGTATTTCTAGGCAATTTAGATATATTGACCTTGCGAAAGAGAGCGAGGTGAAGAATACACTGAGAAGGTATGAGGAGCTTGAAAAGCTTGCTAAAAACGATCCACAGAGTAGTGATTTGTACATTGCCCACTGGGTTATTGATATCTACACTAAAAGACCGGAACATATGGAAAATATCAGTCTTTTTCAGTTATTGTCTTGGTATGAACGGGAGCGTAATGGTACTGATGATAATATGATGTTAACTGACGGCTCCTTCTACCTCAGAAAAAGGCTTTTCAAACCGTATATCATACAGCACAGAAAGGTAAACCCATTTGAAACTGACGAGAAGAAAAATGCTTACTATGGAGATCTTTTAAAATTGTTTAAACCTTGGAGAAATGAAAATGAACTAGTACTCAGTGGAAATAGCAACTACGAAACCTACTGTGTTGAAAGTGTAAACTATCCCGACATGGTAGCTTACCACGAAAAATTTGTTGTTTAGAGGAAAACTACTACTACTACTACTAACAACTCATCGCAGCACCAAGCCGCCTGAGGCCAACACAGCTACGCACGCTCCTCCTCCACCCAATCTATTCAAAGCCTCCCTTTTTACACCCGCCCTCGAAGTTCTCATTTCCTTTAAATCTTTCTTTATGACGTCCTCCCACCCCAGACGGGGACGACCTGCTTTCCGTTTAGCCCTAGAGGGTTGGCCGGAAAGAACAATCTTCGGCAATCTGTCATCCTTCATCCGCACAACATGTCCTAACCACCTCAACCTTTCTTTCATTATAGACCTAGAAAGCGGTATTGAACCACATTTTTCGTATAGCCTATTGTTTGAAATACGGTCAGTCAGCCGGGTACCCAGAACAATCCTTAAGCAATTTCTCTGGAAAACATCTAGCAAATCTTCATCCGCTTTTCGGAGCGTCCATGCTTCAGAGCCATATTTGACCACTGTCATCACTGTAGCTTCTAAGATTCTAATCTTGGTTTGCAGACTTATCTTCCTATTCTTCCAGACTTTTTTAACTGTGAAAAAACACCCTGAGCTTTGGCTATTCTATTTTTAACATCTTCACTGCTCCCACCATCTTTACTAATAATACTACCAAGGTAAGTGAAGCTGCCCACCTGATCAATCTTTTCATTACCCAACATCACCTTTTCATCTTCACTTATTCCTAGCCTTAGTGACTTAGTCTTCCTAACATTAATTTTCAAACGAATACTAGCACCCTGAACTCGCAAAACCTCTAAAACTTCATTCCTTTTGCTCACACTTTCATCTAGGATGCTTAAATCTTCAGCATAATCCAAGTCCAGGAGACTATTTCCTCCCCATTTGATTCCGTGGTCTCCCATTGCCTTTCCTGTGCTCCTTAAAACAAAGTCCTTCAAAATAATCCATATAAAGGGGGATAGAACACAACCCTGCTTAACTCCTGATTTAATACAAAACCAACAACCAAACACTACTGAAATATTCCAACTCATGCATTTCAACGAAAGAAATTCGAAATGAACTTTGAAAAATCAAGAAAATGTAACATTGACACGGTAAACCACAACCAAACACTACTGAAATATTCCAACTCTTGCATTTCAACGAAAAAAATTCAAAATCAACTTTGAAAAATCAAGAGAATGTAACTCTGACAGGGTAAACCACAACCAAACACTACTGAAATATTCCAACTCTTACATTTCAACGAAAGAAATTCAAATCAACTTTGAAAAATCAAGAAAATGTAACTGTGACAAGGTAAACCACGACCAAACACAACTGAAATATTCCAACTCTTGCATTTCAACGAAAGAAATTCAAAATGAACTTTGAAAAATCAAGAAAATGTAACTGTGACACGGTAAACCACGACAAAACACTACTGATATATTCCAACTCTTGCATTTCAACGAAAAAAATTCAAAATGAACTTTGAAAAATCAAGAAAATGTAACTGTGACATGGTGAACCACAACCAAACACTACTGAAATATTCCAACTCTTGCATTTCAATGTTCACCATGTCACAGTTACATTTTCTTGATTTTTCAAAGTTCATTTGGAATTTTTTTCGTTGAAATGCAAGAGTTGGAATATTTCAGTTGTGTTTGGTTGTGGTTTACCTTGTCACAGTTACATTTTCTTGATTTTTCAAAGTTGATTTGAATTTCTTTCGTTGAAATGTAAGAGTTGGAATATTTCAGTAGTGTTTGGTTGTGGTTTACCCTGTCAGAGTTACATTCTCTTGATTTTTCAAAGTTCATTTTGAATTTTCTTCGTTGAATTGCAAGAGTTGGAATATTTCAGTAGTGTTTGGTTGTGGTTTACCGTGTCACAGTTACATTTTCTTGATTTTTCAAAGTTCATTTCGAATTTCTTTCGTTGAAATGCAAGAGTTGGAATATTTCAGTAGTGTTTCGATATGGTTTACCTTGTCACAGTTACATTTTCATGATTTTTCAAAGTTCATTTTGAATTTCTTTCGTTGAAATGCAAGAGTTGGAATATTTCAGTAGTGTTTGGTTGTGGTTTACCGTGTCACAGTTACATTTTCTTGATTTTTCAAAGTTCATTTCGAATTTCTTTCATTGAAATGCAAGAGTTGGAATATTTCAGTAGTGTTTGGTTGTGGTTTACCCTGTCAGAGTTACATTCTCTTGATTTTTCAAAGTTCATTTTGAATTTCTTTCGTTGAAATGCAAGAGTTGGAATATTTCAGTAGTGTTTTGTTGTAGTTCACCTTGTCACAGTTACTATTTCTTGATTTTTCAAAGTTCATTTTGAAGTTCTTTCGTTGAAATGCAAGAGTTGGAATATTTCAGTAGTGTTTGGTTGTGGTTTACCTTGTCATGGTTACTTTTTCTTAATTTTTCAAAGTTCATTTTGAATTTCTATCGTTGAAATGCAAGAGTTGGAATATTTCAGTTGTGTTTGGTTGTGGTTTACCTTGTCACAGTTACAGTTTCTTGATTAGTCAAAGTTCATTTTGAATTTCTTTCGTTGAAATGCAAGAGTTGGAATATTTCAGTAGTGTTTGGTAGTGGTTTACCTTGTCACAGTTACATTTTCTTGATTTTTCAAAGTTCATCTTGAATTTTTTCGTTGAAATGCAAGAGTTGGAATATTTCAGTAGTGTTTGGTTGTGGTTTACCTTGTCACAGTTACATTTTCTTGATTTTTCAAAGTTCATTTTGAATTTCTTTCGTTGAAATGCAAGAGTTGGAATATTTCAGTAGTGTTTGGTTGTGGTTTACCGTGTCACAGTTACATTTTCTTGATTTTTCAAAGTTCATTTCGAATTTCTTTCGTTGAAATGCAAGAGTTGGAACATTTCAGTAGTATTTGGTTGTGGTTTACCTTGTCACAGTTACATTTTCTTGATTTTTCAAAGTTCATTTTGAATTTCTTTCGTTGAAATGCAAGAGTTGGAATATTTCAGTAGTGTTTGGTTGTGGTTTACCATGTCACATTTACATTTTCTTGATTTTTAAATGTTCATTTTGAATTTCTTTCATTGAAATGCAAGAGTTGGAATATTTCAGTAATGTTTGGTTGTGGTTTACCTTGTCAAAGTTACATTTTCTTGATTTTTCAATGTTCATTTTGTATTTCTTTCTTTGAAATGCAAGAGTTGGAATATTTCAGTAGTGTTTGGTTGTAGTTTACCTTGTCACAGTTACATTCCCTTTATTTTTCAAAGTTCATTTTGAATTTCTTTCGTTGAAATGCAAGAGTTGGAATATTTCAGTAGTGTTTGATTGTGGTTTACCTTGTCACAGTTACATTTTCTTAATTTTTCAAAGTTCATTTTGAATTTCTTTCGTTGCAATGCACGAGTTGGAATATTTCAGTAGTGTTTCGTTGTGGTTTACCTTGTCACAGTTATATTTTCTTGATTTTTCAAAGTTCATTTTGAATTTCTTTCATTGAAATGCAAGAGTTGGAATATTTCAGTAGTGTTTGGTTGTGGTTTACCTTATCACAGTTGCATTCTCTTGATTTTTCAAAGTTCATTTTGAATTTCTTTCGTTGAAATGCAAGAGTTGGAATATTTCAGAAGTGTTTGGTTGTGGTTTACCTTGTCACACTTACATTTTCTTGATTTTTCAAAGATCATTTTGAATTTCTTTAGTTGAAATGCAAGAGTTGGAATATTTCAGTAGTGTTTTGTTGTTGTTTACCTTTTCACAGTTAAATTTTCTTTATTTTTAAAATTTCATTTTGAATTTCTTTCGTTGAAATGCAAGAGTTGGAATATTTCAGTAGTGTTGGGTTATGGTTTACCTTGTAACAGTTACTTTTTCTTGATTTTTCAAATTTCATTTGAATTTCTTTCGTTGAAATGCAAGAGTTGGAATATTTCAGTAGTGTTTGGTTGTGATTTATCTTTTCACAGTTACATTTTCTTGATTTTTAAAAGTTAATTTTGAATTTTTTTCATTGAAATGCAAGAGTTGGAATATTTCAGAAGTGTTTGGTTGTGGTTTACATTGTCAAAGTTACATGGTCTTGATTTTTCAAAGATCATTTTGAATTTCATTCGTTGAAATGCAAGAGTTGGAATATTTCAGTTGTGTTTGGTTGTGGTGTACCTTGTCAGAGGTTCATTTTCTTGATTTTTCAAAGTTCATTTTGAATTTCTATCGTTGAAATTCAAGAGTTGGAATATTTCAGTAGTGTTTGGTTGTGGTTTACCTTGTCACATCTACATTTTCTTGATTTTTAAAATTTAATTTTGAATTAAAATCTTTTTAATGAAAGATAATTAAAATTTAAGAATTTTTGTGTTGTTTTTTACATTGTAACAGTTACATTTTCTTGATTTTTCAAAGTTCATTTTAAATTTCTTTTGTTGAAATGCAAGAGTTGGAATATTTCAGTAGTGTTTGCTTGTGGTTTACCTTGTCACAGTTACATTTTCTTAATTTTTCAAAGTTCATCTGAATTTATTTACTTGAAATTCAAGAGTTGGAATATTTCAGTAGTGTTTGGATGTGTTTTACCTTGTCACAGTTACATTTTATTGATTTTTCAAAGTTCATTTTGAATTTCTTTCGTTGAAATGCAAGAGTTGGAATATTTCAGTAGTGTTTCGTTGTTGTTTACTTTGTCAGAGTTACATTCTCTTGATTTTTCAAAGTTCATTATGGATTTCTTTAGTTGAAATATTTTTTGTCGTGCTTTACCTTGACACAGTTAAATTTTCTGATTTCTGTTAGGTTAGGTTAGGCTAGATCAAGTTAGATTAAGGTTAAGTTAGGTTAGGATAAGTTAGCCTACGTACGCGCGCGTACGTAGGCTAACCTACCCTAACCTAACTTAACCTTAATCTAACTTGATCTAGCCTAACCTAACCAAACAAAAATCAGGAAATTTAACTGTGTCAAGGTAAAGCACGACAAAACATATTTCAACTAAAGAAACCCGTAATGAACTTTGAAAAATCAAGAGAATGTAACTCTAACAAAGTAAACAACAACGAAACACTACTGAAATATTCCAACTCTTGCATTTCAACGAAAGAAATTGAAAATGAACTTTGAAAAATCAAGAAAATGTAACTGTGACAAGGTAAACCATAGCCAAACACTACTGAAATATTCCAACTCTTGCATTTCAACGAAATAAATACATATCAAAATTTAAAAATAAAGAAAATTTAACGTTGACAAGGTAAACCACAAGCAAAAACGACTGAAATATTCCAACTCTTTCATTTCAAAAAAAGAAATTCAAAATGAACTTTGAAAAATCAAAAAAGTGTAACTGTGACAAGGTAAACCACAACCAAACACTACTGAAATATTCCAACTCTTGCTTTTCAACGAAAGAAATTCAAAAAGAACTTTGAAGAATCAAGAAAATGTAACTCTGACAAGGTAAACCACAACCAAACACTACTGAAATATTCCAACTCTTGCATTTCAAATAAATAAATTCAAAAAGAACTTTGAAGAATCAAGTAAATGTACCTGTGACAATGTAAACCACAACCAAACACAACTGAAATATTCCAACTCTTGCATTTCAACGAAAGAAATTCAAAATGATCTTTGAAAAATCAAGAAAATGTAACTGTGACATTGTAAACCACAACAAAACACTACTTAAATATTCCAACTCTTGCATTTCAATGAAAAAAATTCAAAATTAACTTTGAAAAATCAAGAAAATGTAACTGTGACAAGATAAATCACAACCAAACACTACTGAAATATTCCAACTCTTGAATTTCAACTAAATAAATTCAAATGAACTTTGAAAAATCAAGAAAAAGTAACTGTGACAAGGTAAACCACAACCCAACACTACTGAAATATTCCAACTCTTGCATTTCAACGAATGAAATTTAAAATGAACTTTGAAAAATCAAGAAAATGTAACTGTGACAAGGTAAACCACACCCAAACACTACTGAAATATTCCAACTCTTGCATTTCAACTAAATAAATTCAAAATGATCTTTGAAAAATCAAGAAAATGTAACTGTGACAAGGTAAACCACAACCAAACACTTCTGAAATATTCCAACTCTTGCATTTCAACGAAAGAAATTCAAAATGAACTTTGAAAAATCAAGAGAATGTAACTGTGATAAGGTAAACCAAAACCAAACACTACTAAAATATTCCAACTCTTGCATTTCAATGAAAGAAATTCAAAATGAACTTTGAAAAATCAAGAAAATGTAACTGTGACAACGTAAACCACAACGAAACACTACTGAAATGTTCCAACTCTTGCATTGCAACGAAAGAAATTCAAAATGAACTTTGAAAAATTAAGAAAATGTAACTGTGACAAGGTAAACCACAATCAAACACTACTTAAATATTACTACTCTTGCATTACAAATAAATAAATACAAAATTAACTGTTAAAAAAAAAGACAAATATAATGTTAAAAGGTAAAAAGCACAAAATATCTACAGACATATACAAAATCTTGAATTTCAAATAAAGAAATAAAAAATGATCATAGAAAAATCAAGAAAATTTAACTGTGACAAGGTATACCACAACCAAACACTATTGAAATATTCCAACTCTTGCATTTCAATGAAAGAAATTCAAAATGAACTTTGAAAAATCAAGAAAATGTAACTGTGACAAGGTAAACCACAACCAAATACTACTGAAATATTCCAACTCTTGCATTTCAACGAAACAAATTCGAAATGAACTTTGAAAAATCAAGAAAATTTAGCTGTGACATGGTAAACCATAACTTAACGCTACTGAAATATTCCAACTATTGCATTTAAACGAAAGAAATTCGAGATATACTTTGAAAAATTAAGACGAAGTGACTGTGACACTGTAAACAACAAAAAGTCACTAATGAAATATTCCAACTCTTGCATTGCAACGAAAAAAATTCAAGATGAACTTTGAAAAATCCAGAAAATGTAACTGTGACAAGGTAAACCACTACCAAACACTACTGAAATATTCCAACTCTTGCATTTCAACTAAAGAAATTCAAAATGAACTTTGAAAAATTAAGAAAATGTAACTGTGACAAGGTAAACCACAACGAAACACAACTGAAATATTCCAACTCTTGCATTTCAACGAGAGAAATTCAAAATGAACTTTGGAAAAATTAAGAAAATGTAACCATGACAAGGTAAACCACAACCAAACACTACTGAAATATTCCAACTCTTGCATTTCAACGAAAGAAATTCAAAATGAACTTTGAAAAATTAAGAGAATGTAAGTGTGACAAGGTGAACCAAAACCAAACACTAGTGAAATATTCCAACTCTTACATTTCAAAGAAACAAATTCAAAATTAATTTTGAGAAAACATGAAAATGTAACTCTGACAACGTAGACCATAACGAAACACTACTGAAATATTCCAACTCTTGCATTTAAATGAAATAAATTCTAAATTAACTTTGAAAAATCAAGAAAATGTAACTGTGACACGGTAAACCACAACCAAACACTACTGAAATATTCCAACTCTTGCATTTCAACTAAAGAAATTCAAAATCAAATTTTAAAAATCAGGAAAATGTAACTGTGACAAGTTAAACCATATCGAAACACAACTGAAATATTCCAACTCATGCATTTCAACGAAAGAAATTCGAAATGAACTTTGAAAAATCAAGAAAATGTAACTGTGACACGGTAAACCACAACCAAACACTACTGAAATATTCCAAATCTTGCATTTCAACGAAAGAAATTCAAATCAACTTTGAAAAATCAAGAGAATGTAACTGTGACAAGGTAAACCACAACCAAACACAACTGAAATATTCCAACTCTTGCATTTCAACGAAAGAAATTCAAAATGAACTTTGAAAAATCAAGAAAATGTAACTGTGACAAGGTAAACCACGACAAAACACTACTGAAATATTCCAACTCTTGCTTTTCAACGAAAAAAATTCAAAATGAACTTTGAAAAATCAAGAAAATGTAACTGTGACATGGTGAACCACAACCAAACACAACTGAAATAGTCCAACTCTTGCATTTCAATAAAAGAAATTCAAAATGAACTTTGAAAAATCAAGAGAATGTAACTGCGACAAGGGAAGCCTTGACAAAACACTACTGAAATATTCCAACTCTTGCATTTCAACGAAAGAAATCCAAAATGAACTTTGAAAAATCAAGAAAATGTAAATGTGATAAGGTGAACCACAACGAAACACAACTGAAATATTCCAACTCTTGCATTTCAACGAGAGAAATTCAAAATGAACTTTGAAAAATTAAGAAAATGTAACCATGACAAGGTAAACCACAACCAAACACTACTGAAATAGTCCAACTCTTGCATTTCAACGAAAGAAGTTCAAAATGAACTTTGAAAAATCAAGAAAATGTAACTGTGACAAGGTGAACCACAACCAAACACTACTGAAATATTCCAACTCTTGCATTTCAACGAAAGAAATTCAAAATGAACTTTGAAAAACCAAGAGAATGTAACTCTGACAAGGTAAACCACAACCAAACACTACTGAAATATTCCAACTCTTGCATTTCAACGAAAGAAATTCGAAATAAACTTTGAAAAATCAAGAAAATGTAACTGTGACAAGGTAAACCACAACCAAACACTACTGAAATATTCCAACTCTTGCATTTCAATGAAAGAAATTCAAAATGAACTTTGAAAAATCAAGAAAATGTAACTGTGACAAGGTAAACCATAACGAAACACAACTGAAATATTCCAACTCTTGCATTTCAACGAAAGAAATTCGAAATTAACTTTGAAAAATCAAGAAAATGTAACTGTGACACGGTAAACCACAACCAAACACTACTGAAATATTCCAAATCTTGCATTTCAACGAAAGAATTTCAAAAAAACTTTGAAAAATCAAGAAAATGTAACTCTGACAAGGTAAACCACAACCAAACACAACTGAAATATTCCAACTCTTGCATTTCAACGAAAAAAATTCAAAATGAACTTTGAAAAATCAAGAAAATGTAACTGTGACATGGTGAACCACAACCAAACACTACTGAAATATTCCAACTCTTGCATTTCAATGAAAAAAATTCAAAATGAACTTTGAAAAATCAAGAAAATGTAACTGCGACAAGGGAAACCACGACAAAACACTACTGAAATATTCCAACTCTTGCATTTCAATGAAAGAAATTCAAAATGAACTTTGAAAAATCAAGAAAATGTAACTGTGACAAGGTAAACCACAACAAAACACAACTGAAATATTCCAACTCTTGCATTTCAACGAAAGAAATTCAAAATGAACTTTGAAAAATCAAGAAAATGTAACTGCGACAAGGTAAACCACAACCAAACACTACTGAAATATTCCAACTCTTGCATTTCAACGAAAGAAGTTCAAAATGAACTATGAAAAATCAATAAAATGTAACTGTGACAAGGTAAACCACAACGAAACACAACTGAAATATTCCAACTCTTGCATTTCAACGAAAGAAATTCAAAATGAACTTTGAAAAATCAAGAAATTGTAACTGTGACACGGTAAACCACAACCAAACACTACTGAAACATTCCAACTCTTGCATTTCAACGAAAAAAATTCAGAATAAACTTTGAAAAATCAAGAAAATGTAACTGTGACAAGGTAAACCACACCCAAACACTTCTGAAATATTCCAACTCTTGCATTTCAACGAAAGAAATTCAAAATGAACTTTGAAGAATCAGGAAAATGTAACTGTGACAAGGTAAACCACAACCAAACACTAGTGAAATATTCCAACTCTTGCATTTCAATGAAAGAAATTCAAAATGAACTTTGAAAAATCAAGAAAATGTAACTGTGACACGGTAAACCACAACCAAATACTACTGAAATATTCCAACTCTTGCATTTCAACGAAAGAAATTCAAAATGAACTTTGAAAAATCAAGAAAATGTAACTGTGACAAGGAAAACAATAACCAAAAACTACTGAAATATACCAACTCTTGCATTTCAACGAAAGAAATTAAAAATGAACATAGAAAAATCAAGAGAATGTAACTGTGACAAGGTAAACCACAACGAGACACAACTGAAATATTCCAACTCTTGCATTTCAACGGAAGAAATTCAAAATGAAATTTTAAAAATCAAGAGAATTTAACTGTTACAATCTAAACCACAACCAAAAAATAATTAATTATTCAAAATCTTTCTTTTAATCGAAATAAATTAATAATGAACTTTGAAAAATCAAGAAAATGTAACTGTGACAAGGTAAACCACAACCAAACACTACTGAAATATTCCAACTCTTGCATTTCAACGAAAGAAATTCAAAATGAACTTTGAAAAATTAAGGTAATGTAACTGTGACAAGGTAAACCACAACCAAAAACTACTGAAATATTACAACTCTTGCATTTCAACGAAAGAAATTCAAAATGAACTTTGAAAAATAAATAAAATGTAACTGTGACAAGTTAAAAAACAACAAAACACTACTTAAATATTCCAACTCTTGCATTTCAACGAAAGAAATTCAAAATGAACTTTTAAAAATCAATAAAATTTAACTCTGACAATGTAAACCACAACGAAACACAACTGAAATATTCCAATTCTTGCATTTCAACGAGATAAATTCAAAATGAACTTTGAAAAATTAAGAAAATGTAACCATGACAAGGTAAACCACAACCAAACAATACTGAAATATTCCAACTCTTACATTTCAACGAAAGAAGTTCAAAATGAACTTTGAAAAATCAAGAAAATGTAACTGTGACAAGGTTAACCACAACCAAACACTACTGAAATAATCCAACTCTTTCATTTTAATTAAAAAAGTTCAAAATAAACGTTGAAAAACCATGAGAATGTAACTCTGACAAGGTAAACCACAACCATACACTACTTAAATATTCCAACTATTGCATTTCAAAGAATGAAATTAGAAATTAACATTGAAAAATCTAGAATTTGTAACTGTGACACGGTAAACAACAACCAAACACTACTGAAATATTACAACTATTGCATTTCAACGAAGGAAATTCAAAATGAAATTTGAAAAATAATGAAAATGTAACTGTTACAAGGTAAACCATATCGAAACACTACTGAAATATTCCAACTCATGCATTTCAACGAAAGAAATTCGAAATTAACTTTGAAAAATCAAGAAAATGTAACTGTGACACGGTAAACCACAACCAAACACTACTGAAATATTCCAACTCTTGCATTTCAACGAAAGAAATTCAAATAAACTTTGAAAAATCAAGAAAATGTAACTGTGACAAGGTAAACCACAACCAAACATTACTGAAATATTCCAACTCTTGCATTTCAAAGAAAGAAATTCGAAATGAACTTTGAAAAATCAAGAAAATGTAACTGTGACACGGTAAACCACGACAAAACACTACTGATATATTCCAACTCTTGCATTTCAACGAAAAAAATTCAAAATGAACTTTGAAAAATCAAGAAAATGTAACTGTGACATGGTGAACCACAACCAAACACTACTGAAATATTCCAACTCTTGCATTTCAATGAAAAAAATTCAAAATGAACTTTGAAAAATCAAGAAAATGTAACTGCGACAAGGGAAACCACGACAAAACACTACTGAAATATTCCAACTCTTGCATTTCAATGAAAGAAATTCAAAATGAACTTTGAAAAATCAAGAAAATGTAACTGTGACAAGGTAAACCACTACCAAACACTACTGAAATATTCCAACTCTTGCATTTCAACGAAAGAAGTTCAAAATGAACTATGAAAAATCAAGAAAATGTAACTGTGACAAGGTAAACCACAACGAAACACAACTGAAATATTCCAACTCTTGCATTTCAACGAAAGAAATTCAAAATGAACTTTGAAAAATCAAGAAATTGTAACTGTGACACGGTAAACCACAACCAAGCACTACTGAAATATTCCAACTCTTGCATTTCAACTAAAAAAATTCAAAATAAACTTTGAAAAATCAAGAAAATGTAACTGTGACAAGGTGAACCACAACCAAACACTACTGAAATATTCCAACTCTTGCATTTCAATGAAAGAAATTCAAAATGAACTTTGAAAAATCAGGAAAATGTAACTGTGACACGGTAAACCACAACCAAACACTACTTAAATATTCCAAATATTGCATTTCAATGAAATAAATTAAAAATTAAATTTTAAAAATCAAGAAAATGTAAAATCAATAAAATGTAACTGTGACAATGTAAACCAAAATCACACAATCATGAAAGAGTCAAACTATTTATTTTAAACTAAAGAAATTCAAAATTAACTTTGAAAAATCAAGAAAATGTATCTGTGACAAGGTAAACCGCAACAATACACTACTGAAATATTCCAACTCTTGCATTTCAATGAAAGAAATTCAAAATGAACTTTGAAAAATTAAGGGAATGTAACTGTGACAAGGTAAACCACAACCAAACACTACTAAAATATTCCAACTCTTGCATTTCAATGAAAGAAATTCAAAATGAACTTTGAAAAATTAAGAAAATGTAACTGTGACAAGGTAAACTACTACAAAACACTACTGAAATATTCCAACTCTTGCATTTCAACGAAAGAAATTCTAAATGAACTTTGAAAAATCAAGAAAATGTAACTGTGACACGGTAAACCACAACCAAACACTACTGAAATATTCCAACTCTTGCATTTCAACGAAGGAAATTCAAAATGAACTTTGAAAAATCAAGAAGATGTAACTGTGACAAGGTAAACTACAACAACGCACTACTGAAATTTTCCAACTCTTGCATTTCAACGAAAGAAATTCAAAATAAACTTTGAAAAATCAAGAAAATGTAACTGTGACAAGGTAAACCACAACAAAACACTACTGAAATATTCAAACTCTTGCATTTCAATGAAAGAAATTCAAAATGAACTTTGAAAAATCAAGAAAATGTAACTGTGACAGGGTAAACTACAACAACACACTACTGAAATATTCCAACTCTTGCATTTCAATGTAAGAAATTCAAAATGAACTTTGAAAAATCAGGAAAATGTAACTGTGACAAGGTAAACCACAACCAAACACTACTGAGATATTCCAACTCTTGCATTTCAACGAAAGAAATTCGAAATGAACTTTGAAAAATCAAGAAAATGTAACTGCGACAAGGTAAACCACAACCAAACACTACTGAAATATTCCAACTCTTGCATTTCAACGAAGGAAATTCAAAATGAACTTTGAAAAATCAGGAAAATGTAACTGTGACAGGATAAACTACAACAACACACTACTGAAATATTCCAACTCTTGCATTTCAACGAAAAAAATTCAAAATGAACTTTGAAAAATCAAGAAAATGTAACTGTGACAAGGTAAACCACAACCAAACACTACTGAAATATTCCAACTCTTGCATTTCAACGAAGGAAATTTAAAATGAACTTTGAAAAATCAAGAGAATGTAACTGTGACAAGGTAAACTACAACAACACACTACTGAAATATTCCAACTCTTGCATTTCAATGTAAGAAATTCAAAATGAACTTTGAAAAATCAAGAAAATGTAACACTGACAAGGTAAACCACAACCAAACACTACTGAAATATTCCAACACTTGCATTTCAACGAAAGAAATTCAAAATGAAATTTGAAATATCAAGAAACTGTCACTTTGAAAAGGTAAACCAAACACTACTGAAATATTCCAACTCTTGCATTTCAATGAAAGAAATTCAAAATGAACTTTGAAAAATCAAGAAAATGTAACTGTGACAACGTAAACCACAACCAAACACTACTGAAATATTCCAACTCTTGCCTTTCAACGAAAGAAATTCAAAATGAACTTTGAAAAATCAAGAAAATGTAACTGTGACAAGGTAAACCAAATACTACTAAAACATTCCAACTCTTGCATTTCAACGAAGGAAATTCGAAATGAACTTTGAAAAATCAGACCTTTGGAGGGGGAGGGGCGGGGGGAGGGGGTCGTTCTGTGTCTCAATGCACAAAAAAAGTATAAAAAATGGGGGAGGGAAGGGGAGGGGAGGGGAGGAGGAGGTGGGAGGAGGAGGAGGAGGGAGGAGGAGGAGGGGAGGAGGAGGAGAGGAGGGGAGGAGGGGAGGGGGAGGGGAGGAGGAGGGAGGAGATGGAGGGAGAGGGGCCCCTTTGGGGGGCCAAAGGGGGGAGGGGCCCTTTGGGCCCCAGGGGGGGGTCTGGGTGAACCTTGAGGGCCAGGGGGCCCTTTGGGAGCCCAGTGGACCTTTGAGGACCGGTGGCTTCCTTCGGGGTTGGGTAGGGGGATTGGAACCCTTTGGGGTTGGGGTAGAGGACCTCACAACACTGTTCAAATGGAACTTGTGTATTATAACGACCACAGAGTTTGACCCTCAAATTCTCTTCTTAAACCTTTCCTAAAATCTTCTTTTAAAATGTCTCTAACTGTTTCGCCGAAATAATTCCATAACCTGTCTAAAACAGTTTCGCCCAAATAATCCCTAAACGTAATTCAGCGTGTTCCTTTTGTTTTTGGCATCTCTGCGCTAATGCATTTCAAATTAATTAGAAACCTGATTCCCGCGCTAAAACAATTCATCGCTAAGATGTTTCTTGGAGAACTGTTTCCATGGCGTTTGGTTATTAATATCCTTTGGAGTTCGACCAAAAGAGTTGTTTCCGAGGCAAAGACATTAATGACTTGGATCTATTCCTGGAGAATCGTTTCTAGGCGAAAATTTTTAAAGTCTGACGGATGATGTCATTGGTTGATTGATCTGTCAAGAAAGGGGAATTAATTTGTTGTTTCTAAGGGGAATTATTGATTCACGATAAGTGAATTGAGGTCGACAGCACAGGTGTTCCAAATTCCTGGACGGCATAACATTTGCTGAGAGCAACAACAACAAATACTATTTCTGGATCATAACATTTGCATTGAGCAACAACAAGAAGGAAGTGTCATTGACCTGCCCCCATTAGACTCAATAATCCATGAACGGGACAAAGTTTCTGTTTTTCAAATTCTCACTGACAAAATCCATAAAAACATCAAATAAATCAATCAACACACATAACCATCCATGAAAACAGACATAAATGTGACAAAGTTCCTGTTTTTCCGAGTGAGAAAATTCCTGTTTTTTCATTCTCAGTGAGAAAACCATAAACCACGTGGTCCTGTCACGAGTAGAACCCCCCTCTCTACTTACGGCTCAATAGTAATCGAAACTTTTAAAAGCGGAATTTTGATGGCAATAAATGTATCAAAAGAATTTGTTTACAATGCTGATTCTAAATATATAAATTTTGTTAAGTTTAGTATTACTCATCAAAGGCTATGAGCCTGAGAAAATTTACTTGATTTTTTAAAGAGGGGGGAAACATCCCCTACAAGTGAAAGAATTTTAATGAAAATCACACCGTCAGAATCAGCGTATCAGAAAACCCTATTACATAGGTTTCAAGCTCAAATCTGCAAAAATCTGCAACTTTGTATTTTTTGACAAAAGAAAAATATACGAATATAGAAGTTAGTTACGTAAGTTAATTTGTAAAGACATCCATTTAGCAAAAGAAAAGTAAAATTTTTATGCAAATTAAAGCTGCATTAACTAAAAAACGATCAGAAATTAAATAAAAAAAAACTAATTTTTTAAACTGAAAGTAAGGAGCGACATTAAAACTTAAAACGAACAGAAATTATTCCGTATATGAAAGGGGCTGTCCCCTCCTCAGCGCCTCGCTCTTTACTCTAAAGTTTGACTCTTTCTCACAACTTTATTTTTCAAAACAATAAAAAACTCTAGCGTAAAGAGCGAGGCGTTGAAGAGGGGACAGCCCTTTTCATACACGGAATAATTTCTGTTCGTTTAAGTTTTAATGTTGCTCCTTACTTTCAGTTAAAAAAACTTTTTATATAAAAATATAAAAATAATGTTTTTTTTATTTAATTAGAGTAAAGAACGACCTATACCCCATATCTCTCGCCCATAGTAACTGATATACGGTGGTTCCAGGGGTATCTACAAGCTATCCAGATTGTTGCGGTATCCGAGTCGCAGCGGCAGCTGCAATCTGAAATTTCTTTGCTTAACAACAAAGAAAATATGTGTGCTGGTTATTAAACAAAAACCTAACAAAAAATAAAACCAATTTAAAAATTTTCAGGTATTTTTCCAGTTTTTATATAAGTTATCGATAAGGTTATCATAAATGGTGTCACTAAAGAAGATCTCGTGTAGTAGTCATTAATAGAAGTTTTTTTAGACTGAATAGTACATAAAGCCTCGATCATCGGATAAAACTGAAACCTAGTTTACAGTAAAGGACGAACCTTAGCTCATAGTAACATTATATTAAAAGAGGGATCATTAGAAGATACAGTAAGCAGCGAACTGTTGCCCTTAGTAACCTATGTCTTATTAAAATTAGCTAATAAATGTCTACAGATTATTTTTTAAATAGTTCCCACAACAGGATTCGAACCCAATCCCGTTGTTTGAAAGCCAACTATCATGAACCACTAGATCTAGACCATTTGGGATATGAATTAATAGCAAATTAATTGTTTTATATATATTTTATCTGAAATTCAGTGGTAGCTAGCAACCTAGTGAGAGAGAGCTAGGCCTAATAGTAAAAAATTAAATAGTTTTTAACTTCTAAAACAAGAATCAGATAAAAAAAAATTACAATGTTAGAACCGGATTGTCCAATTCCCCTATATAGGAAACTTGTGGTCCATTGGCTTGAAAAACAAGTTAATATTTCATTTTTAAGTAAATCATAACTATATATGACATAAAAAGTGAAATGACTTAATATCTAACACCGATTGTGTACTAATAGCCATATATGACATAATGAGTGACGTGACGTAAAATTAAACATATTAATTTTATTTCACTTTAGTTTTAATCCGCGTTGAAGCGGTAGCTAGCAACCTAGTAAGAGACGCTCACGTCAAGGTTAAGAAATATAAAACCCATAACTTCTAAAAAAGTCAGATCAAACCAAAAAGTACACCATTAGAACCGCCTTGTCTGAAACCCCTGTAAAGGAGACTTTCTGTCATTTGGCTTGAACAGCAAGGGAAATATATTGGCTTGAAAATCAAGAAAAGTGGTTGCTACTGCAGCATTCTGCCTAAACGGCATCTTTTTTCTTTCTTCTTTCTCTTCCACAGATAGCTTGGCACTGGAACATCGTAGAGAGTTGTTCAATGGCTCATTTTAAAGGAAATATCTAGATCTAGTGTGATGTGTACTTAATTTTGTTTAAATGGAATCATTTTTTTACGCATGTACAGCAAGAGCGACTCGTCTCAATACTAACTTGCTACATCTAGTTCCTTCTGTAATTAAAGATAAAATATTTTTTTAATGCTTCCGGGTTGCAGTGGTAGCTAGATACCTAATTAAAAGACGATCATTCCAAGAATATACCATTGCATATATTGGACTTAGTTAGCTGCTTGATTCCTTGAAAAAAAATACCGTAAAGAACCACATGCCAATGTTAACTGAAATAATCTATTGACAATATAACTTCAAACACACATTTTTTGAAATTTGCTTCTATAAGGTATGTTATATAAAATCTGGGTTGCAGCTGTAGCTAGCAACCTAGTAAGAGACGATCACTTCCAATGTTAAAAAATATAAAAACCCATAACTCCTAAGAAAATTTACAGTAAAGAACGATCTCTCTCCTATAGTAACTTATATATGGTGGTTCCAGGGATATTTATACACAGGGTTATACACACACCAATATAGCTCATCATAAATAGTGTTTGCCAATTATTACATTAAAAGAGGAGTATTGGAATAAAAAATTATTGCATACATTTGACTTAGTTCGGTACATGATCGTTTGAGGTTTGGCTCATACTATTTCATAGAAGAAAAAGCCGTAGGCTTTTTCCTGTTTGTAATATTTTACTGTGTGTCCGGGTTGCAGAAGCAGCTAGCAACCTAGTAAGAGACGATCACGTCCAATGATAATAAATATAAAAACCCTTAACTCTTAAGAAAAAGGTCAAATCAAAACAAAAAGTGCACCATTAGAACCGCCATGTCTGAAACCCCTGTATAGAAAACTTTCTGTCACTTGGCTTGAACAGCAAGGGAAATATATTGGCATGAAAATCAAGAAAATTGACTTTAACCACGTTATTCTCCACAAACGGTAAATTTTTTTCTTTCTCTTTTTTTCTTTCTTTCTTTCCACAGATAGCTCGGCACTGGAATATCGTAGAGAGTTGTTCAATGACTCATTTTAAAGGAAATTAATTGGGTTAAAAATCTATTTACATTAAAAGGCGATCATTGAATCCGGGTTGCAGTGGTAGCTAGCAACCTAGTAAGAGACGGTCACGTCCAATGTTAAGAAATATAAAAACCCATCTTTCCTAAAAAAGGAGTCAGATCAAATTCAAAAGTACACAATTAGAACCGCCTTGTCCAAAACCCCTGTATATGAAAACTTTCAGTCCCTTGGCTTGAACAGCAAGGGAAATATATTGGCTTGAAAATCAAGAAAAGTGGCAGCTACTACAACATTCTGCCTAAACGGGATATTTTTTTAAGTGTGTAAAAACGGGATATTTTTTAAGTATATAACGTGATATACTTGTATGTAAGTAAAATTCATCTGAGTCACTAGTATCTCCGTCAGTCGGGTCCACAGGGGCATATACTACTAGAACTGATACCCTGAACTTTTTAGTCATAAAATGAGCAATTAGTATTCTATTATTAATACCTTCCCAGCCTAAACAAGACTTAACAGCTTCCTTGTTCATCATGAGCCCTACTCCCTGTCTATGTACCCCATCCTTCCTGCCTGAGTAAACAAATTCTATATCACCTAATTTTATGCTTCCTACCCCTGGGATGTGACTGAAACTCCTAATAAATCCAGTTCGAATCGTCTGAATTCGTCAGTCAAAATGTCGATATGATAGTCATTTTTTAACTTCATAACATTCCAATTTCCATATTCTTTAAATCATTGAAATTATTTCCGCCTCGGGAAAAGCAATGATCCCACATACCAGTGCAGGACGGGGATCACATATCTTTTCAATTCTAAAACGAAGTGCTTAAGCCGGCTTAGAGCCGGACAGCAAGAAGTCCCTGAGACCACCATGAATGGAGGCCTTGTGCAATCCTAGGTCCATCTTGGTCATAAGATGGTTTCAGTACTTGGCGATGCTCTTCTATCAACAAGAGTTGAAATCCTGCACAGACAATCTCAAGCTTATTACCTCCAACTCATTATGCATTCATGCCTATAAATATTATGCTACTACGGGTACGCAGCCCGTAATAGTTAAATTTAGTCAGAATCCCGTGCCAATACTGTGTCATTTACTAGGCTATAATTTCTTAAAGGGGTGCCACTCCTCAAGTTGGGATAGAGTTAACCACAAGGGCAGTCTTGCAGGTACCCCGAAAGGGTCAAGATAGCCCTTTGCAGACGTCGTTGTCCATAGATCTGAATCTTAAGCCCTGCCGCAGTGTGTTTCTTTCTTGATATCGGTCTTCCGAGTAGTTGTTAATCAAAGCAATAATTCCTAAATATGACTCTAATAATAATTAAAATTTTAATCTAGCATCGTCTTCTTTAAGAGTAGTACGTGCCTCTATATATCTTCAAGATACGTCTCCAATAAAACTGCCAAGATACACCTCCAAAAGAAAATGTATCTATTTTGGAAGATACAAATCAACACCACAATCTATAGGGATGCATATACTGCAATCCACTGTGAGATACCCACTGCAATCCACTGGGAGATACCCACTGCATTTCACTGGAAGATACCCACTGAAATCCACTAGGTGATACCCAAAACAGTTTTGGTGGTTGTGGCCAAAAATTACTATCGTTTTGACTAGGGCTTCTTAAAAAATGGCTCAATGGCAACATCATTGATCAATCTTTAACATGAAATGTTCTTTACCTTACAATAATACCGCTGGTATACGATAATGATTTATGTACAAAATCAAATATCTTTGAAAAGACTGTAGTAGGAAAAGACATCAAAAATGCAGTTTTTAGTGGAAAAATTTATTCTCTTTTAGGAATAATTTATTTTAGTTACAAAAGATTTTTAACCCAATTAATATCCTTTCAAATGAGTCATTGAACAACTCTCTACGATGTTCCAGTGCCAAGCTATCTGTAGAAAAGAAAAAAGGAAAAACAAAAAAGAAAAAAGTATGCCGTTTAGGCAGAATATTGCAGTAGCTGCCACTTTTCTTGATTTTCAAACCAACATTTTTCCCTTACTGTTCAAGCCAAGGGACAGAAGGTTTCCTATATAGGGGTTTCGGACATGGCGGTTCTAACGGTGTACTTTTTGTTTTGATCTGACTCCTTTTTTAGGAGCTATAGGTTTTTATATTTCTTAACATTGGACGTGATCGTCTCTTACTAGGTTGCTAGCTACCGTTACAACCCGGACCACTCCAAACACCCATACACAGCGTTCAATTAGTATTATAGGTTAGAGTATGTTCTGTATTGTTAATTCCTTACATAACTACAACCTACGATTATGACATCATTGATCAATCTTTAATATTGATTATAATCTTATTTAAGTTACTATGGGCTGGAAGTTTGTTCTTTACTGTAATGTTTTTATATGACTCTTTTTTTGGAATTATGGCTTTTTATATTCCTTAACATTGGACGTGATCGTCTCTTACTAGGTTGCTAGCTACCGCTGCAACCCGGACCACTCCACACACCCGTACAAACTGTTCAATTAGTATTATAGGTTAGAGTTTGTTCTTTATTGTTAATTCCTTACATAACTACAACCTTCGATTATAACATTGATAAATCTTTAATATTGATTATAATCTTATTTAAGTTAATATGGGCAGGAAGTTTGTTCTTTGCTGTAATGTTTTTAACTGACTCTTTTTTTTAGGAATTACGGTTTTTTATATTTCTTAACATTGGACGTGATCGTCTCTCACTAGGTTGCTAGCTACCGCTTCAACCCGGAATTGTTTTCGCAGTAAATATTTACTTTTAAGGTTAACTGAAATAATAATTACCATTATTGAATCAGTGTTAGATGGCAATTTTGTCTAATCCAGCTGTTTTTCAATACACCTATTTTGCATCTTTAGTTACTCCGAGTCTTGTTTTACCTTTTACTAGGTTGCAGCTACAGCTACAACCATGATGCCATATTAAGTTTTAGTTATTGTATTAGTAGGTTTCAGCTATTTCTAAAACCATGATTCCACTGGAGCTCGCATATTCTCAATTTTTAGTGAACTATACTGATCCTTTATGCAAAACCTTATCAAAAGAATATACACAGTTTTGTAGAAAAATCAAACTATGGAATTCTCTGTCCCATTACGGTGGATGAAAGCGTGCCTCTTGATTAGAGGATTGCGGCTTCAATCCCATCTCGGGCAAGGGATAAATGCCCAGCCAAGGAGTGGTTTCTTAATAAAAAAAAAAGGCAAATAAACATGCATCCGTGATCTTTCTTCTGGCAAAAAATTCAAAATTCCACATTTTTGCAGATAGGAGCTTGAAATTCTACAGTATAATTCTCTGATACACTAAATCTGATGGTGAGATTTTCAGTGAATATCTATGACTTTAAGGGGGTATTTTTCCGGTTTTTTGAAATTAAGGCATATATTCTCAGGCTCGTAACTTTTGATTGACATGAGTAAACCTTATGAAACTTATAGATTTAAAATCAAATTAAAAATCCAATTCTTTTGATGTATCTATTGATATTCAAAACCCGTTTTATAGATTTTTGGTTACTATTGAGAAGAGTCGCTCTTACTATACAGTTCGTTACCACGAACTTTTTGATATCTGATATAGGCTACTGTTCATAACTAGCTAGAGCTGCAACCCGCATACTTTGAAATTAAAAACCTGAAAAAGCCTATGGCTTTTTCTTAAATAGAATAGTAAGAGACGACCTGGCTACAACCTACGATTATGACGTAATTGATCAATCTTTAACATACCAAGGGACAAAAAGTTTACTATACAGGGGTTTCGGACAAGGTGGTTCTAATGGTGTACTTTTTGTTTTGATCTGACTCCTTTGTTAGGAACTATGGGTTTTTATATTTCTTAACATTGGACGTGATCGTCTCTTGCTAGGTTGCTAGCTACCGCTGCAACCCGGATTGCTAGCTACCGCTGCAACCCGGATTCCGCTGTAACCCTGATAAAAAACAGGAAAATATTACAAACAGGAAAAAACCTACGGCTTTTTCTTCTTTGAAATAGTAAGAGACGAACACCTCAAATGATCAAGTAGCTAACTAAGTCCAATGCATGCAATAATTTTTGGGAGAGAGATCGTTGCTATGGGAGAGAGATCGTTCTTTACTGTAATTTCCTTTAAAATGAGCCATTGAACAACTCTCTACGACGTTCCAGTGCCAAGCTATCTCTGAATACAAAAGAAAAAAAGACAAAAAAAAATATCCCGTTTAGGCAGAATGTTGTAGTAGCTGCCTCTTTTCTTGATTTTCAAGCCAATATATTTCCCTTACTGTTCAAGCCAAGGGACAGAAAGTTTACTATACAGGGGTTTCGGACAAGTCGGTTCTACTGGTGTACTTTTTGTTTTGATCTGACTCCTTTTTTAGGAACTATGGGTTTTTATATTTCTTAACATTGGACGTGATTGTCTCTTACTAGGTTGCTAGCTACCGCTGCAACCCGGATTCTTTACCATAACAACCAGGATGACGTCAGTTACAACTTGGGTTCCGTTTTATGCTATATCATTACAAACAGGAAAAAGCCTACGACTTTTTCTTCTTTGAAATAGTAAGAGACGAATCTCAAGCAATCAAGTAGCTAATTAAATCCAATGTATGCAGTGGTATGCTATTCCAATGATCGTCTTTTAATGTAATTCTTTGATATAGAAATAGACGAACCTAAAACAATCAAGTAGCTAAATTAAGTCCAATGTATGCAATGGTTTGTTCTTCCAATGATCGTCTTTTACTGTAATCTCTTACTAGGTTGCTAGCTACTACTGCAACCTAAATTATAAGAGGCAGCCTGGCCGAGTGGTCCAAGGCACTGGTGTTAGCCACCAGTCTCTTCGGAGGCGTGGGTTCAAATCTTACCGCTGGTATACGATTATGTTTTAAAGACTGCAGTGTGAAAAGACATCAAAAATGCAGTTTTTGGTGGAAAAATTTATTCTCTTTTAGAAATAATTTATTTTAGTTACTATAGATTTTTAACCCAATTAATTTCCTTTAAAATGAGCTATTGAACAACCCTCTACGATGTTCCAGTGACAAGCTATCTGTGGAAAAGAAAGAAAAGAGAAAAAAAGAAAAAAATATCCCGTTTAGGCAGAATGTTGTAGTAGCTGCCACTTTTCTTGATTTTCAAGCCAATATATTTCCCTTGCTGTTCAAGCCAAGGGACAGGAAGTTTCCTATACAGGGGTTTCAGACCAGGCGGTTCTAATGGTGTACTTTTTGTTTTGATCTGACTCCTCTGTTAGGAAACTATGGGTTTTTATATTTATTAACATTGGACGTGATCGTCTCTTACTAGGTTGCTAGCTACCGCTGCAACCCAGAAAACCACAATATAATGTCGTGTTTTTCTATTCACGTTATAGCTCTAATATAAAAATATGACGACATTCATTATTTATCTAGTAGGGTTTCAGACAAGGTAGTTCTAATGATGTACTTTTGTTTTGATCTGACTCTATTTTTAGGAGTTTTTATATTTCTTAGCATTGGACTGATCGTCTCTTACTAGGTTGCTAGCTACTGCTGCAACCCAAATTCACATATATATTTATTTATGAGAGGCAGCCTGGCCGAGTGGTCCAAGGCACTGCTGTAAGCCACCAGTCTCTTCGGAGGCTCCGGTTCAAATCTTACCGCTGGTATTATGTTTGAAAGACTGCAGTGTGAAAAGACATCAAAAATGCACTTTTTGGTGGAAAAATTTATTCTCTTTTAGAAATAATTTATTTTAGTTACAAAATATTTTTAACCCAATTAATTTCCTTTAAAATGACCCATTGAACAACTATCTACGATGTTCCAGTGCCAAGCTATCTCTGGATACAAAGAAAAAAGAAAAAAAATATCCCGTTTAGGCAGAATGTTGTAGTAGCTGCCAATTTTCTTGATTTTCAAGCCAATATATTTCCCTTGCCGTTCAAGCCAAGGGACAGAAAGTTTCCTATACAGGGGTTTGAACAGGGCGGTTCTAATGGTGTACTTCTTGTTTTGATCTGACTCCTTTGTTAGGAACTATGGGTTTTTATATTTCTTAACATTGGACGTGATCGTCTCTTATTAGGTTGCTAGCTACCGCTGCAACCCGGATTATGTAATACTAACTACATCCAGTGACTATGACGTCATTGATCAATATTGTATATAAAAAATTAAGTTTTTCGTAAGAAATAAGTAATTAAAAAAAAGTTAAGTGCAGAAGGCACTAGATTTAGAGATTTTCTTCAAAATGAGCTATTGAACAACTATCTACGATGTTCAAGTGCCAAGCTATCTCTGGAAACAAAAAAAAAAAATATCCCATTTGTGGAGAATAACGTGGTTAAAGTCAATTTTCTTGATTTTCAAGCCAATATATTTCCCTTGCTGTTCAAGCCAAATGACAGAAAGTTTCCTATACAGGGGTCTTGGACAAGGTAGTTCTAAGGGTGTACTTTTTGTTTTGATCTGACTGCTTTTTTAGAGGCTTCGGGTTTTTTTATTTCTTAACATTGGACCTGCTTGTCTCTTACTAGGTTGCTAGCTACCGCTGCAACCCGGAACCATTGCATCTATAAACTGTTCCGCAGTTGCCAATCCATACCTTGGAAGCTTTTCATTAAACTGACAACATTTCTTTTGGATATTACTATGAAGTTTTACCAAAGCATTTCTAGCTGACTTTTCAGCAGCATCCGCTCTTTCAAAGAGAATTTAATCTGTAATTTTGAACGCTTTTTGTAATCCTGTTTAAACATGCGTAAAATGTTTCTCAATTTACGAAGATCAGCCTGCATTTTTGCCATCTTCTTTTATTTCTGAATTTAGATTTTCCCTTTGTCCTTGTGCGTTCCTCGGTACAGCCTCGCAGAGAATTTAATTTTATTATTATAGCTTTTGTCACCCAAGTATCTACCCATTATTCTGGTAGCAACTTTTTTCTTATGTTTGTTTCGGTAATCTTTATCGTTATCATACCGTTCCTTGCTCTTTTGTTTTGCTGTCTCAATTTTTGCATGTCTATAAACTTCATCATTATAATAACGCTGTTTTTCACTATCAGTTTTTGCATGTCTATAAACTTCATCATTATAATAACGCTGTTTGTCACTATCAGTTTTTGCATGTCTATAAACTTCATCATTATAATAACGCTGTTTGTCCCTATCAATTTTCGCATGTCTATAAATTTCATCATTATAATAACGCTGTTTGTCACTATTAATTTTTGCATGTCTATAAACTTCATCATTATAATAACGCTGTTTGTCACTATCAATTTTTGCATCTCGATACGCCTTGTCAGTTGAATACTTTTGCTTTTTTTTCCAAGATGCTATCTCTGTTTTTTGTATAATACTGTTTTTTTAAATTACGTATAACTCGCTTAGAAGGCATCTTATTACAAAACAAGAAACAATATTCTTAACTAATTAACACTTCTTAAGACTCCTATCGAGTATCCATAACCTAACAAAAAGTAAAACTAATTTTTAAATTTTCAGGTATTTTGTTAGTTTGAATGAAAAGATTAAAATTATTGCTCAGATATCATAAATACTTTTGCACTTTACATAATAACTTTAGCGATTCTAAACTGAAAAATAAAATATATTAAAAAATTTAATTTTTTGGTCTGAAACTACATAGTAAATCCCACATCGGGTGTTTAGAAACTAACCAAAAATAAAACTAATTTTAACATTTTAAGGTATTTTTCTAGCTTGAATTGAAATATTCGAACTATTGCTCGGATACCATGGATATTTTTGCAGTTTACACAAGCTGCAAAGAACGCACAGGCTGATCTTTGTAAATTGAGAAAAATTTTACGAATGTTTTACCGGGATTACGAAAAATATACAAAATTAAAGATTAAAATTATCTCTGAAAGAATTGATTTTGTTGAAAAAAAAGTCAGCTAGAGATGCTTTCGGAAAACTTCATAGTAATATCAAAATGAAATGTTGCATTATTAGTGAAAAGCTTCTAAGGTATGGACCGGCAACTGTGGAACAGTTTACAGATGTAATGGGAAATCTTATACATCACTGTGAATATATGGAGGCATAATTGTCCTTTACTTAGTTTCAGCTTAAATTCGATGATCGAGCCTTCATGTAACGTCTCTTACTAGGTTGCTAGCTACCGCTGCAACCCGGATTACTACATCGAACGACTATGACGACATTGATCAATATTGTATATAAAAAATTAAGTTTTTCGTAAAAAATAATTAATTAAAAAAAAAAAAAGTTAAGTACGAATGGCACTTGATCTAGAGATTTCCTCTATTAAAATGAGCCATTGAACAACTCTCTACGATGTTCCAGTGCCAAGCTATCTGTGGAAGAGAAGAAGAAGAAGAAGAAAGAAAAAAAATATCCCATTTGTGGAGAATAATGTGGTTGAAGTAAATTTTCTTGATTTTTAAGCCAACATATTTTCTTTGTTATTCAAGCCAAAGGGCGGCAAGTTTCCTTTGCAGGAGTTTTGAATAAGGCAGTTCTAATGGTGAACTTTTTGTTTTGATCTGCCTCCTTTTTTCGGATTTAGGGGTTTTTATATTTCTTAATATTGGACGTGATCGTATCTTACTAGGTTGCTAGCTACCGCTGCAACCCGGATACGATTATGACTTATGTAAAAAAATCAAATATCTTTGAAAAGACTGCAGTATGAGAAGACATCAAAAATGCAGTTTTTAGTTGTAAAATTTATTCTCTTTTAAAAATAATTTATTTTAGTTACAAAATATTTTTAACCCAATTAATTTCCTTTAAAATGAGTCATTGAACAGCTCTCTACGATGTTCCAGTGCCAAGCTATCTGTGGAAAAGAAAAAAAAGATAAAGGAAAGAAAAAAATATGCCGTATAGTCAGAATGTTGTAGTAGCTGCCACTTTTCTTGATTTTTAAGCCAATATATTTCCCTTGCTGTTCAAGCCAAGTAACATAAAGTTTCCGATACAGAGTTTTCGGACAAGGCGGCTCTAATGGTGTACTTTTTTTTGATCTGTCTCCTTTTTAGCAGCTATGGGTTTTTATATATCTTAACATTGGACGTGATCGTCTCTTAATAGGTTGCTAGCTACCGCTGCAACCGGAAATCAGGAAAAAAAGCTAATGACTTTTTCTTAATTGGAATAGTAAGAGACGACCTGGCTACAACCTACGATTATGACAAAATTGATCAATCTTTAACATGAAAGTATAATATTATTTAATTAATATGGGCTGGAAGTTTGTTTTTTACTGTATTGCTATATAGAAGTTTTGAACAAGGCGATTTTAATAGTGTACTTTTTGTTTTGATCTGAATCTTTTTTCAGGAGCCATGGGTTACATTAGTTTTTACTATGGGGCGTGATCATCTCTTACTAGGTTGCTAGCTACCACTGCAACCCGGAAAATCTCTTACTAGGTTGCTAGCTACCGCTGCATCCGGGAATACTGTAAAATCAAGTAGATAACTAAATCAACCACTTTTCTGGATTTTCAAGCCAATACTTTTCCCTTGCTGTTCAAGCCAAGAGACAGATAATTTCCTATGCTGGATTTTGGACAAGGTGGTTCTATTAGTATACTTTTTATTTTGATCTGACTTTTTTTTTAGGAATTATTTTATTTCCTAACATTGGACGTGATCGTCTCTTACTAGGTTGCTAGCTACCGCTGCAACCCGGATAGCTACCCCTGGAACCACCGTATATCAGTTACTATGGACAAGATATCGTTCTTTACTGTAACTACCGCTGCAACCCGGACTACGGCTTTTTCTTCTTTTAAATAGTAAGAGACGAAACTCAAACAATCAAGTAGCTAACTAAGTCCAATGTATGGAATGGTTTGTTATTTCAGTGATTTACTAACCTATACTATAGTTAAGTGGCCTATATAATTTAGTATAGGCAAGAGGTCGTTCTTTATTATTAAAAAAGAAAAAAAGAAAAAAATATCCCGTTTAGGCAGAATGTTGTAGTAGCTGCCACTTTTCTAGATTTTCAAGCCAATATATTTCCCTTGCTGTTCAAGCCAATGGACAGAAATTTTACTATGCAGGGGTTTCGGACAAGGCGGTTCTAATGGTGTACTTTTTGTTTTGATCTGACTCTTTTTTTAAGAACTATGGGTTTTTATATTTCTTAACATTGGACGTGATCGTCTCTTACTAGGTTGCTAGCTACCACTGCAACCCGGATTACTAGCTACCGCTGCAACCCGGATTACGACGAACCCTATTGATCCTTTTATGTACTTGTAGCTACCCCTGGCGCCACTGTATATCAGTTACTATTGGCGAGAGATCGTTCTTTACTGTAATTATCTTGTTTGAATTACAAAATTAGTATTATTGGTTAGACACCATAAATATTTTTGCAGTTTACATAATAAGTTTAGTGATTCTGGACTGAAAACTAAAATAATTGCAATTATGAGACAATAATATGGAGATATGTACTTTACGGGTTACAAACCAAAAAAAGCTTGGTTCCAGGATACAATAATAAATTTGAACTGAGATGAAAAAAAAATTTCTTCCAGGAGACAAAAAGCAAAACTAATTTTAGAATTTTCATGTATTTTTGTTGTTTAAATTAAAAAATTACTATTACTGATTAGGTATCATAAATATTTTTGCAGTTTACATAATAATTTTAGCGATTAAGCCAAAAAAGAAAATTTTGGTTCCAGGAGTTTCGGTTACTATTGAGACAAGTAGCTATTATTACTATAGAGTTCATTACATGGACTGTTTTATTGCTTCAAAATTCAAATATCTTTGAAAAGACTGCAGTATGAAAATACATCAAAAATGCAATTTTTTTGACAAAATTGATTCTACTTTAAAAAGTATTTTATTTTTAAATACAAAAGTGACTAGATGTTGCAATTTCCTTTAAAATGAGCTATTATACAGCTCTCTATGATTTTCCAGTGCCCAGCTAGCTGAGCAGAAAAAAAAGCGGAAAGAAAAAAATATCTCGTTTGTGGAGAATAACGTGGTAAAAGTCAATTTTCTTGATTTTCAAGCCAATATATTTTCTTTGTTATTCAAGCCAAAGGGCGGTAAGTTTCCTTTATAGAGGATTCGGACAAGGCGGTTCTAATGGTGTACTTTTTGTTTTGATCTGACTCTTTTTTTAGGAGTTGGGGGGTTTTATATTTCTTGACATTGGAGGTGATCGTCTCTTACTAGGTTGCTAGCTACCGCTGCAACCCGGATATAAGCCAAAAAAGAAAATTTTGGTTCCAGGAGTTTCGGTTACTATTGAGATAAGTAGCTATTATTACTATAGAGTTCATTACCATGAACTGTTTGATTGCTTCAAAATTCAAATATCTTTGAAAAGACTGCAGCATGAAAATACATCAAACATGCAATTTTTTTGACAAAATTGATTCTACTTTAAAAAGTATTTTATTTTTGATTACAAAAGTGACTAGATGTTGCAATTTCCTTTAAAATGAGCTATTATACAGCTCTCTATGATTTTCCAGTGCCCAGCTAGCTGAGAAGAAAAATCAAGCGGAAAGAAAAAAAATATCCCGTTTGTGGAGAATAAAGTGGTAAAAGTCAATTTGCTTGATTTTCAAGCCAATATATTTTCTTTGTTATTCAAGCCAAAGGGTGGTAAGTTTCCTTTATAGAGGTTTCGGACAAGGTGGTTCTAATGGTATATTTTTGTTTTGATCTGACTTTTTTTTAGGAGTTGGGGGGTTTTATATTTCTTTACATTGGAGGTGATCGTCTCTTACTAGGTTGCTAGCTACCGCTGCAACCCGGATATCCCGTTTAGGCAGAATGTTGTAGTAGTTGCCACTTTTCTTGATTTTCAAGCCAATATATTTCCCTTGCTGTTCAAGCCAAATGACAGAAAGTTTCCTATACAGGGGTTTCGGATAAGGCGGTTCTAATGGTGTACTTTTTGTTTTGATCTAACTCCTTTTTTAGGAACTATGGGTTTTTACATTTCTTAACATTGGACGTGATCGTCTCTTACTAGGTTGCTAGCTACCGCTACAACCCGGATTCCAGTACCAATCTATCTGTTGAATTACTAACCTGTACTATAAATAAGTGGCGTATAAAATTTAGTATAGGCAATAAGTCGTTCTTTATTATAAAATACTATACAGGGATTTTGGACAAGGCGGTTCTAATGGTGTACTTTTTGTTTTGATCTGATTCCTTTTTTAGGAACTATGGTATATTTCTTAAAATTGGACGTGATTGTCTCTTACTATTTTGCTAGCTACAGCTGCAACCCGGAAAGTGACGTATAAAATTTAGTATAGGCAAGAGGTCGTTCTTTATTATAGTTTCTTAACATTGGACGTGATCGTCTCTTACTAGGTTGCTAGCTACCGATGCAACCCAAATTACCTATAAATGTTAGTACAGACAAGAGTTCGTTCCTTATTATATTTTAACCCAATTAATTTCCTTTAAAATGAGCTATTGAACAACTCTCTACGATGTTCCAGTGCCAAGCTATCTGTGGAAAAGAAAAAAGAAAAAAGAAAAAAATATCCCGTTTAGGCAGAATGTTGTAGTAGCTGCCACTTTTCTTGATTTTCAAGCCAATATATTTCCCTTGCTGTTCAAGCCAAGGGACAGAAAGTTTCCTATGCAGGGGTTTTGCACAAGGCGGTTCTAATAGTGTACTTTTTGTTTTGATCTGACTCCTCTGTTAGGAACTATGGGTTTTTATATTTCTTAACATTGGACTTGATCGTCTCTTACTAGGTTGCTAGCTACCGCTGCAACCCGGATTCCTTACCATAACAACCAGGATGACGTCAGTTACAACTTGGGTTCCGTTTTATGCTATATCATTACAAACAGGAAAAAGCCTACGGCTTTTTCTTCTTTGAAATAGTAAGAGACGAACCTCAAGCAATCAAGTAGCTAATTAAGTCCAATGTATGCAGTGGTATGCTACTCCAATGATCGTACTTTTTGTTTTGATCTGACTCCTTTTTTAGGAACTATGGGTTTTTATATTTCTTAACATTGGACGTGATCGTCTCTTACTAGGTTGCTAGCTACCGCTGCAACCCGAAAAATAGCTAAACTTAAACAGCTATGTATTGTTAAACCATTTTTGCTATGTGCAGCAATACCAGTAGGTGCCATAACTACAACGGAACAATCTTCATTCTTGAACTTGTTGCAAAGTAGTCTTCTCACGACACTGATAACCCTAGATTTTCCTGTACCCCCACATCCAGATACAATCAACTTCAATGATGTTGCACCATTGCGCTTGGTAACTGAGTCTAAAATTTTGTCAACAACTCTCTTTTGATCAATATTGAGCGACTCCAAATCATTTTTTAACCTGTCTTCGGTGCCACCATTTAAAATCTGTTTGTTTGCGTCTAACAAATCCTCCATAGCATCTGCTGCTCTGTCAATGACTCCTCCCTGAATTGCATTTTCTGGGTCTAAAGTTCGTTCTTTAATGTAATTCAAGCCAAGGGACAGAAAGTTTCCTATATAGGGGTTTAGAACAAGGCAGTTCTAATGGTGTACCTTTTGTTTTGATCTGTCTCCTTTTTTAGGAGTTATGGGTTTCATATTTCTTAACATTGGACGTGAACGTCTCTTACTAGGTTGCTAGCTTCCGCTGCAACCCGGATATTCTTTACCATAACAACCAGGATGACGTCATTTACAACTTGGGTTTCGTTTTATGCTATTTCATTTCAAACAGGAAAAAGCCTACGGCTTTTCTTCTTTGAAATAGTAAGAGACGAACCTAAGCAGTCAAGTAGCTAACTAAGTCCAATGTATGCAGTGGTATGCTATTCCAATGATCGTCTTTTAATGTAAAATATAATCTTCGAACATTTGAACCTTTTATCATTTATAATGATATATAATATAAATACTGTAATCTTAACTATAGTGAAGTTGCCTATGCAAGTTAGTATAGGGAAGAGTTCGATCTTTATTATAACAATATATTTCCCTTGCTGTTTTAAGCCAAGGGAAAGAAAGTTTCCTATACAGGGGTTTCGGACAAGGCGGTTCTAATGGTGTACTTTTGAATTTGATCTGACTCCTTTGTTAGGAACTATGGGTTTTTATATTTCTTAACATTGGACGTGATCGTCTCTTACTAGGTTGCTAGCTACCGCTGCAACCCGGATTTTGTGATCCTGGTTAAACATGCGTAAAATGTTTCTCAATTTACGAAGATCAGTCTGCATTTTTGCCATCTTCTTGTATTTCTGAATGTAATTTTTCCCTTTGTCCTTATGCGTTCTTCGGTTCAACCTCGTAGAGAATTTAATTTTTTCATTATATCTTTTGTCACCCAAGTATCTACCCATTATTCTGGTAGCAACTTTTTTCTTATTTTGTTTCGGTAATCTTTATCGTTATCATACCGTTCCTTGCTCTTTTGTTTGGCTGTCTCAATTGTTGTTTCTCTGTAATCTTCATCATTAACATACCGTTCCTTACTCTTTTGTTTGGCTGTCTCAATTTTTGCATGTCTATAAACTACATCATTATAATAACGCTGTTTTTCACTATCAATTTTCGCATCTCGATACACCTTGTCAGTTGAATACCTTTGCTTTTCTCTTTTCAAGATGTTGTCTCTGTTTTTTGCATAGTACTGTTTTTTTAAATTACATATAACTCGCTTAGAAGGCATCTTATTACAAAACAAGAAATAATATTTTCATCTAATTAACACTTGTTATAACTCGTATCGAGTATCCATAACCTAACCAAAAACAAAACTAATTTTAAGATTTTAAGGTATTTTTCTAGCTTGTATTGAAATATTCAAACTATTGCTCGGATACCATGGATATTTTTGCAGTTTACAAAAGCTACAAAGAAAGCACAGGCTGATCTTTGTAAATTGAGAAAAATTTTACGAATGTTTTACCGGGATTACGAAAAATATTCAAAATTAAAGATTAAAATTATCTCTGAAAGAATAGATTTTGTTGAAAAGTCAGCTAGAGATGCTTTCGCAAAACTTCATAGTAATATCCAAAAGAAATGTTGCATGTTTAGTGAAAAGCTTCCAAGGTAAGGACCGGCAACTGTGGAACAGTTTACAGATGTAATGGGAAATCTTATACATCACTGTGAATATATGGAGGCATAATTGTCCTTTACTTAGTTTCAGCTTAAATTCGATGATCGAGCCTTTATGTAACTTTGCCAAAGCATTTCTAGCCGACTTTTCAACAGCATCCGCTCTTTCAAAGAGAATTTTAATCTGTAATTTTGAATACTTTTCGTGATCTTGGTAAAACATGCGTAAAATGTTTCTCAATTTACGAAGATCAGCCTGCATTTTTGCCACCTTCTTGTATTTCTGAATGTAATTTTTTCCTTTGTCCTTATGCGTTCTTCGGTACAACCTCGCAGAAAATTTAATTTTTTCATTATAGCTTTTGTCACCCCAGTATCTAACCATTATTCTGGTAGCAACTTTTTTCTTATGTTTGTTTCGGTAATCTATATCGTTACCATACCGTTCCTTGCTCTTTTGTTTGGCTGTCTCAATTGTTGTTTCTCTATAAAGTTTATCATTGTGATAACGCTCCTTGATCTTTTGTCTAGCCTGCTCAAATCTTGCTTCTCTTTAATCTTCATCATTACCATACCGTTCCTTGATCTTTTGTTTGGCTGTCTCAATTTTTGCATGTCTATAATCTTCATCATTGTGATAACACATCTTGTTGTTTTGTTTTGCTCTCTCAATTATTACTTCTCGATACGCCTGGTCGGTTGAATACCTTTGCTTTTTTCTTTTCGAGATACTATCTCTGTTGTTTGTGTAGTACTATTTTTTTAACTTGCGTATAGCTTGCTTTGATCTAGCCATTATCTAATTATGAATGAGAACATTTACAGTTCTGACGCTTCTTATATAGTAATTATGACGTCACGGCGTAATGATTTTATTTCATGACGTCATGGTGCAATGGTATTATTTCATGACGTCTTCAGAAACAACAATATAATTTCGTGTATTTCTATTCACGTCATAGCTCTAATTTATCTAGTAGGGTTTCAGACAAGGTAGTTCTAAAGATGTACTTTTGTTTTGATCTGACTGTATTTTTAGGAGTTTTGGGTTTTTATATTTCTTAGCATTGGACTGATCGTCTCTTGCTAGGTTGCTAGCTACTGCTGCAACCCAAATTATGAGATGCAGCCAGGCCGAGTGGTCTAAGGCACTGGTGTTAGCCACCAGTCTCTTCGGAGGCGTGGGTTCAAATCTTACCGCTGGTATACGATTATGTTTGAAAGACTGCAGTGTGAAAAGACATCGAAAATGCAGTTTTTGGTGGAAAAATTTATTCTCTTTTAGAAATAATTTATTTTAATTACTATAGATTTTTAACCCAAATAATTTCCTTTAAAATGAGCCATTGAACAACTCTCTACGATGTTCCATTGCCAAGCTATCTCTGGATACAAAAGAAACAAAAAAGAAAAAAATATCCCGTTTAGGCAGAATGTTGTATTAGCTGCCACTTTTCTTGATTTTCAAGCCAATATATTTCCCTTTTTGTTCAAGCCAAGGGACAGAAAGTTTCCTATACAGGGGTTTTGGACAAGGTGGCTCTAATGGTGTACTTTTTGTTTTGATCTGACTGCTCTGTTAGGAACTATGGGTTTTTATATTTCTTAACATTGGACGTGATCGTCTCTTACTAGGTTGCTAGCTACCGCTGCAACCCGGATAATATTTTTAAACTTATAGATACTATGAACTGTTTTACCTGGTGAGGCCCTATTAGGGTCTCAAAATCAAATTTCCTCCAGAAAAATTGTTAAATTAGGAGTGAGAATAAAGGCATCATTTTATTCATTCACTTTCATCATTCACTTTCAACATTAGTTAAAGTTCTCTATTATGACCACCAACTGTTTGATTTAATACTTCAGCTACTATGGGTTACAGTTCGTTCCTTAATGTAAATGGGGAATTTTAATACATTGCCTTTAAATATAATTTCAAAGAGAATTTTAATCTGTAACTTTGAACATTTTTCGTAATCCTGGTAAAACAGCCGTAAAATGTTTCTCAATTTACGAATATCAGCCTGCATTTTTGCCATCTTCTTGTATTTCTGAATGTTATTTTTCCCTTTATCCTTATGCGTTCTTCCGTAAAACCTCGCAGAGTATTTAATTTTTTCATTATAGCTTTTGTCACCACAGTATCTACCCATTATTCTGGTAGCAACTTTTTTCTTATATATTTTTCGGTAATCTTCATCATTGTGATAACGCTCCTTGATCTTTTGTCTAGCCTGCTCAATTTTCGCTTCTCTATAAAGTTTATCATTGTGATAACACTCCTTGATGTTTTGTTTGGCTGTCTCAACTTTCGCATGTCTATAATCTTCTTCATTGTGATAACACATCTTGCTGTTTTGTTTTGCTCTCTCAATTTTTACTTCACGATACGCCTGGTCGGTTGAATACCTTTGCTTTTCTCTTTTCAAGATACTATCTCTGTTGTCTGTGTAGTACTGTTTTTTTTAACTTGCGTGCAGCTTGCTTTGATCTAACCATAATGTAATTAACGAATGAGACCATTTACATGTTTGTCGTTCTTAAGTAGTAATGTATAATATAAATACTGTAATCTTAACTATAGTGAAGTTGCGTATGCATGTTAGTATAGGGAAGAGTTCGATCTTTATTATAAAATTAATTTCCTTTAAAATGAGCCATTGAACAACTCTCTACGATGTTCCAGTGCCAAGCTATCTCTGGAATTACTAACCTTAACTATAATTAAGTGGCGTATAAAATTTAGAATAGGCAAGAGGTCGTTCTTTATTACAAAAGCTATGACGACATTCATTATTTATCTAGTAGGGTTTCAGACAAGGTAGTTCTAATGATGTACTTTTGTTTTGATCTTACTCTATTTTTAGGAGTTTTGGGTTTTTATATTTCTTAGCATGGGACTGATCGTCTCTTACTAGGTTGCTAGCTACTGCTGCAACCCAAATTATAAGATGCAGCCTGGCCGAGTGGTCCAAGACACTGGTGTTAGCCACCAGTCTCTTCGGAGGCGTGGGTTCAAATCTTACCGCTGGTATACGATTATGTTTGAAAGACTGCAGTGTGAAAAGACATCAAAAATGCAGTTTTTGTTGGAAAAATTTATTCTCTTTTAGAAATAATTTATTTTAGTTACTATAGATTTTTAACCTAATTAATTTCCTTTAAAATGAGCTATTGAACAACCCTCTACGATGTTTCAGTGCCAAGCTATCTGTGGAAAAGAAAAAAGAAAAGAGAAAAAAATATCCCGTTTGGGGAGAATAACGTGGTTAAAGTCAATTTTCTTGATTTTCAAGCCAATATATTTCCCTTGCTAGTCAAGCCAAGGGACAGAAAGTTTCCTATACAGGGGTTTAGGACAAGGCGGTTCTAATGGTGTACTTTTTGTTTTGATCTGACTCCTTTGTTAGGAACTATGGGTTTTTATATTTCTTAACATTGGACGTGATCGTCTCTTACTAGGCTGCTAGCTACCGCTGCAACCCAGATTATGTAATACTAACTACATCCAACGACTATGACGTCATTGGTCAATATTGTATATAAAAAATTAAGTTTTTCGTAAAAAATAATTAATTGAAAAAAAAATTAAGTGCAAAAGTTGCTAGATCCAGAGTTTTCCTTTAAAATGAGCCATTGAACAACTCTCTACGATGTTCCAGTGCCAAGCTATCTGTGGAAAAGAAGAAAGAAAAAAATATCCCGTTTAGGCAGAATGTTGTAGTAGCTGCTACTTTTCTTGATTTTCAAGCCAATATATTTCCCTTGCAGTTCAAGCCAAGGGACAGAAAGTTTCCTATACAGGGGTTTCGGACAAGGCGGCTCTAATGGTGTACTTTTTGTTTTGATCTGACTCCTTTTTTTAGGAACTATGGGTTTTTATATTTCTTAACATTGGACGTGATCGTCTCTTACTAGGTTGCTAGCTACCGCTGCAACCCGGATTTCTTAACATTGGACTCTTACTAGGTTGCTAGCTACCGCTGCAACCCGGATACCACTTCAACCCGGAAAATTCCAGTTAACATTGGCTAGATGTCGTTCTTTACTACAATTCTTTTTTAGGAACTATGGGTTTTTATATTTATTAACATTGGGCGTGATCGTCTCTTACTATGTTGCTAGCTACCGTTGCAACCCGGATATCATTACAAACAGGAAAAAGCCTACGGCTTTTTCTTCTTTGAAATAGTAAGAGATGAACCTCAAGTAACTACCCCTGGAACCACCATGTATCAGTTACTATGGATGAGAGATCGTTCTTTACTGTATAAGCCAAAAAAGAAAAGTTTGGTTCCAGGAGTTTCGGTTACTATTGAGACAAGTAGCTATTATTACTAAAGAGTTCATTACCATAAACTGTTTGATTGCTTCAAAATTCAAATAGCTTTGAAAAGACTGCAGTAAGAAAATACATCAAAAATGCAATTTTTTTGACAAAATTGATTCTACTTTAAAAAGTATTTTATTTTTAATTACAAAAGTGACTAGATGTTGCAATTTACTTTAAAATGAGCTATTATACAGTTCTCTATGATTTTCCAGTGCCCAGCTATCTGAGCAGAAAGAAAAATCGGAAAGAAAAAAATATCCCGTTTGTGGAGAATAACGTGGTAAAAGTCAATTTTCTTGATTTTCAAGCCAATATATTTTCTTTGTTATTCAAGCCAAAGGGCGGTAAGTTTCCTTTATAGAGGATTCAGACAAGGCGGTTCTAATGGTGTATGTTTTGTTTTGATCTGACTCTTTTTTTAGGAGTTGGGGGGTTTTATTTTTCTTAACATTGGAGGTGATCGTCTCTTACTAGGTTGCTAGCTACCGCTGCAACCCGGATAGTCTTACAAACACATTTACTAATAACCCTAAAAGGCTCGTTTTCGCCATAATTGAAAAACATTTCTTTTCCTTCGCTGTTGATAGGTATGCTTGTATATATATTTTTATTGCTGCTACATAAACTGCAATTGCTCCTTCCAAAATTAATATACGAATTTTCTAAGAAGTACGCCTCCGTATATTCACTGTGTTGTCGAACATTTTCCATTGCATCTATAAACTGTTCCGCAGTTGCCAATCCATACCTTGAAAGCTTTTCGTTAAACTGACAAAATTTCTTTTGGATATTACTATGAAGCTTTGCCAAAGAATTTCTAGCCGACTTTTCAACAGCATCCGCTCTTTCAAAGAGAATTTTAATCTGTAATTTTGAATACTTTTCGTGATCCCGATAAAACATGCGTAAAATTTTTCTCAATTTACAAAGATCAGCCTGCATTTTTGCCATCTTCTTGTATTTCTGAATGTAATTTTTCCCTTTGTCCTTATGCGTTCTTCGGTACAACCTCGCAGAGAATTTAATTTTTTCATTATAGATTTTGTCACCCCAGTAACGCTCCTTGATCTTTTGTTTGGCTGTCTCAATTTTTACTGCTCGATACACCTGGACGGTTGAATACCTTTGCTTTTGGTTTTTCTTATATTTGATGCTGTAATCTTAATCATTGTGATAACTCTACTTGAAATTTTTTTTGTATGTCTCAATTTTTGCATGTCTATAATCTTCATCATTGTGATAACACATCTTACTGTTTTGTTTTGCTCTCTCAATTATTACTTCTCGATACGCCTGGTTGGTTGAATACCTTTGTTTTGCTCTCTCAATTTTTACTTCTCGATACGCCTGGTCGGTTGAATACCTTTGCTTTTCTCTTTTCAAGTTACTATCTCTGTTGTTTGTGTAGTACTGTTTTTTCAAATTGCGTATAGCTTGCTTCGATCTAACCATTATTCTAATCAAGAATGAGAGAATTTACATCTTTGTCGTTCTTAAGTAGTAATTATGACGTCATGGCGTAATGATTTTATTGACTTCATGGCGCAATGATATTATTTCATGACTTCATCAGAAACAACAATATAATTTCGTGTTTTTCTATTCACGTCATAGCTCTAATATAAAGCTATGACGACATTCACTATTTATCTAGTAGGGTTTCAGACAAGGTAGTTCTAATGATGTACTTTTGTTTTGATCTTACTCTATTTTTAGGAGTTTTGGGTTTTTATATTTCTTAGCATGGGACTGATCGTCTCTTACTAGGTTGCTAGCTACTGCTGCAACCCAAATTATAAGAGGCAGCCTGGCCGAGTGGTCCAAGAAACTGGTGTTAGCCACCAGTCTCTTTGGAGGCGTGGGTTCAAATATTACCGCTGGTATACGATTATGTTTGAAAGACTGCAGTGTGAAAAGACATAAAAAATGCAGTTTCTGGTGAAAAAATTTATTCTCTTTTAGAAATAATTTATTTTAGTTACTTTAGATTTTTAACCCAATTAATTTCCTTTAAAATGAGCTATTGAACAACCCTCTACGATGTTCCAGTGCCAAGCTATCTCTGGAAAAGAAAAAAAAAAAAAGAAAAAAATATCACGTTTGGGGAGAATAACTTGGTTAAAGTCAATTTTCTTGATTTTCAAGCCAATATATTTCCCTTGCTGTTCAACCCAAGGGACAGAAAGTTTCCTATACAGGGGTTTCGGACAAGGCGGTTCTAATGGTGTACTTTTTGTTTTGATCTGACTCCTTTGTTAGGAACTATGGGTTTTTATATTTCTTAACATTGGACGTGATCGTCTCTTACTAGGTTGCTAGATACCGCTGCAACCCGGAAAATTCGATGATCGAGCCTTTATGTAACCCGGATTAAAAAATTATTATCATATCTTATGTGTAACTTTTATTTTATAAGTCTTCAATAGTCTAATGGTAAGTATACCCACTTGTTACCTGAGAGAAGGGGGTTCGATTCCCAGTCGGGGAGAACTTTTAATATGTTGAATTTAAAGCACTATCTTTTCAATCTAAAATTTAAAAAAGAAACTTGTTTGTTTACATTCTAGCTAAAATAATGAAGATAATATGAATGAACCACAGTGTTCAATTTCTTTGGACTTGAGTTCGTTTTTTAACTAAAAATACAAACAGGAAAAAGCCTACGGCTTTTTCTTCTTTTAAATAGTAAGAGACGAAACTCAAACAATCAAGTAGCTAACTAAGTCCAATGTATGGAATGGTTTGTTATTTCAGTGATCGTCTTTTAATGTAATTAAAATTTAAAAAAGAAACTTGTTTATTTACATTCTAGCTAAAATAATGAAGATAATATGAATGAACCACAGTGTTCAGTTTCTTTGAACTTGAGTTGGTTTTTTAACTATAAATACAAACAGGAAAAAGCCTACGGCTTTTTCTTCTTTTAAATAGTAAGAGACAAAACTCAAACAATCAAGTAGCTAATTAAGTCCAATGTATGGAATGGTTTGTTATTTCAGTGATCGTCTTTTAATGTAAAAATATAAATACTGTAATCTTACCTATAGTGAAGTTGCGTATGCAAGTTAGTATAGGGAAGAGTTCGATCTTTATTATAAATTTATTTCTAAACTATTATATTTTCATCCTATTTTATTTTAGTGATAAACTTATATATTCATCCTATTTTATTTCATTAACATTAACCAAACTTGACATCTTTCGCGGAGCCCGCATAATGCACCAGCACCGAAAGTTTTACCGTAGACATAATAAATCGGTCATCATGTATTTATTCCGTTATAAATTTAAGAAAATTGATTTCTGGACCACATGTTGAGAGCGTCGCTCAATTCTGAGGTTCTACAAGCCTAACTGCCTTCGTAAGTATGACCAAACCATACCAAAAGAATAAGTAGGTTTTAATAGTACGAGTAACATGGTTTAACCAAAGCTAGAAACAAAACAACTAATTGAACGTCACAGGTGTTCAGCATCGATTGGTAGGCTCAATATAATATTCAAATCTGTTTTCTTTATCAATGGTTGGCCTGGATCTCGAAAGCCGCAGAATTACAAACGAGCCGAATCAGGTGATGAATTCGCAAGACTTAAAGTAGCTACAGGACAGACTAGCATAGACGAAAATAAGAAAAATTAACCATTTATTAAAATAAACTGGATTCAAGACATGCCTTACATAAACAGGGATTCGATAAACACTCAAATATATAGATAAGAACAGAAGCAGGGACTTGTGTTTACTTGGGTAGGGAGCGATCATATCCTAACAAGGAAAAATTGAAATATCGGGTCCGAACACGTGCAATCTAACATGGTATTCAACCTGCCATGAAACTTTTTAACACAACTAACATATTGATAAGTATAGATATCCACATTTCCATATCTCGAAATTTTAACTTGTATTTAATAATTGGTTGTTAGGCAATAGCCATAAAGTTGGGTGTTTGGGGTATGATTTCTTCAGTAGAATAACAATCTGATTCTTTACCTAAAAAGTATGGGAACGCGGCAAAAAAGACATCTTTTCACTCAAGAAATCGTTCAAATCCAAAGTTAAGATTATATATGATTCTCTCCATAACACAGTAATTATATTAGCTGAATCTTCGGTTTGTATTGATGTTTCAAAGCCGCTTACTATAGGAAACACCAAAACGGTAACTTGGCATTTTCACTACAATATAGAACCATCATTTAACAATCACTTTAACTGACTTAGAATGACACTACATCTATTTGATTGATGCCGAAGTCTTTATATATATATATATATAAACATTTAGTATATACAGAGTAACAGCTCTAGTGTAAATATAATGACGTAACTAGAGATAATCTTGTTTTGTTCTTGGATATCTAAATTCCTTTCCCACTTCCAAGCTAAATGCTTCAATACACGGAAACTACAATTTAGTGGGATAGGGGAGAATTAACATATACACAACCTCAAAAGATTGTGACCTATAAATAAACTGGTTCTGTATTTTTGACACGCCCAGCAAGAATCCTTTCCATCTACCCCACCCCCTAGGACAGACTTATGTGTATCTATTACACTTTCGAAGTTGCTTTAGCACCAGCAATAAACGAGACAAAAAACATGCATCGCAATTTCTCATAAGCCTATGGGCTTTAAATCGAGTGTCCTCTGTCTTTGCTAGGTTATACTTTTAATACGATATTTCAATGATTAGAACATGTACAAAAAAGCCATCATTCAAGGTCTGGGACATGTCTTTCGCCGGGAAGATCTGAACTTTGGGTGATCATTTTTTCCTTCACTTTATGCACTCGCTCACGATGTCTCTTTAATGTATATTACTTCTCGATACACCTGGACGGTTGAATACCTTTGCTTTTGGTTTTTCTTATATTTGATGCGGTAATCTTCATCATTGTGATAACTCTCCTTGATCTTTTGTTTGGCTGTCTTAATTTTTGCATGTCTATAATCTTCATCATTGTGATAACACATCTTGCTGTTTTGTTTTGCTCTCTCAATTATTACTTCTCGATACGCCTGGTCGGTTGAATACCTTTGTTTTGCTCTCTCAATTATTACTTCTCGATACGCCTGGTCGGTTGAATACCTTTGTTTTGCTCTCTCAATTTTTACTTCTCGATGCGCCTGGTCGGTTGAATACCTTTGTTTTTCTATATAAATTATTAATTCTCGATACGCCTGGTCGGTTGAATACCTTTGTTTTGCTCTCTCAATTTTTAATTCTCGATGCGCCTGGTCGGTTGAATACCTTTGCTTTTCTCTTTTCAAGATACTATCTCTGTTGTTTGTGTAGTACCGTTTTTTCAAATTGCGTATAGCTTGCTTCGATCTAACCATTATTCTAATCAAGAATGAGAGAATTTACATCTGTGCCGTTCTTAAGTAGTAATTATGACGTCAAGGCGTAATGATTTTATTGACGTCAAGGCGCAATGATATTATTTCATGACGTCATCAGAAACAACAATATAATTTCGTGTTTTTCTATTCACTTCATAGCTCTAATATAAAGCTACGACATTCATTATTTATCTAGTAGGGTTTCAGACAAGGTAATTCTAATGATGTACTTTTGTTTTGATCTTACTCTATTTTTAGGAGTTTTGTTATATTTCTTAGCATGGGACTGATCGTCTCTTACTAGGTTGCTAGCTACTGCTGCAACCCAAATTCACATATATATTTATTTATGAGAGGCAGCCTGGCCGAGTGGTCCAAGACACTGGTGTTAGCCACCAGTCTCTTCGGAGGAGTGGGTTCAAATCTTACCGCTGGTATACGATTATGTTTGAAAGACTGCAGTGTGAAAAGACGTCAAAAATGCAGTTTTTGGTGGAAAAATTTATTCTCTTTTAGAAATAATTTATTTCAGTTTCTATAGATTTTTAACCCAATTAATTTCCTTTAAAATGAGCTATTGAACAACCCTCTACGATAATCCAGTGCCAAGCTATCTGTGGAAAAGAAAAAGAAAAAAAAAGAAAAAAGAAAAAAATATCCCGTTTGGGGAGAATAACGTGGTTAAAGTCAATTTTCTTGATTTTCCTGCCAATATATTTCCCTTGCTGTTCAAGCCAAGGGACAGAAAGTTTCTTATACAGGGGTTTCGGACAAGGCGGTTCTAATGGTGTACTTTTTGTTTTGATCTGACTCCTCTGTTAGGAACTATGGGTTTTTATATTTCTTAACATTGGACGTGATCGTCTCTTACTAGGTTGCTAGCTACCGCTGCAACCCGGATGGATAAGAAAAATGTCTTGGCCAAAAGTCACATGAAAAGGTAGGGCCCTGGCATTCCAACTTCTGATGTCTTATCAGACTGCTTTTTAACTTATACTTTTTTAGGAACTATGGGTTTTTATATTTCTTAACATTGGACGTGATCGTCTCTTACTAGGTTGCTAGCTACCGCTGCAACCCGGAAACATAAATCAAATATCTTTGAAAAGACTGCAGCCTGAAAAGACATCAAAAATGCAGTTTTTGGTGGAAAATTTATTCTCTTTTAGAAATAATTTATTTTAGTTACTAAAGATTTTTAACCCAATTAATTTCCTTTAAAATGAGCTATTGAACAACTCTCTACGATGTTCCAGTGCCAATCTATCAGTGGAAAAGAAACAAAAAAAATATGCCGTTTGTGGCGAATAACGTGGTTAAAGTCAATTTTCTGGATTTTCAAGCCAATATATTTCCCTTGCTGTTCAAGCCAAATGACAGAAAGTTTCCTATACAAAGGGTTTCGAACAAGGCAGTTCTAATGGTGTACTTTTTGTTTTGGTTTGACTCCGTTTTTAGGAGCTATGGGTTTTTTTCATTTCTTAGCATTGGACGTGATCGTCACTTACTAGGCTGCTAGCTACCGCTGCAACCTGGATACCGCTTTAACCCTGATAACAAACAGAAAAATATTACAAACAGGAAAAAGCCTAAGGCTTTTTCTTCTTTGAAATAGTAAGAGACGAACCTCAAACGATCAAGTAGCTAACTAAGTCCAATGCATGCAATAACTTTTTATTCCAATGATTGTCTTTTAATGTAACGTATCAGTTACTATGGGAGAGAGATCGTTCTTTACTGTAATTATGTATTCACGAATGAGACCATTTACAGTTTTGACGTTTCTTATATAGTAATTATGACGTCACGGCGCAATGATTTTATTTCAAAACGTCATGGCGCAATGGTATTATTTCATGACGTCTTCAGAAACAACAATATAATTTCGTGTTTTTCTATTCACGTCATAGCTCTAATATAAAACTATGATGACATTCATTATTTATCTAGTAGGATTTCAGAAAAGGTAGTTCTAATGATGTACTTTTGTTTTGATCTGACTCTATTTTTAGGAGTTTTGGGTTTTTATATTTCTTAGCATTGGACTGATCGTCTCTTACTAGGTTGCTAGCTACTGCTGCAACCCAAATTCACATATATATTTATTTATGAGAGGCAGCCTGGCCGAGTGGTCCAAGGCACTGGTGTTAGCCACCAGTCTCTTCGGAGGCGTGGGTTTAAATCTTACCGCTGGTATTATGTTTGAAAGACTGCAGTGTGAAAAGACATCAAAAATGCAGTTTTTGGTGGAGAAATTTATTCTCTTTTAGAAATAATTTATTTTAGTTACTTTAGATTTGTAACCCAATTAATTTCCTTTAAAATGAGCCATTGAACAACTATCTACGATGTTCCAGTGCCAAGCTATCTCTGGAAACAAAGAAAATAAAAAAAAATAAAAAAACATCCCGTTTAGGCAGAATGTTGTAGTAGCTGCCACTTTTCTTGATTTTCAAGCCAATATATTTCCCTTGCTGTTCAAGCCAAGGGACAGAAAGTTTACTATACAGGGGTTTCGGATAAGGCGGTTCTAGTGGTGTACTTTTTGTTTTGATCTGACTCCTTTTTTAGGAGCTATGGGTTTTTATATTTCTTAACATTGGACGTGATCGTCTCTTACTAGGTTGCTAGCTACCGCTGCAACCCGGATTAACCGAAAAGTTGGTGGTTCAAGCAAAGTCGGGGTCGATTTTTTTTTTTTTTATGTTCAGCTATCAGTAAATCCGATTTATAGTATTGATCTCTTTTGTAGGTTGGTTTAATACTTCAGTTACTATGGGTTACAGTTTGTTCCTTAATGTAATAAAATAAAAATCATTTAAACATTTTTAGGAGTGTATCTAATCTCTTTTCATGAAGTGAAATTTTTACTAAATATCCTAAATATTTTTGAAGTTTACAAAGTTATGCAGTTTCGCTCATACATTTTGCTTTTGTTACAATATAAATACTGTAACCTTAACTATAGTTAAGTTGCCTATACAATTTAGTATAGGCAAAAGTTGGTTCTTTATTATAAAATTATTTATCTAGTAGGGTTTCAGACAAGGTAATTCTAATGATGTACTTTTGTTTTGATCTGACTCTATTCTTAGGAGTTTTGTTATATTTCTTAGCATTACAATTAATACTTCTCGATACGCCTGGTCGGTTGAATACCTTTGTTTTGCTCTCTCAATTTTTAATTCTCGATACGCCTGGTCGGTTGAATACCTTTGCTTTTCTCTTTTCATGATACTATCTCTGTTGTTTGTGTAGTACTGTTTTTTCAAATTGCGTATAGCTTGCTTCGATCTAACCATTATTCTGATCAAGAATGAGAGAATTTACATCTTTGTCGTTCTTAAGTAGTAATTATGACGTCACGGCGTAAGGATTTGATTGACGTCATGGCGCAATGATATTATTTCATGACGTCATCAGAAACAACAATATAATTTCGTGTTTTTCTATTCACGTCATAGCTCTAATATAAAGCTATGACGACATTCATTATTTATCTAGTAGGGTTTCAGACAAGTTAGTTCTAATGATGTACTTTTGTTTTGATCTTACTATATTTTTAGGAGTTTTGGGTTTTTATATTTCTTAGCATGGGACTGATCGTCTCTTACTAGGTTGGTAGCTACTGCTGCAACCCAAATTATAAGAGGCAGCCTGGCCGAGTGGTCCAAGACACTGGTGTTAGCCACCAGTCTCTTCGGAGGCGTGGGTTCAAATCTTACCGCTGGTATACGATTATGTTTGAAAGACTGCAGTGTGAAAAGACATCAAAAATGCAGTTTTTGGTGGAAAAATATATTCTCTTTTAGAAATAATTTATTTTAATTACTATAGATTTTTAACCCAATTAATTTCCTTTAAAATGAGCTATTGAACAACCCTCTACGATGTTCCAGTGCCAAGCTATCTGTGGAAAAGAAAAAAGAAAAGAGAAAAAAATATCCCGTTTGGGGAGAATAACGTGGTTAAAGTCAATTTTCTTGATTTTCAAGCCAATATATTTCCCTTGCTGTTCAAGCCAAGGGACAGAAAGTTTCCTATACAGGGGTTTCGGACAAGGCGGTTCTAATCGTGTACTTTTTGTTTTGATCTGACTCCTCTGTTAGGAACTATGGGTTTTTATATTTCTTAACATTGGACTTGATCGTCTCTTACTAGGTTGCTAGCTACCACTGCAACCCGGATTAATGAAAATCCCACAATCAGATTCAGCCTATCAGAGAACCATACTCTAGAGGTTCTAGCTCCTATTGGCAAAAATGTGGAATTTTGTATTTCTTTCCAGAAGAAAGATAACGGATACGTGTTTATTTGTTTTTTCCCCAGGGGTGATTGCATCGACTCAGTGTTCGTGGAATGTCGCAAAAGGGCTCATTCGCACGGAAATTCAAAGTTCTAGTGTCTTTTCAATTAAAAAACACAATTTAATTATCTTTTACTAGATAAGCATCTTATAAAAAATACTTGTCTTATCTTAACTTGTAGTTAATATGTGCCATGGTTTTTTCTTTACTAAGTTTCAGCTACATCCTATGAAAGTTAAATAGTCCCCATTTATAATGAATTATTTCGATCAATTTAATATTTTTTATATTATTTTGTCGAAAAACAAGCATGTATAAATATTGCCTTCACACATTACGTCATATATGGTTATAACCTACGATTATGACGTCATTTATCAAGTTTGTATATGAAAATACAGTTTTTTGTAAAAATTGATTCTATTCTAAAAACTATTGTTTTTGTAAATTTGAAAAGGCACTAGATGTAGCAATTTCCTTTAAAATGAGCCATTAAAAATCTTTCAATGATTTTCCAGTGCCCAGCTAGCTGAGGAGAAAAAACATACAGAAAAAAGAAAAAAAATGCCTTCGATGCAGAACGTCGTAGTTCAAGCCCATTTTCTTGTTTTTCAAGCCAAAATATTTTCTTTGTTGTTCAAGCCAATAGACTGTAGGTTTCCTATATAGGAGTTTCGGACAAGGTAGTTCCAATAGTAGTGACACTATTTTTAGGAGTTATCGGTTATTGTATTTCTTAGTATGGGCCCTGATCATCTCTTACTAGGTTGCTAGCAACTGCTGCAACCCGGATAAGATCACTTTCGACATTAAAAAGGGCACTAGTCCTCTCAATTTTCAATTGCATGAGCCCTTTTTGAAGTTTCTTCGACAACTCCTTCTATACAAAGTGTTCAGGTCTAAAAAAATAATAAATGTATAAATAATACATTATGCCAACATCATTCTTACTTAGATTACTTACGAAAGTTAGTTAACCTTAGTTAATTATCATGGCTTTAGAAGTAAGTGCTGTCTAGTGAAAAACAAACCCAAATTTAATAAGTAGAACGTTTGCAAGAAAACGAAAAATGACAAATATTTCCCGTGTAATATTACTTTGAAGATAGTAACTTTCACTCAGATGCATCTGAAACTTAATTTGTAAATACGGGAAAAATTTTTCGAATTAAAAAACTGACACCTTTAAAAAATGAGGTACAGTAAAATAAATGAGTGCCAATAACTAATTGTTGTTTTTAAATTTATTATCAGAAAATCACATTATAATGTCAATTTTAATGACGTTATTCCGAGAATCAAAACAAATTAAAAACGAAAGTGAAGAAAAAAGACATTTGCGTTTAGAAGATTTGTGGCAAGGAGGATCAAACGAAATGATAAAACAAAAAATTAAAGAAATGCTGCATAAACAATATTATAATATACATAGTAATAGTATACAATAGTATAGTATACAATAGTATAATAGTAATAGTATACAATAGTATAAAACTCACTGATGCTTAGAATAATTCTTCCGTGTTTTTATGAGCCCTGGGGAAAAAACGCAAAAAAAACCCAAATAAAAACGCTTTGATATTTACTTAAGTCTGATTTCTAACAACGATTTCTACTAAGCTTCAAACTATTGATTTTCTTTTTTAAAGTTATTGAATTATTGTAATCCCTTGTCAAAATGTATGCAAATATTTTTCCAATTACCAGAAGAAAAGAAATCTGTGTGAGTGACGTCATTTTTATTAATACATCAGTATTGCAATGACGTTGTCACACTTGTCATACTTATGTGGAAAAATTGAAGATTTTCATGTATGGAGAAGTTTATATTAAATTGCTTAAAGAGTAAAAATACTGGTAATTAGAAAAATATTTGCATACATTTTGACAAGGGATTACAACAATTCAAAAATCTTAAAAAAGAAAACAAAAAGTTCGAAGCTTGGTAGAAATCGTTGTTAGAAAAACACCATTATCGAATTTATTTCCTTCTATGTATCAGCAATGTCTTTTTAAGACATGAAAAAAAGTAGAGAAATTTTCCATGTTGAGTTCAGAATATAGTTATATGTTAACTGTAAAAATATTTACAGTGCCTGAGCAATAATTTTAATTTTTCAATTCAAACTAGAAAAATACCTGAACATTTTAAAATTAGTTTTTTTTGTTAGATGAAATCAACTCGCTACGTGATTAAGCTTACAGGTTTGAACGCAACCAAATACATAATATCAGTCGGACTGTGTCCTAAAGTGCGTATCTCTATACCGTTGTGCTATAATATTTCGATAGCAAAAAACAGAAAATTTCAAAATCTATTTTGTTTTCGTTTAGCTCTCAGTTCAGAATCGCTAAATTTATTAATGTAAACTGCAAAAATATTTCTGGTTTCTGAGCAATAATTTTAATTTTTTAATTCAAAGTTGAAAAATAGCAGAAAATTTTAAAATTAGTTTTGTTTTTTGTTAGGCTCTAACTACTCGACATGTGATGTTGTTGGTATAACTTTAAACATTCAAATTGTTAATAAATATCTAAAAATGAATGAAATATCTAAAAATGGACTTAACATTGTTGATAACTGTAAAATAATATTTGATCAAATTAAAACCGGAAAGAAATTCAGGTATGTAATTTACTACATAAAAAATGAAACCACTATTGAAGTAGAAAAAACTGGCGAAAGGAATGCCTCATACGATGATTTTCTGAAATACTTGATGGTTGAAAATGGTGCCGAAAAGGAATGTCGATACGGTGTATTTGATTTTCAACACACCCATCACTGGCAAGGTACATCAGAAACTGTTTTGGAGAAGCTGATTATAGTTGGCTGGTGCCCGAATGACGCTAGGGCTAAGAAAAAAATGCTATATGCTTCAACCGTGGATGCTTTGAAAAGATCTCTAAACAATCATCTCCAATACATACAGGCAACAGATTACATAGAGGCCTCTTACGAAACTGTCGCGGCTAAACTTAATTCTATGGTCCGTTTTTAAAACAGCCCGCAGATATTGGTGTTCTTATGCATGTAAGCTTGGCGATCCATCACTGGGCCAGGAACGTGAGAAACTGTACTGGAGAAGTTGATTGACTTGGTTGATGTGGAAAGGATTCTAGGGTTAAGAAAAAAATGCCACATGCCTCAATCTTTGATGCTTTGAAAAGATTTTCAACAGTAATTTCCAATACATACAGACATCCGGGTTACAATGGTAGCTGTCAATCTAGTAATAGATGGTCACGTCCAATTCTAAAAATACAATAGCTCCTAACTCCTGAGAATAGTAACAGATCAAACAATCGAACCAAATTTCTAGTAACTATAATTAAAAACAGGAAAAAGCCTATGACTTTTTTTTCTTTGGAGTAGTAAGAGATGATCCTCAAAGAATCAGGCAGCTAACTAAGTCGATAATTTGTTCTTTAACATAAACTTCCTTAAACAGATATTTTAATATATCCTACATGGTCTAACGGTTGGGATAGCTGGTTCTCACTCAGTTGCCTGGAGTTCAATTCTCGGTATAGGAAATTTTTACTTATGATGATTTCTTAAGGAATATAATCAAAATAATCATGTATATAATGATTCATTTTATTACTTCAGTTACTATAGGCTACAGTTCGTTCCTTAATGTAATTTTTTCCTTTCAAGTGAGACCATATTTTTTCAAGGTTTAAAATTAATAAGTACACAATACCCCGTGTCGAGTATCTAAAACCTAGCATAATAAAAAACTAATTTATAAATTTTCAGGTATTTATCTTGTTTGAATTACAAAATTAGTATTATTGGTTAGACACCATAAATATTTTTGCAGTTTACATAATAAGTTTAGCGATTCTGGACTGAAAACTAAAATAATTGCAATTATAAGACAATAATATGGAGATACGTACTTTAAGGGTTACAAACCAAAAAATTTGGTTCCAGGATACTGATATTGATTGCTTCGAAATTCAAATATCTTTGAAAAGACTGCAGTATGAAAATACATCAAAAATGCAATTTTTTTGACAAAATTGATTCTACTTTAAAAAGTATTTTATTTTTAATTACAAAAGTGACTAGATGTTGCAATTTCCTTTAAAATGAGCTATTATACAGCTCTCCATGATTTTCCAGTGCCCAGCTAGCTGAGAAGAAAAATCAAGCGGAAAGAAAAAAATATCCCGTTTGTGGAGAATAACGTGGTAAAAGTCAATTTTTTTGATTTTCAAGCCAATATATTTTCTTTGTTATTCAAGCCAAAAGGCGGTAAGTTTCCTTTATAGAGGATTCGGATAAGGCGGTTCTAATGGTGTACTTTTTGTTTTGATATGACTCTTTTTTTAGGAGTTGGGGGGTTTTATATTTTTTAACATTGGACGTGATCGTCTCTTACTAGGTTGCTAGCTACCGCTGCAACCCGGATCATCTGAAATTAAGGCATCAACCTCCTTTGAAATCTCCTCAGCAGAAAGTGTCGGTACTGAGTTAATACATGCAGGTTTGATTCCACTTGAGGTAACTATGCCAGAATCTTGTGAGTTGGTATTTTTCTCTTTTGATTTTTTAATCATCATTAGGATAACATTTGAAATTAAGTTCCCAAGAGAGAATGCTAAGTGTTAATTTGACATCTTTTAGAATCAAGTATCAAAAACCTATCAAAAATCAAAACTATTTTCAAAATATTCGGGCATTTTTTTAGTTTTAATTACAAGATTAGAGTTACTCCTGAGACACCATAAATATTTTTGCAATTTACATAATAACTATAGCGATATAGTTATTATCTTTCAACTATATAGTTGCAGTTCACCAATCAAATTTTTTGTTAAGACTCTAAATTAATTACTATATTTTATATAACTATAGCTAAACACTTTTGATTATGTTAAAAATACTATTTTGATCTTCAGATGCAAGATGATGTTTATACCATTTACTATTACAGTGTTGTACAAATATGCAGTTTTTTGTAAAATATCGATTCTATTTACTATGTTCAGTGTTTTGTTTTTTACTAGGTTTCAGCTATATCCGATGACACTAGCATATACCCCATTTATAAATGAACTGTATCGATCCCTTATGTAATTTTCACTTTCATCCTAGTTAAACTATGTACATTAGCGATTAAAATTTACTTATTAAAAAAAATTACTAAAGTAATAGAAGTATTATTGTCTGTATCACCTTGCGATAATAAGTGGATGAAGCTGCTCTAAATCCTGATCGAATGTTGTTAGGTTCAATCCCACGTGTCGCAAGGAAAAAAACTGTGCTTCTTTATAATTATTTGATTTCCTTTCATCTTTCGCCTAATTAATTACAAAATACACTAGATGGAGCAATTTGCTTTAAAATAAGCTATTAAACATAAACTGAACCATTAACCATTAATAATAAACTGGTTATGAACAATCTTTCAAATAGCAAGAGACGAACCTCAAACAATCAAGTGGCTAACTAGTTCCAATGTACACAATGGTTTGATATTCCAATGATAGTCTTTTAATATCTTTTCAACACATTGTAAACACTAACCTTTGATTACTGTAAGCATCATCTATATAATGGTTCCTTATAACACTTCAGTTACTATGGACTAAAGATCGTTCTTTAATGTAAACTTTCGATGGGTAGAATTAATTTTAATGAAACTTATATATTTGAAATCAGCATTAAAATTTGATTCTTTTGATGTATCTATTTGTATCAAAATACCGTTTTCTAGAGTTTCGGTTACCATTGAGCCGGGTCGCTCCTTACTTACAGTTCGTTACCACGAACTGTTTGACAAAATTTAGCTTACTTATACTACCATTTAGGTTTCTGTCGTAATTCTTTATTGTCAAAATTAAATTGCTTACTATTGCCTAGAGTTAGATGTTTACAATATTGAAACAATTTATTCTATGATAATAATCATTTTTGTTAATTACAAAAGGTTTCTATATACAGCAATTTGCATTTAAATGAGCCATTAGACAGCTCTTTATTATGACCAAGAACTGTTTGATTTAATAATTCAATTACTATGGGTTACAATTCATTCCGCATTGTAATTACCATAATCAAATATATCAGTCCTTTATGAAAACTTAACTAACCTATACTATAGTTAAGTGGCCTATAAAATTTAGTATAGGCAAGTGGTCGTTTCTTATTATAAATTTGTTTTGATCTGACTCCTCTGTTAGGAACTATGGGTTTTTATATTTCTTAACATTGGACGTGATCTCTTACTAGGTTGCTAGCTACGGCTGCAACCCGGATGTAACTACACCTGGAACCACCATATATCAGTTAGTATGGGAGAGAGATTGTTCTTTACTGTAAAAACATTGGACGTGATCGTCTCTTACTAGGTTGCTAGCTACCGCTGCAACCCGGATATTCCAATGATCGTATTTTAATGTAGAATCAAATGTAACCTTTTATGACGTAATATATACCACAGACCTCTTTTCTTTTTCCCGTTGCATTAGTTACTATGAGATAGACTTCGGTCCTTACTGTAAAAAACTTTAGCGATTCTAAACTGAAAAACTAACTCAGTCCAATATATGCAATGTTGTGCTTTTCTAATGATCGTCCTTTAATATAAACTATGGACTAAAGTTCGTTCTTTAATGTAAAAATTCGATGATCGAGCCTTTATGTAACCCGGATTAAAAAATTATTATCATATCTTATATGTAACTTTTATTTTATAAGTCATCGATAGTCTAATGGTAAGTATGCCCACTTTTTACTTGGCAGAAGGGGGTTCGATTCCCCGTCGGGAAGAACTTTTAATATGTTGAATTAAAAGCACTATCTTTTCAATTTAAAATTTAAAAAAGAAACTTGTTTATTTACATTCTAGCTAAAATAATGAAGATAATATGAATGAACCACAGTGTTCAGTTTCTTTGGACTTGAGTTAGTTTTTTAAATATAAATACAAACATTAAAAATCCTACGTCTTTTTCTTCTTTTAAATAGTAATATACGAAACTCAAAAAATCAAGTAGCTAACTAAGTCCAATGTATGGAATGGTTTGTTATTTCAGTGATCGTCTTTTAATGTAAAAAAAAATATAAATACTGTAATCTTAACTATAGTGAAGTTGCGTATGCAAGTTAGTATAGGGAAGAGTTTGATCTTTATCAAACAGTTCGTGGTAACGAACTGTAAGTAAGGAGCGACCCGGCTCAATGGTAACTGAAACTCTAGAAAACGGTATTTTGATACAAATAGATACACTAAAAGAATCAAATTTTAATAATGATTTCAAATATATAAGTTTCATCAAGTTTAATCCTTCCCATCAAAAGTTAGGCGCCTGAGAAAATTTGGCTGATTTTCAAAAAAAGGGGGAAAGACCCCCTAAAAGTTTTATCACCTTAATGAAAATCACACCACCATATTCAACGTATCAGTGAACCCTTTTCTAGAGGTTTCAAACTTCTATCTACAAAAATGGGGAATTTTGCATTTTTTGCCAGAAGAAAGATCACGGGTGCGTGTTTATTTGTTTTGTTTTTTTTTCCCAGGGGTGATTGTATAAAACCAGTCGTCCTAGAATATCGTGGAAGGGCTCATTGGAACGGAAATTGAAAGTTCTAGTGCCCTTCTTAAGTGACCGAAAAAATGGAGGGCAACTAGGCCCCCTCCCACGCTCATTTTTTCCCCAAAGTCACCTGATCAAAAGTTTGAGATAGCCATTTTGTTCAAAATGTTCCAAAATATTATAAGTATGTCTTTTAGGATGGCTTAATCCCCCAAAGTTCCCAGGGGGAGGGCTGAAAGTTATGAAATTTACCCAATGTTAACATATAGTATTGGTTATTTGGAAGTATACAGACGTTTTCAGGGGAGATTTTTCCTGGTAGTGGGGGGGCGGGTGGGTCATGGGTTATGTGGAAGGATCTTTTCATGAAGGAATTTTTCATGGGGGAAGGGGCATTGCTATGAAGGGGACGCCGGACTTCCCAGCATTATTTAAAAAAAGATCATAAATTTAATAAAAAAACAAGTATTTCAACTGCAACAGCAGCAACATCGAAACTTTAAACGAACAGAAAATATTACATATATAATTGGGTTCACCCCGTAGTCAATGCCTCGCTCTTTAAGCCAAAGATTTTTTAGTACTTTCATAAGAGCTTGTTATTCTAATTAACGGCCTTTGTGATTAAGCGGTCATTTCTAAAGAATTGGAACAAAATTTGAGCATTCACTTAAAGAGCAAGGTATTGACTAGGGGGTGAACCCCCTAATAAATGTATTAAAAATATATGAACATAGAAGTTCGTTACGTAAGTTAATTCGTAAGTTACGTATATTTATTACTAATAAAGACGTTCGTAAATAAAATTAAACAAGTTTGGAGAAAGAAATTTAACTAAATAAAAGTAAATTAACATGAAAATTTTGTTTTAATTATTCATGTACGGTGAGCCAAGATCAAAACCTGCATTTATTCAAAAACGTTCAAATATTAAATAAAAAAAACAAGTTTTTTAAACTGAAAGTAAGGAGCGACATTAAAACTTAAAACGAACAGAAATTATTCTGTATATGAAAGAGACTGTCCCCTCCTCAATGCCTCGCTCTTTACGCTAAAGTTTGACTCTGTCTCACAACTTTATTTTTTAAAACAATAAAAAACTTTAGCGTAAAGAGCGAGGCGTTGAGGAATTTTACTATACAGGGGTTTCGGAGAAGGCGGTTCTAATGGTGTACTTTTTTAGGAGTTAGGGGTTTTTATATTTCTTAACATTGGACGTGATCGTCTCTTACTAGGTTGCTAGCTACCGCTGCAACCCGGAAAAATTTATTCTCTCTTAGAAATAATTTATTTTTGTTACAAAATTTTTTTAACTCGATTAATTTCCTTTAAAATGAGCCATTGAACAACTCTCTACGATGTTCCAATGCCAAGCTATCTGTGGAAAAGAAAAAAAAAAGAAAAAAATATGCCGTTTAGGCAGAATGTTGTAGTTGCTGCCACTTTTATTGATTTTCAAGCCAATATATTTCTCTTGCTGTTCAAGCCAAAGGACAGAAAGTTTCCTATACAGAGGTTTCGGACAAGGCGGTTCTAATGGTGTACTTTTTGTTTTGTTCTGACTCTTTTTTCAGGAGTTAAGGGTTTTTATATTTCTTAACATTGGAAGTGATCGTCTCTTACTAGATTGCTAGCTACCACTGCAACCTGGATTACTAACCTATAATATAGTTAAGCGGCTTATAAAATTTAGTATAGACAAGAGGACGTTCTTTATTGTAATTTCATGACGTCTTCAGAAACAACAATATAATTTCGTGTTTTTCTATTCACGTCATAGCTCTAATATAAAACTATGATGACATTCATTATTTATCTAGTAGGGTTTCAGACAAGGTAATTCTAATGATGTACTTTTGTTTTGATCTGACTCTATTTTTAGGAGTTTTGTTATATTTCTTAGCATTGGACTGATCGTCTCTTACTAGGTTGCTAGCTACTGCTGCAACCCAAATTCACATATAAATTTATTTATGAGAGGCAGCCTGGCCGAGTGGTCCAAGGCACTGGTGTTAGCCACCAGTCTCTTCGGAGGCGTGGGTTCAAATCTTACCGCTGGTATACGATTATGTTTGAAAGAATGCAGTGTGAAAAGACATCGAAAATGCAGTTTTTGGTGGAAAAATTTATTCTCTTTTAGAAATAAAATATTTTAGTTACAAAAGGTTTTTAACCCAATTAATTTCCTTTAAAATGAGCTATTGATTAACCCTCTACGATATTCCAGTGCCAAGCTATATCTGGATACAAAAAAAGAAAAGAGAAAAAAATATCCCGTTTGGGGAGAATAACGTGGTTAAAGTCAATTTTCTTGATTTTCAAGCCAATATATTTCCCTTGCTGTTCAAGCCAAGGGACAGAAAGTTTCCTATACAGGGGTTTCGGACAAGGCGGTTCTAATGGTGTACTTTTTGTTTTGATCTGACTCCTTTGAGAGGAACTATGGGTTTTTATATTTCTTAACATTGGACGTGATCGTCTCTTACTAGGTTGCTAGCTACCTTTGCAACCCGGACTATGATGACTGACATTCATTATTGATCTAGTAGGATTTTAGACAAGGTAGTTCTAATGATGTACTTTTGTTACTATATACTATATATTACCTATACTATAGTTAAGTGGCCTATAAAATTTAGTATAGGTAAAAGGTCGTTCTTTATTATAATTTGAAATAGTAAGAGACGATCCTCATTCAATCAAGTAGCTATCTAAGTCCAAAGTATGCAGTGGTATGTTATTCCAATGATCGTATTTTAATGTAATTTTCTTGATTTTCAAGCCAAGATATTTCCCTTGCTGTTCAAACCAAGGGAATGAAAGTTTTCTATACAAGGGTTTCGGACAAGGCGGTTCTAATGGTGTACTTTTTGTTTTGATCTGACTCCTGTTTTAGGAACTATGGGTTTTTATATTTCTTAACATTGGACGTGATCGTTTCTTACTAGGTTGCTAGCTACCGCTGCAAACCGGAAAAAAATTCACATATATTTAGTTATGAGAGGCAGATTGGCCGAGTGGTCCAAGGTGCTGGTGTTAGCCACCAGTCTCTTCGGATGCGTGGGTTCAAATCTTTTTCTTCTTTGAAATAGTAAGAGACGAACCTCAAGGAATCAGGCAGCTAACTAAGTCCAATATAAGAAATTGTTTGTTCTTCGAATGATCATCTTTTAATTTGGCGTTTCTTACTAGGTTGCTAGCTACCACTTAAACCCAGATTATGTAATAGGTTGCTAGCTACCGCTGCAACCTAAATATTCTTATTTCTGCTACTATGGGCTAAGGTTCGTTCTTTCATGTAAAACTAGCAAAACATTTTTTAAGCCTGATGAAGATTTAACTAATGTGTCAAAAGTAAGGCTGCAAGTCGACAATTTTGTTTTGGCCTTATTATAATTGGTATGGTGAAATAATAATATGCATATGGCTCTTAAATCATACTTCTGTATAGTTCCATATAGTCTAGCGGCTAGGATAGTTAACTTTCACTTAACAGGCTCGGGTTCGATTCCCGGTGTGGGAAAACTCTATAATATTCGAACATTTGAACCTTTTATAATTTATAATGATGTATGATATAAATACTGTAATCTTAACTATAGTGAAGTTGCGTATGCGAGTTAGTATAGGGAAGAGTTCGATCTTTATTATAATGAAATAGTAAGATACGAACCTCAAACGATCAAGTAGCTAACTGAGTCCAATGCATGCAATATCTTTTTATTCCAATGATCGTCTTTTAATGTAACATAAAAGTTAATATGGGAGAGAGATCGTTCTTTACTGTAACTATGGGCTGAAGTTCGTTCTTTACTGTAATTTATTATAATTTCTTGATTTTTTAGTACTGATTTTTTAACTTGCGTGTAGCTTGCTTTGATCCAACCATTATGTATTCATGAATGAGACCATTTACAGTTTTGACGTTTCTTATATAGTAATTATGACGTTACTGCATCAAAAATACAGTTTTTATTGGAAAAATTTATTCTCTTTTAGAAATAATTTATTTTAGTTACTATAGATTTTTAACCCAATTAATTTCCTATAGGATGAGCTATTGAGCAACCCTCTACGATGTTCCAGTGCCCAGCTATCTCTGGATACAAAAAAAGAAAAAAGAAAAAAATATCCCGTTTGGGGAGAATAACGTGGTTAAAGTCAATTTTCTTGATTTTCAAGCCAATATATTTCCCTTGCTGTTCAAGCCAAGGGACAAAAAGTTTCCTATAAAGAGGTTTCGGACAAGGTGGTTCTAATGGTGTACTTTTTGTTTTGATCTGACTCTTTTTTTAGGAACTATGGGGTTTTATATTTCTTAACATTGGACGTGATCGTCTCTTACTAGGTTGCTAGCTACCGCTGCAGAAAATTCACATATATTTAGTTATGAGAGGCAGATTGGCCGAGTGGTCCAAGTCGCTGGTGTTAGCCACCAGTCTCTTCGGATCCTTGGGTTCAAATATTACTGCTGGTACACGATTATGATTTATGTACAAAAATCCGATATCTTTGAAAGACTGCAGTATGAAAAGACATCAAAAATGCAGTTTTTAATTGAAAAGTTTATTCTCTCTTAGAAATAATTTATTTTAGTTAGAAAAGATTTTTAACCCAATTAATTTCCTTTAAATGAGCTATTGAACAACTCTCTACGATGTTCCAGTGCCAAGCTATCTCTGGAAAACAGAAAAAAGAAAAAAAATATATCCCGTTTAGGCAGAATGTTGTAGTAGCTGCCACTTTTCTTGATTTTTAAGCCAATATATTTCCCTTGCTGTTCAAGCCAAGGGACAGAAAGTTTACTTTTCAGGGGTTTCGGACAAGGCGGTTCTAATGGTGTACTTTTTGTTTTGATCTGACTCCTCTTTGAGGAGCTATGGGTTTTTATATTTCTTAACATTGGACGCGATAGTCTCTTACTAGGTTGCTAGCTACCGCTGCAACCCGGATAACCTATACCATAGTTAAGTGGCCTATAAAATAAATTATAGGCAAGAGGTGGTTCTTTATTAGGAGGACGTTCTTTATTTCAAGCCAATATATTTCTCTTGCTGTTCAAGCCAAGGGACAGAAAGTTTCCTATACAGGGGTTTCGGACAAGGCAGTTCTAATGGTGTACTTTTTGATCTGATTCCTTTTTTAGGAGCTATGGGGTGTTATATTTCGTAACATTTGACGTGATCGTCTTTTACTAGGTTGCTAGCTACCGCTGCAACCCGGATACTTGGGTTCTTTACTATAAGGCGGACAGAAAAATGTTCAACCAATGTAGATTTTGCGCTTTCTGTCAGTTTCTGAAGGATTGCAGCTTCCGGTATTTCAGGTAAATTATCAACACCAACCGCTGTTTCAGCAAGACGCGCTTCAAGTATTTTATTTAAATCTTCTAGGGTGTATGCACGTATTGTTTTATAGAGACTGTTGTTCACTCTTAACCACAACAGTGCTTCATGGACTTTTCTCAGATCTATTAGTGCAGTCCAAACATTGTTGTTGTAAGTACGCTGACCATTGACAATAACTACAAAACTATCAATTTTAAGAAGTTTTTTAGGCTGAATATCTACATTTGCTTGCACATCAACAGGTAGATATACTATTCTCCCCTTAAGAGCGTCAACAAGTTCTGTTCTAGGTCTCTTCAATGCAGTTACTTGCCCTAATCTGACGATCGTAAGACAAGGCATTACAAATCAAATCATTGCCATTTCAAAATTATTTAAACACTTTATACATTCTGGTGTACAGTCTATATGAAGGTTATCTAATACTTATCGGATATTCTCCTGACTTTTCAACATTTTCCCAGCACAGTAATCACAGACAGAGAATGAATCTATGACATCCTCTTTCCAACCTGTACAATGAATTAGCTGTTCTCTGTTATCTTTGGGTATTTCCTGTTGGAGGTGTTCTAAAATCGTGGCCATCATTACATCAAAACCTTTCTTATTTGAAAGGGATCTTAGACTCTTCAATTGGTATTTTGTCTTTATCTGCTCGCAACTGTCACAATGCATTGTGGGGTATACATCCCTGATGTTAGCTACCTTATCAAGGCTCTCACCAAATAATTTTATTATTGTATTTTCATCCACAGAAACTCTAATATTGCTATTACCGTAGATGACGTCTTGACTATTATGACAGAGTCTACTTGACGCATCTTTTAAATAATGACTTAGTTCCTTGTACGAGCCCTCGACTTTTAATAGATTAATATGTTGTATAATCTTAGATTTTGATACTGCCTTATATACGCTATTAATGAAACAGGTCAAGACAGGAAAATGTGGAGCTAGTGCCCTTAGAGAACACAAATAGCTCTGACATCCCTCATTGGGGCTACAGTATAACGAATGCCCATGCTTTCTTGTGTCCCTGTAATTGATTTCACAATAATCCAAGCCGCCAAGGTAGAAATTAACCACTTTGTCAGTTGAAAATTTTAATGCTATATTATTTTCAAGGATATCAAAAAGAATTTGACATAATTCAATATCCGTCGGATAGAGCTTGCAGATATCAGGGTGAAATTGCCAAGTAACCTGCTGCCCAATTTTTGGTTTTGAATGTTTACTCAGATTGTTATAGGTGACTTCAGCCATTATAATTTCCTTGTCAGATCTAGTTTCAGGGCATTTTTCAATAGTTGTTTCGTACTTTTCAGGACAGTTTGTTCTACTACACAGAGAATTTTTTGCCAAATATTCAGTAGAACTAAAAGAACTGTTTAAATTACAGTTAATTTTTTGCCAAATATTCAGTAGAACTAAAAGAACTGTTAAAGAACAGTTAGAAATACTTTTTTCTTGAGTCGATGTTCCAGAAATTTGTTCTAAATCATTAGTCTTACAAACACATACACTAATAACCCTAACAGGCTCGTTTTCGCCATAATTGAAAAACATTACTTTTCCTTCGCTGCTGATAGGTATGCTTGTATATATATTTTTATTGCTGCTACATAAACTGCAATTGCTCCTTCCAAAATTAATATACGAATTTTATAAGAAGTACGCCTCTGTATATTCACTGTGTTGTCAAACATTTTCCATTGCATCTATAAACTGTTCCGCAGTTGCCAGTCCATACCTTGGAAGCTTTTCATTAAACTGACAACATTTCTTTTGTATAATACTATGAAGCCTTGCTAAAATATTTCTAGCCGACTTTTCAACAGCATCCGCTCTTTCAAAAAGAATTTTAATCTGTAATTTTGAATACTTTTCATGATCCCGATAAAATATGCGTAAAATGTTTCTCAATTTACAAAGATCAGCCTACATTTTTGCCATCTTCTTGTATTTCTGAATGTAATTTTTCCCTTTGTCCTTATGCGTTATTCGGTACAACCTCGCAGAGAATTTAATTTTTTCATTATAGCTATTGTCACCCCAGTATCTACCCATTATTCTGGTAGCAACTTTTTTCTTATGTTTGTTTTGGTAATCAATATCGTTATCATACCGTTCCTTGTTCTTTTGTTTGGCTGTCTCAATTTTCCCTTCTCGATACCCCTGATCCGTAAGAAACCTCTGTTTTGCTCTGTCATATTTCATTTTCTTAAATCCTGGATCACAAGACATCTTAGTAGCAATCCTTACGCGTGCTCGAGCTTTATTGCGTTCGGTGGCATTTTTATCTCTTTTAAATAAACTTTTCTGATATTTCAGGATGTTAGCTTTATTTTTTGTGTAGTAAAGTTTTTTATTAGTAGAAATTTGGATTGCTCTATTTTGATATTGTATTTGGTTATTCTTTCTTTTTTTCCACTCGCGTGAGACCATATTTTTTAAAGTTTTAAAATTATTTAGTACACAATACCCCGTGTCGAGTATCTATAACCTAGCATAAAAAAAACTAATTTTTAAATTTTCAGGTATTTATCTTGTTTGAATTACAAAATTAGTATTATTGGTTAGACATCATAAATATTTTTGCAGTTTACATAATAAGTTTAGCGATTCTAGACTGAAAACTAAAATAATTGCAATTATAAGACAATAATATGGAGATACGTACTTTACGGGTTACAAACCAAAAAAAGTTTAGTTCCAGGATACAATAATAACTTTGAACTGAGATGAAAATAAATTTCCTTCCAGGAGACAAAAAGTAAAACTAATTATAAAATTTTCATGTATTTATGTTGTTTAAATTAAGAACTTACTATTACTGATTAAGCATCATAAATATTTTTGCAGTTTACATAATAATTTTAGTGATTAAGCCAAAAAAGAAAATTTTGGTTCCAGGAGTTTCGGTTACTATTGAGACAAGTAGCTATTATTACTCAAGAGTTAATTACCATGAACTGTTTGATTGCTTCAAAATTCAAATATCTTTGAAAAGACTGCAGTAAGAAAATACATCAAAAATGCAATTTTTTTGACAAAATTGATTCTACTTTAAAAAGTTTTTTATTTTTAATTACAAAAGTGACTAGATGTTGCAATTTCCTTTAAAATGAACTATTATACAGCTCTCTATGATTTTCCAGTGCCCAGCTAGCTGAGCAGGAAAAAAAAGCGGAAAGAAAAAAATATCCCGTTTGTGGAGAATAACGTGGTAAAAGTCAATTTTCTTGATTTTCAAGCCAATATATTTTTTTTGTTATTCAAGCCAAAGGGCGCTAAGTTTCTTTTATAGAGGATTTGGACGAGGTGGTTCTAATGGTGTACTTTTTGTTTTGATCTGACTCTTTTTTTAGGAGTTGGGGGGTTTTATATTTCTTAACATTGGAGGTGATCGTCTCTTACTAGGTTGCTAGCTACCGCTGCAACCCGGATAGGCGTTTCTAATTTTAGATATTTCACCGATGCTCTTTTGACAACCTTGATGCACATAACGCCTTTTTATTGAATTCAAAATCCCTCTCAATATTCCCTGGAAACTCAGCCTTAACATAGCAACCATTTTTAATTCAGATATTTCACCGATGCTCTTTAACAACCTGGATGCACATAACGCCTTTATATTGAATTCAAAATACCTCACCGTAGTCACTAGAATATGCGCCTTAATGGAGCAGGCATATTTAATTTTAGGTACATCATTAAGGGCCTTTAAACAACCTAGATGCACATAACGCCTTTTATGCTAATTCGAAACCCCTCTGAATAGTTACAGCTATCTCAGCCATTATATAGTAGCCATTTTTACTTTCATATATTTACCCGAAGCTTTTTTGACAACCTGGATGCACGAAACGCGTTTTTATTGAGTTGAAAATACCTCTCAATCTTCCCATAAAACTAATCCTTAAGATAGTAGCCATTTTCCATTTTATATGTTTAAAAGATGCTATGTTGAAAATATGGATGTACAAAAAACCTTTTTATTGAATCCGAAATCCCTCTCAATATACCCAGGAAACTCAGCCTTAATATAGTAGCCGTTTTTAATTTTAGATGTTTCACCGATGTTCTGTTGACAACATGGATGCAAAAAACGCCTTTTTCTTGAATTCAAGATCCCACTAAAAATTTCCTAGAAGCTCAGCCTTAATATAGTAGCCGTTTTTAGTTATAGATATTTCAACGATGCTCTTTTTACACCATAGATACAAATTACGCTTATTTATTTAACTTAAAATACCTCTTAAAAGTCCCTGGAAGCACAGCCTAATATATTAGCCGTGTTTAATTTTAGATATTTAACCGATGCTCTTTTGACACCCTGGATGCACAAAACGCTTTTTTATTGGATTCAAAATCCCTCTTAATATTCCCAAGAAGGTCAGCCATAATATAGTAGCGGTTTTTAATTTTGATCGTCTTTTAATGTAATCTTACTAGGTTGCTAGCTACCGCTGCAACCCGGATACCGATGTAACCCTGATAACAAACAGGAAAATACTACAAACAGGAAAAAGCCTACGGCTTTTTCTTCTTTGAAATAGTAAGAGACGAACCTCAAACGATCAAGTAGCTAACTAAGTCCAATGCATGCAATAACTTTTTATTCCAATGATCGTCTTTTAATGTAACATATCAGTTACTATGGGAGAGAGATCGTTCTTTACTGTAATGTTAGCTACCGCTGCAACCCGGATAGCTAACTAAGTCGAATGTATGCAATGGTTTATTATTCTAATGATCTTCTTTTAATGTAATTTTGTTTTGATCTGACTCCTTTTTTAGGAACTATGGGTTTTTATATTTCTAAACATTGGACGTGATCCTCTCTTACTAGGTTGCTAGCTACCGCTGCAACCCGGATTCTTTACTGTAATTTCTTACTAGGTTGCTAGCTACCACTGCAACCCGGATGATTTGTTCTTTACTAGGTTTCAGCCATCTCTACAGCCATGATACTGATGGAAATTATATAATCCCTATTGATGTTTCAGTTAACATGGGCTAGTTGTCGTTCTTTATTGTAATAAATTATAATCTTATTTTATTTACTATGGCCTGAAGTTTGTTCTTTACTGTAAAAAACGAAAATAAAATAAAAATTAATTTTTTCAATTTTGACGTCACGTCGCTAATAAAGTCATGTATGGTTATTAGTATACAATGGGTTTTAGATATTACGTCATATCCCTTATTACGTCATATATGGTTATTAGTAGATAATCGGTAAAATATTCGGTCTTTATTATAATTTTAACCCCATTAATTTCCTTTAAAATAAGCCATTAAACAACTCTCTACAATGTTCCAGTGCCAGTCTATCTGTGGAATTACTAACCTATACTATAATTAAGTGGCGTATAAAATTTAGTATAGGCAAAAGGTCGTTCTTTATTATAATAACATAAACTTCATTAATCGGATATTTTAAAATATCCTATATGGTCTAGAGGTTGGGATAGCTCTCATCCAGTTGGCTTGAGTTCAATTTCCGTATGGGAAATTTTTACTTATGATGATTTCTTAAAGAACATAATTACAATTTCTTAATGTAATAATAATAATTTGCTTTAATTACAAAAAGATTTTTAACCCCATTAATTTCCTTTAAAATGAGCCATTGAACAACTCTCTACGATGTTCTAGTGCCAAGCTATCTGTTGAATTACTAACCTATACTATAATTAAGCGGCATATAAAATTTAGTATAGGCAAGAGGTCGTTCTTTATTATATTAGCCACCAGTCTCTTCGGAGGCGTGGGTTCAAATCTTACCGCTGGTATACGATTATGTTTGAAAGACTGCAGTGTGAAAAGACATCGAAAATGCAGTTTTTGGTGGAAAAATTTATTCTCTTTTAGAAATAATTTATTTCAGTTACAAAAGGTTTTTAACCCAATTACTTTCCTTTAAAATGAGCTATTGAACAACCCTCTACGATTTTCCAGGGCCAAGCTATCTCTGGATACAAAAAAAAGAGAAAAAAAGAAAAAAAATATCCCGTTTAGGCAGAATATTGTAATAGCTGCCACTTTTCTTGATTTTCAAGCCAATATATTTCCCTTGCTGTTCAATCCAAGGGACAGAAAGTTTCCTATACAGGGGTTTCGGACAAGGCGGTTCTAATGGTGTACTTTTTGTTTTGATCTGACTCCTTTTTTAGGAACTATGGGTTTTTATATTTCTTAACATTGGACGTGATCGTCTCTTACTAGGTTGCTAGCTACCGCTGCAACCTGGATTTACTAACCTTTACTATAGTTAAGTGGCCTATAAAATTTAGTATAGGCAAAAGTCGTTCTTTATTATGAAACCTATACTATAATTAAGTGGCGTATAAAATTTAGTATAGGCAATAAGTCGTTCTTTATTATAATACTGCTGCAACCCAAATTCACATATATATTTATTTATGAGAGGCAGCATGGCCGAGTGGTCCAAGGCAATGGTGTTAGCCACCAGTCTCTTCGGAGGCGTGGGTTCAAATCTTACCGCTGATATACGATTATGTTTGAAAGACTGCAGTGTGAAAAGACATCAAAAATGCAGTTTTTGGTGGAAAAATTTATTCTCTTTTAGAAATAATTTATTTTAGTTACAAAAGGTTTTTAACCCAATTAATTTCCTTTAAAATGAGCCATTGAACAACTCTCTATGATGTTCCAGTGCCAAGCTATCTCTGGAAACAAAGAAAAGAGAAAAAAAAATATCCCGTTTAGGCAGAATGTTGTAATAGCTGCCACTTTTCTTGATTTTCAAACCAATATATTTCCCTTGCTGTTCAAGTCAAGGGACAGAAATTTTACTATACAGGGGTTTCGGACAAGGCGGTTCTAATAGTGTACATTTTGTTTTGATCTGACTCCTTTGTTAGGAGTTAGGGGCTTTTATATTTATTAACATTGGACGTGATCGTCTCTTACTAGGTTGCTAGCTACCGCTGCAACCCGGATACTATGGGCTGGAAGTTTGTTCTTTACTGTAACCAATATATTTCCCTTGCTGTTCAAGCCAAGGGACAGAAAGTTTACTATACAGGGGTTTCGGACAAGGCGGTTGTAATGGTGTACTTTTGAATTTGATTTGACTCCTTTTTAGGAACTATGGGTTTTTATATTTCTTAACATTGGACGTGATCGTCTCTTACTAGGTTGCTAGCTACCGCTGCAACAGGGGACTAAGGTTTGTTCTTTACTGCAAAACTAGCAAAACAGTTTTTAAGTCTGATGAAGATTTAACTGATGTGTCAAAAGTGAGGTTGCAAGTCGAAGATTTTGTTTTGGCCTTATTATAATTGGTATGGTGAAATAATAATATGCATATGGTTCTCAAATCATACTTCTTTGTAGTTAAATTTGGTCTAGTGGCTAGGGTAGTTAACATTTTCTTTAAGAGGACCGGGTTCGATTCCCGGTGTGGGAAAATTTTTAACTCTATAATCTTCGAACATTCAAACCATTTATAATTTATAATGATGTATAATATAAATAATGTAATCTTCACTATAGTGAAGTTACCTTTGCAAGTTTTTTAGTATAGGGAAGAGTTCGATCTTTATTATAATTTTTATATTTCTTAACATTGGACGTGATCGTCTCTTACTAGGTTGCTAGCTACCACTGCAACCCGGAAAATAGATAATTTCAGTTAGCATTGTCATGTCGTTCTTTACTGTAAAAATAATTGCAATTATAAGACAATAATATGGAGATACGTACTTTACGGGTTACAAACCAAAAAAAGTTAGGTTCCAGGATACAATAATAACTTTGAACCAAGATGAAAAAATTTTTCTTCCAGGAGACAAAAAGTAAAACTAATTATAAAATTTTCATATATTTTTGTGTTTTAAATTAAGAACTTACTATTACTGATTAGGCATCATAAATATTTTTGTAGTTTAAATAATAATTTTAGCGATTAAGCCAAAATTTTGGTGAAAATTTTGGTTCCAGGAGTTTCGGTTACTATTGAGACAAGTAGCTCTTATTACTTCCTATAGAGTTCATTACCATGAACTGTTTGATTGCTTAAAAATTCAAATATCTTTTAAAAGAATTCAGTATGAAAATACATCAAAAATGCAATTTTTTTGACAAAATTGATTCTACTTTAAAAAGTATTTTATTTTTAATTACAAAAGGCACTAGATGTTGCAATTGCCTTTAAAATGAGCTATTATACAGCTCTCTACGATTTTCCAGTGCCCAGCTAGCTGAGGAGGAAAAAAAGCGGAAAAAAAAATCTCATTTGTGGAGAATAACGTGGTAAAAGTCAATTTTCTTGATTTTCAAGCCAATATATTTTCTTTGTTATTCAAGCCAAAGGGCGGTAAGTTTCCTTTATAGAGGATTCGGACAAGGCGGTTCTAATGGTGCACTTTTTGTTTTGATCTGACTCTTTTTTAGGAGTTGGGGGTTTTATATTTCTTAACATTGGAGGCGATCGTCTCTTACTAGGTTGCTAGCTACCGCTGCAACCCGGATAAATACAAACAGGAAAAAGCCTACGGCTTTTTCTTCTTTTAAATAGTAAGAGACGAAACTCAAACAATCAAGTAGCTAACTAAGTCCAATCTATGGAATGGTTTGTTATTTCAGTGATCGTCTTTTAATGTAAAAATATAAATACTGTAATCTTAACTATAGTGAAGTTGCGTATGCAAGTTAGTATAGGGAAGAGTTTGATCTTTATTATATTGCAAATCTATAATCTTCATCATTGTGATAAAACTCCTTGCTGTTTAGTTTGGCTCTCTCAATTTTTAATTTTCGATACGCCTGTTCTTTTGAATACCTTTGCTTTTCTCTTTTCAAGATACTATCTCTGTTTTTTGTATAGTACTGTTTTTTTGTATAGTAGCATTGGATTGATCGTCTCTTACTAGGTTGCTAGCCACTGCTGAAACCCGGATTCATATATATAGTTATGAGAGGTAGCTTGGCCGGGTGGTCCAAGACACTGGTATTAGCCACCAGTCTCTTCGCAGGCGGGGGTTCAAATCTTACCACTGGTATACGATTATGACGTCATTGATCAATTTTTAACGTGAAATATGCCGTTTCTCATAAAAAAATAATTCTGTTTCAAAAATAATTTGTTTTAATTACAAAAGGTTTTCAAGCCCATTAATTTCCTATAAAATGAGCCATTGAAGAACTCTCTACGATGTTCAAGTGCCAAGATTTCTATGGAATATAAAGTTTTAATATAACCTTACCATGAACTGTTTGATTGCTACAAAAATCAAATATCTTCGAAAAGACCGCAGTATGAAAAGACATCAAAAATGCGTTTTTAGTGGAAAAATTAATTCTGTTTTAAAATTAATTTGTTTTAGTTACAAAAGGTTTTTAACCCAATTAATTTCCTTTAAAATGAGCCATTGAACAACTTTCTACGATGTTCCAGTGCCAAGCTATCTGTGGAAAAGATAGAAGAAAGAAAAAAAGATGCTGTTTAGGCACAATGCTGTAGTAGCTGACATTTTTTTTGATTTTCAAGCCAATATATTTCCCTTGCTGTTCAAGTCAAATGACAGAAAGTTTTCTATACAGGAGTTTCAGACACGGCGGTTCTAATGGTGTACTTTTGGTTTTGATCTAACTTTTTTTAGGAGTTATGGGTTTTTTATTTCTTAACAATGGACGTAATCGTATTTTACTAGGTTGCTAGCTACCGCTGCAACCCGGATGTTTTAAAGACCGTTCTTTAACGTAACTTCAAAAATAAAATATCTTTGAAAAGACTGCAGTATAGACATCAAAAATGCAGTTTTTAGTGGAAAAATTTATTCTATTTGAAAAGTAATTTGTTTTAGTTACAAAAAGTTTTTAACCCCAATAATTTTCTTTAAAATAAGCCATTGAAAAACTCTCTATGATGTTTCAGTGCCAAGTTATCTCTGGAAAATAAAAGAAAAAGATTCAGTTTAGGCAGAATGCTGTAGTAGCTGCCACTTTTCTTGATTTTCAAGCCAATATATTTCCCTTGCTATAATTAATCAATATTCCAGCTACTATGAGCTAAGGTTCATTCTTTATTATATGTTTGAGTAATAAATTATAATCTTATTATATTTACTATGGGCTGAAGTTCGTTCTTTACTGTAAGATTTCCTTTAAAATGAGCCATTGAACAACTCTCTACGATGTTCCAGTGCCAAGCTATCTCTGGAAACAAAAGAAAGAAAAAATATCCCGTTTGTGCAGAATAACGTGGTTAAAGTCAATTTTCTTGATTTTCAAACCAATATATTTCCCTTGTTATTCAAGCCAAATGATGGTAAGTTTCCTGTATAAGGGTTTCGGAAAAGGCGGTTCTAATGGTGTACTTTTTGTTTTGATCTGACTATTTTTCTAGGAGTTAGGGGTTTTTATATTTCTTAACATTGGACGTGATCGTCTCTTACTAGGTTGCTAGCTACCGCTGCAACCGGGAAAGGAAAGAAAAAAATATCCCGTTTGTGGAGAATAACGTGGTTAAAGTCAATTTTGTTGATTTTCAAGCCAATATATTTTCTTTTTTATTCAAGCCAAAGAGCGGTAAGTTTCCTTTAAAGGGGTTTTGGACAAGGCGGTTCTAATAGTGTAACTTTTGTTTTGATCTGACTCTTTTTTTAGGAGTTAGGGGTTCTTATATTTCTTAAAATTGGACGTGATCGTCTCCTACTAGGTTGCTAGCTACCGCTGCAACCCGGAAATAGTTACTATGTGCCGTGGTTTGTTCTTTACTAGGTTTCAGCTATAACCGAGGAAATTTATGCTATAAGAGATCATAAAACAATTAATTAGCTTTCTATATATATCTCATATGGTTTAGTGGTTTAGGGTAGTTGACTTTCAATTAATTGTCTTGGGTTCGAATCCCGGTGTGGGAATTATTTTTAAACAAAATTCGATGAAATTAATTAGCTAATTTGACAAGACATAGTAGGTAACTAAGGGCAAGAGTTCGTTCTTTACTATAACTATTTGATAAATGACACCATTTATGATTGATCATTTATGTAATGATTATAATAACTTTATATTCGTTCTTTATTATAATACTATGGGTTACAGTTCGTTCCTTATTATAATATATTACAAACAGGAAAAAGCCTACGGCTTTTTCTTCTTTGAAATAGTAAGAGACGAACGTCAAACGATCAAGTAGCTAACTAAGTCCAATGTATGCAATAAGTTTTTATTCCAATGATCGTCTTTTAATGTAGAATTAATTTTGTTAATTACAAAAGGTTTCTATATACAGTAGTTTCTTTTAAAATGAGCCATTACACAGCTCTTTATTATGACCACTAACCGTTTGATTTCATACTTAAGTTAATATGGGTTACAGTTCGTTCCTTATTGTATTTTAGGAGCTATGGGTTTTTATATTTCTTAACATTGGACGTGATCGTCTCTTACTAGGTCGCTAGCTACCGCTGCAACCTGGAAATATTTGATGAAACTTACATATTCTGCATTTACGACGAACCCTATTGATCCTTTTATGTACTTGTAGCTACCCCTGGCGCCACTGTATATCAGTTACTATTGGCGAGAGATCGTTCTTTACTGTAACTTCCATGTTTTAATTACAAAAGGTTTTTAACCCCATTAATTTCCTTCAAAATGAGCCTTTGAACAACTCTCTACAATGTTGCAGTACCATGCTATCTGTTGAATTACTAACCTATACTATAGTTAAGTTGCGTATAAAATTTAGTATAGGCAAGAGATCGTTCTTTATTATAAAATTTTCTAAGAAGTACGCCTCCGTATATTCACTGTGTTGTCGAACATTTTCCATTGCATCTATAAACTGTTCCGCAGTTGCCAATCCATACCTTGGAAGCTTTTCATTAAACTGACAACATTTCTTTTGGATATTGCCATGAAGCTTTGCCAAAGCATTTCTAGCCGACTTTTCAACAGCATCCGCTCTTTCAAAGAGAATTTTAATCTGTAATTTCGAATACTTTTCGTGATCCCGATAAAACATGCGTAAAATGTTTCTCAATTTACAAAGATCAGCCTGCATTTTTGCCATCTTCTTGTATTTCTGAATGTAATTTTTCCCTTTGTCCTTATGCGTTCTTCGGTACAACCTAGCAGAGAATTTAATTTTTTCATTATAGCTTTTGTCACCCCAGTATCTACCCATTATTCTGGTAGCAACTTTTTTCTTATGTTTGTTTCGGTAATCTATATCGTTATCATACCGTTCCTTGCTCTTTTGTTTCGCTGTCTCAATTTTCCCTTCTCGATACCCCTGATCCGTAAGATACCTCTGTTTTGCTCTGTCATATTTCATTTTCTTAAATCCTGGATCACAAGACATCTTAGTAGCAATCCTTACGCGTGCTCGAGCTTTATTGCGTTTGGTGGCATTTTTATCTCTTTTAAATAAACTTTTCTTATATTTCAGGATGTTAGCTTTATTTTTGTGTAGTAAAGTTTTCTATTAGTAGAAATTTGGATTGTTCTATTTTGATATTGTTTTTGGTTATTCTTTCTTTTTTCCACTCGCGTGAGACCATATTTTTTCAAGATTTAAAATTATTAAGCACACAAAATCCCGTGTCGAGTATCTAAAACCTAGCATAAAACAAAACTAATTTTAAAATTTTCAGGTATTTATCTTGTTTGAATTACAAAATTAGTATTATTGGTTAGACACCATAAATATTTTTGCAGTTTAAATAATAAGTTTAGTGATTCTGGACTGAAAACTAAAATAATTGCAATTATGAGACAATAATATGGAGATATGTACTTTACGGGTTACAGGATACAATAATAAATTTGAACTGAGATGAAAAAAAAATTTCTTCCAGGAGACAAAAAGCAAAACTAATTTTAGAATTTTCATGTATTTTTGTTGTTTAAATTAAAAAATTACTATTACTGATTAGGCATCATAAATATTTTTGCAGTTTACATAATAATTTTAGCGATTAAGCCAAAAAAGAAAATTTTGGTTCCAGGAGTTTCGGTTACTATTGAGACAAGTAGCTATTATTACTATAGAGTTCATTACATGGACTGTTTTATTGCTTCAAAATTCAAATATCTTTGAAAAGACTGCAGTATGAAAATACATCAAAAATGCAATTTTTTTGACAAAATTGATTCTACTTTAAAAAGTATTTTATTTTTAAATACAAAAGTGACTAGATGTTGCAATTTCCTTTAAAATGAGCTATTATACAGCTCTCTATGATTTTCCAGTGCCCAGCTAGCTGAGCAGAAAGAAAAAGCGGAAAGAAAAAAATATCCCGTTTGTGGAGAATAACGTGGTAAAAGTCAATTTTCTTGATTTTCAAGCCAATATATTTTCTTTGTTATTCAAGCCAAAGGGAGGTAAGTTTCCTTTATAGAGGATTCGGACAAGGCGGTTCTAATGGTGTACTTTTTGTTTTGATCTGACTCTTTTTTTAGGAGTTGGGGGGTTTTATATTTCTTGACATTGGACGTGATCGTCTCTTACTAGGTTGCTAGCTACCGCTGCAACCCGGATAACTAAATCAAATGTATGTAATGGGTTTTTATTCCAATGGTCGTCTTTTAATGGAAAATTTTAATATATTGGCCTTAAATATAACTGTGCTAGCCTACACTATTGTTAAGTGGCCTATAAAATTTAGTAGATACAGGAGGTCGTTCTTTATTATAAACTTTAGTGTACAACTGTGGAACAGTTTACAGATGTAATGGGAAATTTTATACATCACTGTGAATATATGTAGGCATAATTGTTCTTTACTTAGTTTCAGCTTTAATTCGATGATCCAGACTTTATGTACTAACTACATCCAAAGACTATGACGTCATTGATTAATATTGTATATAAAAAATTAAGTTTTTCGTAAAAAAAAATTAATTTAAAAAAAAAATTAAGTACACATAGCGCTAGATCTAGAGATTTCCTTTAAAATGAGCCATTGAACAACTCTCTACGATGTTCCAGTGCCAAGCTATCTTTGGAAAAGAAAGAAAAAAATATCCCGTTTGGGGACAATAACGTGGTAAAAGTCTATTTTCTTGATTTTCAAGCCAATATATTTTCTTTGTTATTCAAGCCAAAGGGCGGTAAGTTTCCTTTATGGAGGATTTGGACAAGGCGGTTCTAATGGTGTACTTTTTGTTTTGATCTGACTCTTTTTTTAGGAGCTACGGGTTTTTATATTTCTTAACATTGGAGGTGATCGTCTCTTACTAGGTTGCTAGCTACCGCTGCAACCCAGACTAGGTTTCAGCCATCTCTACAGCCATGATACTATTGGAAATTAAATAATCCCTATTTATGTTTTAGTTAACATGGACAAGGTGTCGTTCTTTATTGTATATTCAAGCCAAAGGGCGGTAAGTTTCCTTTATAGAGGATTCGGACAAGGCGGTTCTAATGGTGTACTTTTTGTTTTGATCTAACTCTTTTTTTAGGAGTTGGGGGGTTTTATATTTCTTAACATTGGAGGTGATCGTCTCTTACTAGGTTGCTAGCTACCGCTGCAACCCGGATACCGCTGCAACCCAGATATGGGCGAGAGATTGTTCTTTACTGTAATTAAAGGTAGAACTCTTTCTAATTGATTACAAACAGGAAAAGCCTACGGTTTTTCTTCTTTGAAATAGTAAGAGACTAAGAAAAGAGTATGCCCAGCTATCACTGTGAATATATGGAGGCATAATTGTCCTACTTAGTTTCAGCTTAAATTCGATGATCGACCCTTTATGTAAAACCTGAATCAAGTAGCTAACTAAGTCCAATGTATGCAATGGTGTGTAATTCTAATGATGGTCTTTTAGTGTAAATTTACTAACCTAGACTATAGCTAAGTGGCCTATAAAATTTATATAGGCAAGAGGTCGTTCTTTATTATAATCCCTTCTCGATACCCCTGATCCGTAAGATACCTCTGTTTTGCTCTGTCATATTTCATTTTCTTAAATCCTGGATCACAAGACATCTTAGTAGCAATCCTTACGCGTGCTCGAGCTTTATTGCGTTTGGTGGCATTTTTATCTCTTTTAAATAAACTTTTCTTATATTTCAGGATGTTAGCTTTATTTTTGTGTAGTAAAGTTTTCTATTAGTAGAAATTTGGATTGTTCTATTTTGATATTGTTTTTGGTTATTCTTTCTTTTTTTCCACTCGCGTGAGACCATATTTTTTCAAGATTTAAAATTATTAAGCACACAAAATCCCGTGTCGAGTATCTAAAACCTAGCATAAAACAAAACTAATTTTAAAATTTTCAGGTATTTATCTTGTTTGAATTACAAAATTAGTATTATTGGTTAGACACCATAAATATTTTTGCAGTTTAAATAATAAGTTTAGTGATTCTGGACTGAAAACTAAAATAATTGCAATTATGAGACAATAATATGGAGATATGTACTTTACGGGTTACAGGATACAATAATAAATTTGAACTGAGATGAAAAAAAAATTTCTTCCAGGAGACAAAAAGCAAAACTAATTTTAGAATTTTCATGTATTTTTGTTGTTTAAATTAAAAAATTACTATTACTGATTAGGCATCATAAATATTTTTGCAGTTTACATAATAATTTTAGCGATTAAGCCAAAAAAGAAAATTTTGGTTCCAGGAGTTTCGGTTACTATTGAGACAAGTAGCTATTATTACTATAGAGTTCATTACATGGACTGTTTTATTGCTTCAAAATTCAAATATCTTTGAAAAGACTGCAGTATGAAAATACATCAAAAATGCAATTTTTTTGACAAAATTGATTCTACTTTAAAAAGTATTTTATTTTTAAATACAAAAGTGACTAGATGTTGCAATTTCCTTTAAAATGAGCTATTATACAGCTCTCTATGATTTTCCAGTGCCCAGCTAGCTGAGCAGAAAGAAAAAGCGGAAAGAAAAAAATATCCCGTTTGTGGAGAATAACGTGGTAAAAGTCAATTTTCTTGATTTTCAAGCCAATATATTTTCTTTGTTATTCAAGCCAAAGGGAGGTAAGTTTCCTTTATAGAGGATTCGGACAAGGCGGTTCTAATGGTGTACTTTTTGTTTTGATCTGACTCTTTTTTTAGGAGTTGGGGGGTTTTATATTTCTTGACATTGGAGGTGATCGTCTCTTACTAGGTTGCTAGCTACCGCTGCAACCCGGATCTGACTCTTTTCTCAGGAGTTAGGGGTTCTTATATTTCTTAACAATGGACGTGATCGTCTCTTACTAGGTTGCTAGCTAACGCTGCAACCCGGATAAACTATGGACTAAAGTTCGTTCTTTAATGTAAAAATTCGATGATCGAGCCATTATGTATAACCCGGATTAAAAAATTATTATCATATCTTATATGTAACTTTTATTTTACAAGTCATCCATAGTCTAATGGTAAGTATGCCCACTTTTTATTGGGAGAAGGGGGTTCGATTCCCCGTCGGGAAGAACTTTTAATATGTTGAATTAAAAGCACTATCTTTTCAATCTAAAATTTAAAAAAGAAACTTGTTTATTTACATTCTAGCTAAGATAATGAAGATAATATGAATGAACCGCAGTGTTCAGTTTCTTTGGACTTGAGTTCGTTTTTTAACTATAAATACAAACAGGAAAAAGCCTACGGCTTTTTCTTCTTTTAAATAGTAAGAGACGAAACTCAAACAATCAAGTAGCTAACTAAGTCCAAGGTATGGAATGGTTTGTTATTTCAGTGATCGTCTTTTAATGTAACAAACCAAAAAAAGCTTGGTTCCAGGATACAATAATACATTTGAACTGAGATGAAAAAAAAATTTCTTCCAGGAGACAAAAAGCAAAACTAATTTTAGAATTTTCATGTATTTTTGTTGTTTAAATTAAAAAATTACTATTACTGATTAGGTATCATAAATATTTTTGCAGTTTACATAATAATTTTAGCGATTAAGCCAAAAAAGAAAATTTTGGTTCCAGGAGTTTCGGTTACTATTGAGACAAGTAGCTATTATTACTATAGAGTTCATTACATGGACTGTTTTATTGCTTCAAAATTCAAATATCTTTGAAAAGACTGCAGTATGAAAATACATCAAAAATGCAATTTTTTTGACAAAATTGATTCTACTTTAAAAAGTATTTTATTTTTAAATACAAAAGTGACTAGATGTTGCAATTTCCTTTAAAATGAGCTATTATACAGCTCTCTATGATTTTCCAGTGCCCAGCTAGCTGAGCAGAAAAAAAAGCGGAAAGAAAAAAATATCCCGTTTGTGGAGAATAACGTGGTAAAAGTCAATTTTCTTGATTTTCAAGCCAATATATTTTCTTTGTTATTCAAGCCAAAGGGCGGTAAGTTTCCTTTATAGAGGATTCGGACAAGGCGGTTCTAATGGTGTACTTTTTGTTTTGATCTGACTCTTTTTTAGGAGTTGGGGGGTTTTATATTTCTTGACATTGGAGGTGATCGTCTCTTACTAGGTTGCTAGCTACCGCTGCAACCCGGATGTAATTTCGAATACTTTTCGTGATCCCGATAAAACATGCGTAAAATGTTTCTCAATTTACAAAGATCAGCCTGCATTTTTGCCATCTTCTTGTATTTGTGAATGTAATTTTTCCCTTTGTCCTTATGCGTTCTTCGGTACAACCTCGCAGAGAATTTAATTTTTTCATTATAGCTTTTGTCACCCCAGTATCTACCCATTATTCTGGTAGCAACTTTTTTCTTATGTTTGTTTCGGTAATCTATATCGTTATCATACCTTTTCTTACTCTTTTGTTTCGCTGTCTCAATTTTCCCTTCTCGATACCCCTGATCCGTAAGATACCTCTGTTTTGCTCTGTCATATTTCATTTTCTTAAATCCTGGATCACAAGACATCTTAGTAGCAATCCTTACGCGTGCTCGAGCTTTATTGCGTTTGGTGGCATTTTTATCTCTTTTAAATAAACTTTTCTGATATTTCAGGATGTTAGCTTTATTTTTTGTGTAGTAAAGTTTTCTATAAGTAGAAATTTGGATTGTTCTATTTTGATATTGTTTTTGGTTATTCTTTCTTTTTTCCACTCGCGTGAGACCATATTTTTTCAAGGTTTAAAATTATTAAGCACACAAAATCCCGTGTCGAGTATCTAAAACCTAGCATAAAACAAAACTAATTTTAAAATTTTCAGGTATTTATCTTGTTTGAATTACAAAATTAGTATTATTGGTTAGACACCATAAATATTTTTGCAGTTTACATAATAAGTTTAGTGATTCTGGACTGAAAACTAAAATAATTGCAATTATGAGACAATAATATGGAGATATGTACTTTACGGGTTACAAACCAAAAAAGCTTGGTTCCAGGATACAATAATAAATTTGAACTGAGATGAAAAAAAAATTTCTTCCAGGAGACAAAAAGCAAAACTAATTTTAGAATTTTCATGTATTTTTGTTGTTTAAATTAAAAAATTACTATTACTGATTAGGCATCATAAATATTTTTGCAGTTTACATAATAATTTTAGCGATTAAGCCAAAAAAGAAAATTTTGGTTCCAGGAGTTTCGGTTACTATTGAGACAAGTAGCTATTATTACTATAGAGTTCATTACATGGACTGTTTTATTGCTTCAAAATTCAAATATCTTTGAAAAGACTGCAGTATGAAAATACATCAAAAATGCAATTTTTTTGACAAAATTGATTCTACTTTAAAAAGTATTTTATTTTTAAATACAAAAGTGACTAGATGTTGCAATTTCCTTTAAAATGAGCTATTATACAGCTCTCTATGATTTTCCAGTGCCCAGCTAGCTGAGCAGAAAAAAAAGCGGAAAGAAAAAAATATCCCGTTTGTGGAGAATAACGTGGTAAAAGTCAATTTTCTTGATTTTCAAGCCAATATATTTTCTTTGTTATTCAAGCCAAAGGGCGATAAGTTTCCTTTATAGAGGATTCGGACAAGGCGGTTCTAATGGTGTACTTTTTGTTTTGATCTGACTCTTTTTTTAGGAGTTGGGGGGTTTTATATTTCTTGACATTGGAGGTGACCGTCTCTTACTAGGTTGCTAGCTACCGCTGCAACCCGGATTGCCAAGTAACCTGCTGCCCAATTTTCGGTTTTGAATGTTCACTCAGATTGTTATAGGTGACTTCAGCCATCATAATTTCCTTGTCAGATCTAGTTTCAGAGCATTTTTCAATAGTTGTCTTGTACTTTTCAGGACAGTTTGTTCTACAACACAGAGCATTTTTTGCCAAATATTCAGTAGAACTAAAAGAACTGTTTAAATCACAGTTAGAAATACTTTTTTCTTGAGGCGGTGTTCCAGGAATTTGTTCTAAATCATTAATCTTACAAAGACATATACTAATAACCCTAACAGGCTCGTTTTCGCCATAATTGAGAAACATTGCTTTTCCTTTGCTGTTGATAGGTATGCTTGTATATATATTTTTATTGCTGCTACATAAACTGCAATTGCTCCTTCCAAAATTAATATACGAATTTTCTAAGAAGTACGCCTCCGTATATTCAATGTGTTGTTGAACATTTTCCATTGCATCTATAAACTGTTCCGCAGTTGCCAATCAATACCTTGGAAGCTTTTAATTAAACTGACAACATTTCTTTTGGATATTACTATGAAGTTTTACCAAAGCGTTTCTTGCCGACTTTTCAACAGCATCTGCTCTTTCAAAGAGAATTTTAATCTGTAATTTTGAGTGCTTTTTGTGATCCTGGTTAAACATGCGTAAAATGTTTCTCAATTTACTAAGATCAGCCTGCATTTTTGCTATCTTCTTGTATTTCTGAATGTAATTTTTCCCTTTGTCCTTATGTGTTCTTCGGTAAAATCTCGCAGAGAATTTAATTTTTTTATTATAGCTTTTGTCACCCAAGTATCTATCCATTATTCTGGTAGCAACTTTTTTCTTATGTTTGTTTCGGTAATCTTTATCGTTATCATACCGTTCCTTGCTCTTTTGTTTGGATGTCTCAATTTTTGCATGTGTATAAACTTCATCATTATAATAACGCTGTTTGTCACTATCAGTTTTTGCATGTCTATAAACTTCATCATTATAATAACGCTGTTTGTCACTATCAATTTTCGCATGTCTATAAACTTCATCATTATAATAACGCTGTTTCTCACTATCAATTTTGCATGTCTATAAATTTCATCATTATAATAACGCTGTTTGTCTCTATCAATTTTCGCATGTCTGTAAACTTCATCATTATAATAACGCTGTTTGTCACTATCAATTTTCGCATGTCTATAAATTTTATCATTATAATAACGCTCTCGATACGCCTTGTCAGTTGAATACCTTTGCTTTTTTTTCCAAGATGCTATCTCTGTTTAGGTATAGTACTGTTTTTTTAAATTATGTATAACTCGCTTAGAAGGCATCTTATTACAAAACAAGGAATAATATTCTTATCTAATTAACACTTCTTAAAACTTGTATCGAGTATCCATAACCTAACAAAAAGTAAAACTAATTTTTAAATTTTCAGGTGTTTTGTTAGTTTGAATGAAAAGATTAAAATTATTGCTCAGATATCATAAATATTTTTGCAGTTTACATAATACCTTTAGCGATTCTAAACTGAAAAATAAAATATATTAAAAAATTTAATTTTTTGGTCTGAAAATACACAGCAAATCCCACATCGGGTAGTTAGAACCTAACCAAAAATAAAACTAATTTTAACATTTTAAGGTATTTTTCTAGCTTGAATTAAAATATTCGAACTATTGCTCGGATACCATGGATATTTTTGCAGTTTACACAAGCTGCAAAGAACGCACAGGCTGATCTTTGTAAATTGAGAAAAATTTTACGAATATTTTCCGGGATTACGAATAATATTCAAAATTAAAGATTAAAATTATCTCTGAAAGAATCGATTTTGTTGAAAAAAAAAGTCAGCTAGAGATGCTTTCGCAAGACTTCATATCAATATCCAAAAGAAATGTTGCAGGTTTAGTGAAAGGCTTCCAAGGTATGGACCGGCAACTGTGGAACAGTTTACAGATGTAATGGGAAATCTTATACATCACTGTGAATATTTGGAGGCATAATTGTCCTTTACTTAGTTTCAGCTTAAATTCACTGATCGAGCCTTTATGTGAATAATCTTCATCATTGAGATAACACATCTTACTGTTTTGTTTTGCTCTCTCAATTATTACTTCTCGATACGCCTGGTCGGTTGAATACCTTTGCTTTTTTCTTTTCAAGTTACTATCTCTGTTGTTTGTGTAGTACTGTTTTTTCAACTTGCGTATAGCTTGCTTGATTAAAACCATTATGTAATTATGAATGAGAACATTTACAGTTCTGACGCTTCTTATATAGTAATTATGACGTCACGGCGTAATGATTTTATTGACGTCATAGCGCAATGATATTATTTCATGACGTCTTCAGAAACAACAATATATTTTCGTGTTTTTCTATTCACGTCATAGCTCTAATATAAAACTATGACGACATTCAATATTTATCTAGTAGGGTTTCAGACAAGGTAATTCTAATGATGTACTTTTGTTTTGATTTGACTCTATTTTTAGGAGTTTTGTTATATTTCTTAGCAATGGACTGATCGTCTCTTACTAGATTGCTAGCTACTGCCGCAACCCAGATTCACATATATATTTATTTATGAGAGACAACCTGACCGAGTGGTCCAAGGCACTGGTGTTAGCCACCAGTCTCTTCGGAGGCGTGGGTTCAAATCTTACCGCTGGTATGCGATTATGTTTGAAAGACTGCAGTGTGAAAAAATGCAGTTTTTGGTAAACAAAATTTATTCTCTTTTAGAAATAATTTATTTTAGTTACAAAAGGTTTTTAACTCAATTAATTTCCTTTAAAATGAACTATTGAACAACCCTCTACGATGTTCCAGTGCCAAGCTATCTCTGGATACAAGAGAAAAGAGAAAAAAATATCCCGTTTGTGGAGAATAACGTGGTAAAAGTCAATTTGCTTGATTTTCAAGCCAATATATTTTCTTTGTTATTCAAGCCAAAGGGCGGTAAGTTTCCTTTATAGAGGTTTCGGACAAGGCGGTTCTAATGGTGTACTTTTGTTTTGATCTGACTCCTCTGTTAGGAACTATGGGTTTTTATATTTCTTAACATTGGACCTGATCGTCTCTTACTAGGTTGCTAGCTACCGATGCAACCCGGATATGATAATAAACTGATTACACACAGGAAAAAGCCTACGGCTTTTTCTTCTTTGAAATAGTAAGAGACGAGTCTCAAGCAATCAAGTAGCTAGCTAATTCCAATGTATTTAATTGTTTGTTATTCCAATGATCGTCTTTTATTGTAACTAGGTTTCAGCCATCTCTACAGCCATGATACTGATGGAAATTATATAATCCCTATTTATGTTTTAGTTAACATGGGCAAGGTGTCGATCTTTATTATAATGCCATCTTCTTGTATTTCTGAATGTAATTTTTCCCTTTGTCCTTATGCGTTCTTCGGTACAACCTCGCAGAGAATTTAATTTTTTCATTATAGATTTTGTCACCCCAGTAACGCTCCTTGATCTTTTGTTTGGCTGTCTCAATTTTTACTTCTCGATACACCTGGACGGTTGAATACCTTAGCTTTTGGTTTTTCTTATATTTGATGCGGTAATCTTCATCATTGTGATAACTCTCCTTGAACTTTTGTTTGGCTGTCTCAATTTTTGCATGTCTATAATCTTCATCATTGAGATAACACATCTTGCTGTTTTGTTTGGCTGTCTCAATTTTTACTTCTCGATACACCTGGTCGGTTGAATACCTTTGCTTTTTTCTTTTCAAGATACTATCTCTGTTGTTTGTGTAGTACTGTTTTTTCAACTTGCGTATAGCTTGCTTCGATCTAACCATTATCTAATCAAGAATGACATAATTTACATCTTTGTCGTTCTTAAGTAGTAATTATGATGTCACAGCGTAATGATTTTATTGACGTCATGGCGCAATGATATTATTTCATGACGTCTTCAGAAACAACAATATATTTTCGTGTTTTTCTATTCACGTCATAGCTCTAATGTAAAACTATGATGACATTCATTATTTATCTAGTAGGGTTTCAGACAAGGTAGTTCTAATGATATACTTTTGTTTTGATCTGACTCTATTTTTAGGAGTTTTGGGTTTTTATATTTCTTAGCATTGGACTGAGCGTCTCTTACTAGGTTTCTAGCTACTGCTAGCAACCTAAATTCACATATATATTTATTTATGAGAGGCAGCCTGGCCGAGTGGTCCAAGGCACTGGTGTTAGCCACCAGTCTCTTCGGAGGCGTGGGTTCAAATCTTACCGCTGGTATGCGATTATGTTTGAAAGACTGCAGCGTGAAAAGACATCGAAAATGCAGTTTTTGGTGGAAAAATTTATTCTCTTTTAGAAATAATTTATTTTAGTTACCATAGATTTTTAACCCAATTAATTTCCTTTAAAATGAGCTATTGAACAACCCTCTACGATATTCCAGTGCCAAGCTATCTCTGGATACAAAAGAAAAGAGAAAAAAATATCCCGTTTAGGCAGAATGTTGTAATAGCTGCCACTTTCCTTGATTTTCAAGCCAATATATTTCCCTTACTGTTCAAGCCAAGGGAAAGAAAGTTTCCTATATAGGGGTTTCGGACAAGGCGGTTCTAATGGTGTACTTTTTGTTTTGATCTGACTCCTTTTTTAGGAACTATGGGTTTTTATATTTCTTAACATTGGACGTGATCGTTTCTTACTAGGTTGCTAGCTACCGCTGCAACCCGGAAAAATAAAAAAAAAACTTGTTTATTTACATTCTAGCTAAACTAATGAAGATAATATGAATGAACCACAGTGTTCAGTTTCTTTGGACTTGAGTTCGTTTTTTAACTATATTTAGTTTTTACTATGGAGCGTGATTGTCTTTTACTAGGTTGCTAGCTACCGCTGCAACCCGGAAATTTCAATACTTCGTTTACTATGGGCTACATTTCGTTCTTTATTGTAACAATATATTTCCCTTGCTGTTCAAGCCAAATGACAGAGAGTTTCCTATACAGGGGTTTCAGACAAGGCGGTTCTAATAGTGTACTTTTTGTTTTGATCTGACTCTTTTTTTAGGAGTTGGGGGGTTTTATATTTCTTAACATTGGAGGTGATCGTCTCTTACTAGGTTGCTAGCTACCGATGCAACCCGGATTCCTTCACTGTTCATATGCTTTTAAATTTTTAATTTGAAAAGAAACTTTTTTAGTTACCCCCTAGCTAAAATAATGGAGATTATATGAATGAACCACAGGGTTCAGCTCCTTTGGACTTGAGCCCATTCTTTACTACACATCTTTATATAAAATATTTAAGTTACTATTGGCTAGAGTCTGTTCTTTATTATAAATCTTTCAAATTGATTACAAACAGGAAAAAGCCTACGGCTTTTTCTTCTTTGAAATAGTAAGAGACTAGCCTTAAGCAATCAAATAGCTAACTAAATCAAATGTATGTAATGGGTTTTTCTTCCAATGGTCGTCTTTTAATGGAAAATTTTAATATATTGGCCTTCAATATAACTCTACTAGCCTAAACTATAATTAAGTGGCCTATAAAATTTAGTAGAGGCAAAAGGTCGTTCTTTATTATAATTAAAATGAGCTATTGAACAACCCTCTACGATGTTCCAGTGCCAAGCTATCTCTGGATACAAAAAAAGAAAAAAAAAGAAAAAAGAAAAAAATATCCCGTTTAGGCAGAATGTTGTAGTAGCTGCCACTTTTCTTGATTTTCAAGCCAATATATTTCCCTTGCTGTTCAAGCCAAGGGACAGAAATTTTACTATGCAGGGGTTTCGGACAAGGCGGTTCTAATGGTGTACTTTTTGTTTTGATCTGACTCTTTTTTTAAGAACTATGGGTTTTTATATTTCTTAACATTGGACGTGATCGTCTCTTACTAGGTTGCTAGCTACCACTGCAACCCGGATTGCTAGCGACCGCTGCAACCCGGATTACGACGAACCCTATTGATCCTTTTATGTACTTGTAGCTACCCCTGGCGCCACTGTATATCAGTTACTATTGGCGAGAGATCGTTCTTTACTGTAATTATCTTGTTTGAATTACAAAATTAGTATTATTGGTTAGACACCATAAATATTTTTGCAGTTTACATAATAAGTTTAGTGATTCTGGACTGAAAACTAAAATAATTGCAATTATGAGACAATAATATGGAGATATGTACTTTACGGGTTACAAACCAAAAAAAGCTTGGTTCCAGGATACAATAATAAATTTGAACTGAGATGAAAAAAAAATTTCTTCCAGGAGACAAAAAGCAAAACTAATTTTAGAATTTTCATGTATTTTTGTTGTTTAAATTAAAAAATTACTATTACTGATTAGGTATCATAAATATTTTTGCAGTTTACATAATAATTTTAGCGATTAAGCCAAAAAAGAAAATTTTGGTTCCAGGAGTTTGGGTTACTATTGAGACAAGTAGCTATTATTACTATAGAGTTCATTACATGGACTGTTTTATTGCTTCAAAATTCAAATATCTTTGAAAAGACTGCAGTATGAAAATACATCAAAAATGCAATTTTTTTGACAAAATTGATTCTACTTTAAAAAGTATTTTATTTTTAAATACAAAAGTGACTAGATGTTGCAATTTCCTTTAAAATGAGCTATTATACAGCTCTCTATGATTTTCCAGTGCCCAGCTAGCTGAGCAGAAAAAAAAAGCGGAAAGAAAAAAATATCTCGTTTGTGGAGAATAACGTGGTAAAAGTCAATTTTCTTGATTTTCAAGCCAATATATTTTCTTTGTTATTCAAGCCAAAGGGCGGTAAGTTTCCTTTATAGAGGATTCGGACAAGGCGGTTCTAATGGTGTACTTTTTGTTTTGATCTGACTCTTTTTTTAGGAGTTGGGGGGTTTTATATTTCTTTACATTGGAGGTGATCGTCTCTTACTAGGTTGCTAGCTACCGCTGCAACCCGGACGTTGCTAGCTACCGGTGCAACCCGGATGCTAGCTACCGCTGCAACCCGGATTGTGTTTCGATCTGACTCTATTTTTACGAATTATGGGCTGTAAAATATTACAAACAGGAAAAATCCTACGGCTTTTTCTTCTTTGAAATAGTAAGAGACAAACCTCAAACGATCAAGTAGGTAAAAAAGTCCAATGCATGCAATAGCTTTTTATTCCAATGATCGTCTTTTAATGTAACGTATCAGTTACTATGGGAGAGAGATCGTTCTTTACTGTAAAATTTGGTGGAAAAATTTATTCTCTTTTAGAAATAATTTATTTTAGTTACTATAGATTTTTAACCCAATTAATTTCCTTTAAAATGAGCTATTGAACAATCCTCTACGATGTTCCAGTGCCAAGCTATCTCTGGATACAAAAGAAAAAAAAAAGAAAAAAAGAAAAAAATATCCCGTTTAGGCAGAATGTTGTAGTAGCTGCCACTTTTCTTGATTTTCAAGCCAATATATTTCCCTTGCTGTTCAAGCCAAGGGACAGAAATTTTACTATGCAGGGGTTTCGGACAAGGCGGTTCTAGTGGTGTACTTTTTGTTTTGATCTGACTCTTTTTTTAAGAACTATGGGTTTTTATATTTCTTAACATTGGACGTGATCGTCTCTTACTAGGTTGCTAGCTACCGCTGCAACCCGGATCGTCTCTTACTAGGTTGCTAGCTACAGCTGCAACCCGGATAGATTACTGACGTCATTTGTTTTATTTCTAAGAGTTCAATCCCGCATGTGGCAAGGGATAAATGTCTAGCAAAGGAAAGTTTCCTTAATATAAACTCTCTCAATTTTTATTGCTTTACTCTTTCCAGGATGCAATTTTTGTTTTTGTATAATGCTGCTTTTAAAAAATCAGTATTATACAAAAAGCTAAAATTTTACAATGGGGCTAGATCGTTTCTTACTAGGTTACTAGCTACTGCTTCAACCCAGATTTTAGTTTGTTATTCAGCTATTAATCAGTCCCATTTATTGTATGGATCCTTTATTTAGGATTTTTAATTTGTTTAATAAAAATACAAAAAAACAATCCCTTTTTCGATAAAAATACCACGAAAAGTTTTTTTTGGGATCTTAAAGGGAGAATGCAGAAAAAAATCTTGCAAGAGAATACCCCATCCCAACAATTAAAGCTACAGGTATTCATTGATGCAAGAATTTTTTTTCAAGGCGCGCATTCCAACTTTTGGTTAATATTGATCTGAATCTTTTCTTGGGAGTTAGGGGTTTTTATATTTCTTAACATTGGACGTGATCGTCTCTTACTAGGTTGCTAGCTACCGCTGCAACCCGGATCCTTTCAAGCGAGACCATATTTTTTCAAGGTTTAAAATTATTAAGTACCAAATCCCCCTTGTCAAGTATCTAAAACCTAGCATAAAACAAAACTAATTTTAAAATTTTCAGGTATTTATCTTGTTTGAATTACAAAATTAGTATTATTGGTTAGACACCATAAATATTTTTGCAGTTTACATAATAAGTTTAGCGATTCTGAACTGAAAACTAAAATAATTGGAATTATAAGACAATAATATGGAGATACGTACTTTACGTTTTACAAACCAAAAAAAGTTTGGTTCCAGGATACAATAATAACTTTGAACTGATATGAAAAAAAATTTTCTTCCAGGAGACAAAAAGCAAAACTAATTTTTGAATTTTCCTGTATTTTGTTGTTTAAATTAAAAAAACGCTATTTCTGATTAGGCATCATAAATATTTGTGCAGTTTACATAATAATTTTAGCGATTAAGCCAGAAATGAAAATTTTTGTTCCAGGAGTTCCGGTTACTATTGAGACAAGTAGCTATTATTACCATAGACTTCATTACCATGAACTGTTTGATTGATTCAAAATTCATATATCTTTGAAAAGACTGCAGTATGAAAATACATCAAAAATGCAATTTTTTTTTGACAAAATTGATTCTTCTTTAAAAAGTATTTTATTTTTAATTACAAAAAGCTCTAGATGTAGCAATTTCCTTTAAAATGAGCTATTATACAGCTCTCTATGATTTTCTAGTGCCCAGCTAGCTGAGGAGGAAAAAAAAGCGGAAAGAAAAAAATATCCCGTTTGTGGAGAATAACGTGGTAAAAGTCAATTTTCTTGATTTTCAAGCCAATATATTTTCTTTGTTATTCAATCCAAAGAGCGGTATGTTTCCTTTATAGACAATTCGGACAAGGCGGTTCTAATGGTGTACTTTTTTTTTGATCTGACTCTTTTTTTAGGAGTTGGGGGGTTTTATATTTCTTAACATTGGAGGTGATCGTCTCTTACTAGGTTGCTAGCTACCGCTGCAACCCGGACTAGCTACTGCTGGAACCCAAATTATAAGAGGCAGCCTGGCCAAGTGGTCCAAGACACTGGTGGTAGCCACCAGTCTCTTCGGAGGCGTGGGTTCAAATCTTACCGCTGGTATACGATTATGTTTGAAAGACTGCAGTGTGAAAAGACATCAAAAATGCAGTTTTTGGTGGAAAAATTTATTCTCTTTTAGAAATACTTTATTTTAGTTACTATAGATTTTTAACCCAATTAATTTCCTTTAAAATGAGCTATTGAACAACCCTCTACGATGTTCCAGTGCCAAGCTATCTGTGGAAAAGAAAAAATGAAAAAAAAGGAAAAAATTATCCCGTTTAGGCAGAATGTTGTAGTAGCTGCCACTTTTCTTGATTTTCAAGCCAATATATTTCCCTTGCTGTTCAAGCCAAGGGACAGAAAGTTTCCTATACAGGGGTTTCGGACAAGGCGGTTCTATTGGTGTACTTTTTTGTTTTGATCTGACTCCTCTGTTAGGAACTATGGGTTTTTATATTTCTTAACATTGGACGTGATCGTCTCTTACTAGATTGCTAGCTACCGCTGCAACCCGGATATATCCAGGGATCGATCCTTTATTTAAATAAAGTATGGACTAAAGTTCGTTCTTTAATGTAAAAATTCGATGATCGAGCCTTTATGTAACCCGGATTAAAAAATTATTATCATATCTTATATGTAACTTTTAATTCAAAAGTCTTCGATAGTCTAATGGTAAGTATGCCCACTTGTTACCTGGGAGAAGGGGGTTCGATTCCCCGTCGGGGAGAACTTTTAATATGTTGAATTAAAAACACTATCTTTTCAATTTAAAATTTAAAAAAGAAACATGTTTATTTACATTCTAGCTAAAATAATGATGATAATATGAATGAACTACAGTGTTCAGTTTCTTTGGACTTGAGTTCGTTTTTTAACTATAAATACAAACAGGAAAAAGCCTACGGCTTTTTCTTCTTTTAAATAGTAAGAGACGAAACTCAAACAATCAAGTAGCTAACTAAGTCCAATGTATGGAATGGTTTGTTATTTCAGTGATCGTCTTTTAATGTAAAAATATAAATCCTGTAATCTTAACTATAGTGAATTTGCGTATGCAAGTTAGTATAGGGAAGAGTTCGATCTTTATTATATAATTTTAATGATGTACTTTTGTTTTGATTTGACTCTATTCTTAGGAGTTTTGGGTTTTTATATTTCTTAGCATTGGACTGATCGTCTCTTACTAGATTGCTAGCTACTGCTGCAACCCAGATTCACATATATAATTATTTATGAGAGGCAGCATGTCCGAGTGGTCCAAGGCACTGGTGTTAGCCACCAGTCTCTTCTGAGGCGTGGGTTCAAATCTTACCGCTGGTAAACGATTATATTTGAAAGACTGCAGTGTGAAAAGACATCAAAAATGCAGTTTTTGGTGGAAAAATGTATTCTCTTTTAGAAATAATTTATTTTAGTTACAGAAGGTTTTTAACCCAATTAATTTCCTTTAAAATGAGCCATTGAACAACTCTCTATGATGTTCCAGTGCCAAGCTATCTCTGGAAACAAAGAAAAGAGAAAAAAAAAATAATATCCCGTTTAGGCAGAATGTTGTAATAGCTGCCACTTTTCTTGATTTTCAAGCCAATATATTTCCCTTGTTGTTCAAGTCAAGGGACAGAAATTTACTATACAGGGTTTTCGGACAAGGCGGTTCTAATGGTGTACTTTTTGTTTTGATCTGACTCCTTTGTTAGGAGTTAGGGGTTTTTATATTTCTTAACATTGGACGTGATCGTCTCTTACTAGGTTGCTAGCTACCGCTACAACCCGGATTTTAATTCAAGCCAAAGAGTGATAAGTTTCTTTTATAGGGGTTTTGGACAAGGCGGTTCTAATGGTGTAATTATTGTTTTGTTCTGACTCTTTTCTTGGGAGTTAGGGGTTTTTATATTTCTTAACATTGGACGTGATCGTCTCTTACTAGGTTGCTAGCTATCGCTGCAACCCGGACTAGCTACCGCTGCAAACAGGAACTATTAAAAAATATTTTATCTTTAATTACAGAAGGAACTAGATGTAGCAAGTTTTACTATTGAGACGAGTCACTCTTACTATACAACCTATAGTTCGTTATCACGAACTGTTTGCTTTGACGTATCTATTGGTACCAAAATTTTGTTCTTTAGAGTGTCAGTTACTATTGAGACAAGTAGCTATTATTACTATAGATTACATTACCATGAACTGTTTGATTGCTTCAAAATTCAAATATCTTTGAAAAGACTGCAGTATGAAAATACATCCAAAATACAATTTTTTTGACAAAATTGATTCTACTTTAAAAAGTGTTTTATTTCTAATAACAAAAGGCACTAGATGTGGCAATTTCTTTTAAAATGAGCTATTATACAGCTTTCTATGATTTTCCAGTGCCCATCTAGTTGAGGAGGAAAAAAAGCGGAAAGAAAAAAATATCCCGTTAGTGGAGAATAACATGGTTAAAGTCACTTTTCTTGATTTTCAAGCCAATATATTTTCTTTGTTATTCAAGCCAAAGAGTGATAAGTTTCCTTTATAGGGGTTTTGGACAAGGCGGTTCTAATGGTGTAATTATTGTTTTGATCTGACTTTTTTCTTGGGAGTTAGGGGTTTATATATTTCTTAACATTGGACGTGATCGTCTCTTACTAGGTTGCTAGCTACCGCTGCAACCCGGATAAGAGACGACGAGAGAATCAGGCAGCTAACTAAGTCCAATATGTGCCCTGGTTTGTTCTTTACTTGATTCCAGCCATCTCTACAGCTATGATACTAATGAAACTTACATAATCCCTACTTATGATTAATGATCTCTTATTAAAAAAAAAATCTAATTCTAGTTTTGGGAGGTATGGAATGGGGCGTGATCGTCTCTTACTAGGTTGCTAGCTACCGCTGCAACCCGGATTGACTAAAACTATTTATTATTCTTTTAAATAGTAAGAAACGAACCTCAAACAATCAAGTAGCTAACCAAGTCGATTGTATTCAATGGTTTGCTATTCCAATGATCGTTTTTTAATGTAAATTATTATAAAATTCGAATCCCAAGGCGCTGACAGTATTTTAGACCAAAGCAAACAAATTACTAGTTTAAGTCATAAATTATAATCTTATTTTATTTAGAGGGTCAGACAGCTAACTTAGTCTAATATGGTTCGTTCTTTATAAGGTTTCAGCTATCTCTACAGCCATGATACCTACGAAAATTACATAATTCCTATTTGTATTTCAGTTAACATGGGCTAGATATCGTTTTTTATTATAATCAATTATTACTTCTCGATACGCCTGGTCGGTTGAATACCTTTGCTTTTTTCTTTTCAAGATACTATCTCTGTTGTTTGTGTAGTACTGTTTTTTTAACTTGCGTGCAGCTTGCTTGATTGAAACCATTATGTAATTATGAATGAGAATATTTACAGTTTTGACGCTTCTAATATAGTAATTATGACGTCACGGCGTAATGATTTTATTTCCTGATGACGTCATGGCGCAATTATATTATTTCATGACGTCTTCAGAAACCACAACATAATATCTTGTTTTTCTATTCACGTCATAGCTCTAATTTATCTAGTAGGGTTTCAGACAAGGTAATTCTAATGATGCACCTTTGTTTTGATGATCTGACTGTATTTTTAGGAGTTTTGGGTTTTTATATTTCTTAGCATTGGACTGATCGTCTCTTGCTAGGTTGCTAGCTACTGCTGCAACCCAAATTATGAGAAGCAGCCTGGCCGAGTGATCTAAGGCACTGGTGTTAGCCACCAGTCTCTTCGGAGGCGTGGGTTCAAATCTTACCGCTGGTATACGATTATGTTTGAAAGACTGCAGTGTGAAAAGACAGTTTTTGGTGGAAAAATTTATTCTCTCTTAGAAATAATTTATTTTAGTTACAAAAGGTTTTTAACCCAATTAATTTCCTTTAAAATGAGCTATTGAACAACCCTCTACGATGTTCCAGTGCCAAGCTATCTCTGGGTACAAAAGAAAAAAAAAGAAAAAAATATCCCGTTTAGGCAGAATGTTGTAGTAGCTGCCACTTTTCTTGATTTTCAAGCCAATATATTTCCCTTGCTGTTCAAGCTAAGGGACAGAAAGTTTACTATACAGGGGTTTCTGACAAGGCGGTTCTAATGGTGTACTTTTGAATTTGATCTGACTCCTTTTTTAGGAACTATGGGTTTTTATATTTCTTAACATTGGACGTGATCGTCTCTTACTAGGTTGCTAGCTACCGCTGCAACCCGGAGGGGCTTTCTTTATTATAATAACTGCTGCAACCCAAATTATGAGAGGCAGCCTGGCTGAGTGGTCCAAGATACTGGTGTTAGGCACCAGTCTCTTCAGAGGTGTGGCTTCAAATCTTACCGCTGGTATACGATTATGTTTGAAATACTGCAGTGTGAAAAGACATCAAAATGTAGTTTTTGGTGGAAAAATTTATTCTCTTTTAGAAATAATTTATTTTGGTTACTTTATATTTTTAACCCAATTTATTTCCTTTAAAATGAGCTATTGAACAACCCTCTACGATGTTCCAGTGCCAATCTATCTGTGGAAAAGAAAAAAGAAAAAAAATATCCCGTTTAGGCAGAATGTTGTAGTAGCTAACACTTTTCTTGATTTTCAAGCCAATATATTTCCCTTGCTGTTCAAGCCAAGGGACAGAAAGTTTCCTATACAGGGGTTTCGGACAAGGCGGTTCTAATGGTGTACTTTTTGTTTTGATCAGACTCCTCTGTTAGGAACTATGGGTTTTTATATTTCTTAAATTTGGACGCGATCGTCTCTTACTAGGTTGCTAGCTACCGCTGCAACCCGGATGTAACTACACCTGGAACCACCATATAATCAGTTTGTATGGGAGAGAGATCGTTCTTTACTGTAAAAAAAAGCCTACGGCTTTTTCTTCATTAAAAGAGTAAGAGACGAACTTCAAGCAATCAAGTATCTAACTAAGTCCAATGTCAGCAATGGTTTGTTATTAAAATGATCGTCTTTTAATGTAATCTTACTAGGTTGCTAGCTACCGCTGCAACCCGGATACCACTGTAACCCTGATAAAAAACAGGAAAATATTACAAACAGGAAAAAGCCTGCGGCTTTTTCTTCTTTGAAATAGCAAGACAAACCTCAAACGATCAAGTAGCTAAGTCCAATGCATGCAATAACATTTTATTCCAATGATCGTCTTTTAATGTAACATATCAGTTACTATGGGAGAGAGATAGTTCTTTACTGTATAGCTAAACTTAAACAACTATGTATTGTTAAACCATTTATGCTATGTGCAGCAATACCAGTAGGTGCCATAACTACAACGGGACAATCTTCATTCTTGAACTTGTTGCAAAGTAGTCTTCTCACGACACTGATAACCCTAGATTTTTCTGTACCCCCACATCCAGATACAATCAACTTCAAAGATGTTGCACCATTGCGCTTGGTAACTGAGTCTAAAATTTTGTCAACAACTCTCTTTTGATCAATTTTGAGCGACTCATAATCATTTTTCAACTTGTCTTCGGTGTCACCATTTAAAATCTGTTTGTTTGCGTCTAACAAATCCTCTATAGCATCTGCTGCTCTGTCAATGACTCCTCCCTCAATTGCATTTTCTGGGTCATCTTCAATGTTTTCATCAATATTTTCTGCCTTCAGAATTTCTTTTGCACGTTCTCGGACCCTTTCTTCAAATTCTATGTTGCTTTTCCTCTTAAAAACAAATTTTTCGTTGTAAGCTACCATGTCGGGATAGTTTACACTTTCAACACAGTAGGTTTCGTAGTTGCTATTTCCACTGACTACTAGTTCATTTTCATTTCGCCAAGGTTTAAACAATTTTAAAAGATCTCCATAGTAAGCATTTTTCTTCTCGTCAGTTTCAAATGGGTTTACCTTTCTGTGGTGTATGATATACGGTTTAAAAAGCCTTTTCCTGAGGTAGAAGGACCCGTCAGTTAACATCAGATTATCATCAGTACCATTACGCTCCCCTTCATACCAAGACAATAACTGAAAAAGACTGATATTTTCCATATGTTCCGGTCTTTTAGGGTAGATAACAATAACACTGTGGGCAATGTACAAATCACTACTCTGTGGATCATTTTTAGCAAGCTTTTCAAGCTCCTCATACCTTCTCAGTGTCCTCTTCACCTCGCTCTTTTTCGCAAGGTCAATATATCTAAATTGCCTAGAAATACTATACAATTTAGTACCAAGAAGCCTATCAGCAGCTTCAACTGCTCCAACTTGACGGGTTTTTATGGACTTCAACAAGTAGGACATAGTTCGTTGACCAAGACTTTTGCATGCATTATTTAGGTCCTCCCACATTGCTTCTATTTCGACACTCTCTGCTTTTGTCATGTAATCGGTAATGTAACACGGTAATTTAGAACCCAAATGGCCAATATATTGAACATCAATGTTTGCTTGATTAGCAATAAGTAACGCAGGAGAATAGTCATTTATATAACGCTCGTCATCTCTTCGAAGCAGATGATATATTCTTTTTCTTGGCTTTTTACGGTCTGCACCATGAGCCAAGCAGTCAAGGATGTCATATAATTCTGTTCGTTCCTTTTTAGGACGAGGAAAGCCAAACTTACAATACATAACCCATCTTCCTCTTTTTCTCTTATATTTTCTTTGACAGTATTTATTACAGTGGAGCACTTGATGGTCTTTGACCAGTTTTTGAAGAGTTGGACTAGTCAATCTATTGGGTATTTCACAAGTTATAATACTATTGATATACTGAATCACTTCAGACGCTGTTGATTTCCCAATAATAGGAGCATCTTCAATCCACAATACACAATGAACATGAGGCGCACCTCGTTTCTGATACTCGATACGCCAGAAATGATCCTTAATTTTACCAAACAAAGGATTTGTCTTTGAACAAATTAGCTCATTAAATATAGGTGTCCATTTTTTGTCAAAGTGCATGGAAACTGCAACTGGATCTAGACACGTCAACTCTGCTGGGGTCATTTTTGCTACACCAGGTAAGTTCTAATGGACAGTCCGTAAATAGTCAATAAATTCAAGAGAGTACCACTCAGCACATGAAACTGTCAGAAACAAAGTCGGTGGACCCAATTGCTCAATCATTGACTTTACTTTATAGGAAAGAGATTGAAAATACTGCTGAGATCCTCTGATTTTTGATTGAACAGAAAACAAAGTCGCTTCCATATCTCCATCACGGGAATCAAGCCAGTCTATAAAATGACGAGCAGTTTGATTTGGTTTAACAGTCCGCAACATATGACCGACGATATTACACATGTAAGAGAATTCTTGCAATTGGAAGCTGTGAAAAAGAAACTGTTTGTCAAGACGAAACTTAGTATGTCTGCTAAGAAGCCTTGATTTAAAATATTCTGCCTTCCTAATCCGAAATGGTCTTGCCTTGTCACGCAAGCCATATTTGCCTTTCGGGAAAAGATTTGGAAACACTTTTAGATCAAGTTCTTCCTGAAATAAGTCTTCGCTCTCACCTTTTAGTTTCTTGATTTGAAATTGGTCAGTACCAAGATCTTTCATCTGCTTAAAATCTTCTATGAAGTCTTTTGGAACCACTGAATTGAGAGGCTGGACAGAAAAATGTTCAACCAATGTAGATTTTGCGCTTTCTCTCAATTTCTGAAGGATTGTAGCTTCCGGTATTTCAGGTAAATTATCAACACCAACCGCTTTTTCAGCAAGACGTGCATCAAGTATTTTATTTAAATCTTCTAGGGTGTATGCACGTATTGTTTTATAGAGACTGTTGTTCTCTCTTAACCACAACAGTGCTTCGTGGACTTTTCTCAGATCTATTAGTGCAGTCCAAACATTCTTGTTGTAAGTTGGCTGACCATTGACAATGACTACAAAACTTCAATGTTAAGAAGTTTTTCAGGCTGAATATCTGCATTTGCTTGCACATCAACAGGTAGATATACTATTCTCCCCTTAAGAGCGTCAACAAGTTCTGTTCTATGTCTCTTCAATGCAGTTACTTGCCCTAATCTGACGATCGTAAGACAAGGCATTACAAATCGAATCATTGCCCATCAAAATTATTTAAACACTTTATACATTCCGGTGCACAGTCTATATGAAGGTTATTTAATACTGATCGGACATTCTCCGGACTTTTCAACATTTTCCCAGCACAGTATTCACAGACAGAGAATGAATCTATGACATCCTCTTTCCAACCTGTACAATGAATTAGCTGTTCTCTGTCATCTTTGGGTATGTCCTGTTGTAGGTGTTCTAAAATCGGGGCCATCATTACATCAAAACCTTTCTTATTTGAAAGGGATCTTAGACTCTTCAATTGGTATTTTGTCTTTATCTGCTCGCAACTGTCACAATGCATTGTGGGGTATACATCCCTGATGTTAGCTACCTTATCAAGGCTCTCACCAAATAATTTTATTATTGTATTTTCATCAAAAGAAACTCTAAAATTGCTATCACCGTAGATAAAGTCTTGACTATTATGACGATAGAGTCTACTTGACAATTTTTCTAAATAATCACTTAGTTCCTTGTACGAGCCCTCGACTTTTAGTAGATTAATATGTTGTATAATCTTAGATTTTGATACTGCCTTATATACGCTATTAATGAAACAGGCCAAGACAGGAAAATGTGGAGCTAGTGCCCTTAGAGAATGCAAATAGCTCTGACATCCCTCATTTGGGCTACAGTATAACGAATGCCCATGCTTTCTTGTGTCCCTGTAATTGATTTCACAATAATCCAAGCCGCCAAGGTAGAAATTAACCACTTTGTCAGTTGAAAATTTTAATGATATATTATTTTCAAGGATATCAAAAAGAATTTGACATAATTCAATATCCGTCGGATAGAGCTTGCAGATATCAGGGTGACATTGCCAAGTAAAGTGCTGCCAAATTTTTGGTTTTGAATGTTTACTCAGATTGTTATAGGTGACTCCAGCCATCATAATTTCCTTGTCAGATCTAGATTCAGGGCATTTTTCGATAGTTTTCTCGTACTTTTCAAGACAGTTTGTTCTACTACACAGAGCATTTTTTGCCAAATATTCAATAGAACTAAAAGAACTGTTTAAAACACAGTTAGAAATACTATTTTCTTGAGTCGGTGTTCCAGGAATTTGTTCTAAATCATTAGTCTTACAAACACATAAACTAATAACCCTAACAGGCTCGTTTTCGCCATAATTGAAAAACATTGCTTTTCCTTCGCTGTTGATAGGTGTGCTTGTATATATATTTTTATTGCTGCTACATAAACTGCAATTGCTCCTTCCAAAATTAATATACGATCAGTCTAAGAAGTACGCCTTTATATATTCACTGTGTTGTCGAACATTTTCCATTGTATCTATAAACTGTTCCTCAGTTGCCAGTCCATAACTTGGAAGCTTTTCATTAAACTGACAACATTTCTTTTGGATATTGCTATGAAGCTTTGCCAAAGCATTTCTAGCCGACTTTTCAACAGCATCCGCTCTTTCAAAGAGAATTTTAATCTGTAATTTTGAAAACTTTTCGTGATCCCGATAAAACATGCGTAAAATGTTTCTCAATTTACAAGGATCAGCCTGCATTTTTGCCATCTTCTTGTATTTCTGAATGTAATTTTTCCCTTTGTCCTTATGCGTTCTTCGGTACAACCTCGCAGAGAATTAAATTTTTTCATTATAGCTTTTGTCACCCCAGTATCTACCCATTATTCTGGTAGCAACTTTTTTCTTATGTTTATTTCGGTAATCTATATCGTCATCATACCGTTCCTTGCTCTTTTGTTTGGCTGTCTCAATTTTCCCTTCTCGATACCCCTGATCCGTAACATACCTCTGTTTTGCTCTGTCATATTTCATTTTCTTAAATTCTGGATCACAAGACATCTTAGTAGCAATTCTTACGCCTTCTCGAGCTTTATTGCGCACGGTGGCATTTTTATCTCTTTTAAATAAACTTTTCCTATATTTCAGGATGTTAGCTTTATTTTTTGTGTAGTAAAGTTTTCTATTAGTAGAAATTTGGATTGCTCTATTTTGATATTGTTTTTGGTTATTCTTTCTTTTTTTCCACTCGCGTGAGACCATATTTTTTCAAGGTTTAAAATTATTAAGTACACAATACCCCGTGTCGAGTATCTAAAACCTAGCATAAAAAGACTAATTTTTAAATTTTCAGGTATTTATCTTGTTTGAATTACAAAATTAGTATTATTGGTTAGACACCATAAATATTTTTGCAGTTTACATAATAAGTTTAGCGATTCTGGATTGAAAACTAAAATAATTGCAATTATAAGACAATAATATGGAGATACGTACTTTACGGGTTACAAACCAAAAAAGGTTTGGTTCCAGGATACAATAATAACTTTGAACTGAGATGAAAAAAAATTTTCCTCCAGGAGACAAAATGTAAAACTAATTATAAAATTTTCATGTATTTTTGTTGTTTAAATTAAGAAATTACTATTACTGATTAGGCATCATAAATATTTTTGCAGTTTACATAATAATTTTAGCAATTAAGCCAAAAAAGAAAATTTTGGTTCCAGGAGTTTCGGTTACTATTGAGACAAGTAGCTATTATTACTATAGAGTTCATTACCATGAACTGTTTGATTGCTTCAAAATTGAAATATCTTTGAAAAGACTGCAGCATGAAAATACATCAAAAATGCAATTTTTTTGACAAAATTGATTCTACTTTAAAAAGTATTTTATTTTTAATTACAAAAGTGACTAAATGTTGCAATTTCCTTTAAAATGAGCTATTATATAGCTCTCTATGATTTTTCAGTGCCCAGCTAGCTGAGAAGAAAAATCAAGCGGAAAGAAAAAAATATCCCGTTTGTGGAGAATAACGTGGTAAAAGTCAATTTTCTTGAATTTCAAGCCAATATATTTTCTTTGTTATTCAAGCCAAAGGGCGGTAAGTTTCCTTAATAGGGGTTTCGGACAAGGTGGTTCTAATAGTATACTTTTTGTTTTGATCTGACTCTTTTTTTAGGAGTTAGGGGTTTTATATTTCTTTACTTTGGAGGTGATCGTCTCTTACTAGGTTGCTAGCTACCGCTGCAACCCGGATCTCTTACTAGGTTGCTAGCTACCGCTGCAACCCATATACTGTAAACTTTTGTTTAGGAGTTATTGCTTTTTATTTCTTAAAATTGGACGTGATCGTCTCTTACTAGATTACTAGCAACTGCTGCAACCCAGAAATGGTTATTAGTAGACATAATGGTATACGATTATGATTTATGTACAAAAACCAAATATCTTTGAGAAGACTGCAATATGAAAATACATCAAAAAAGAAGTTTTTAATTAAAAATTTATTCTCTATTAAGAATAATTTATTTTAGTTACAAAATATTTTTAACCCTATTAATTTCCTTTAAAATGAGCCAATGAACAACTCTCTACGACATTCCAGGGCCAAGCTATCTGTGGAAAAGAAGAAAGAAAAAAAATATGCCGTTTAGGCGGAATGTTGTAGTAGCCACCACTTTTCTTGATTTTCAAGCCAATATATTTCCCTTGCTGTTCAAGCCAAAGGACAGAAAGTATTCTACACCGGGGTTTCGGACAAGGCGGTTCTAATGGTGTATTTTTTGTTTTGATCTGACTTTCTTTAGGAGTTATGGGTTTTTATATTGCTAATTGTATACTTTTTTTGTACTAGAAATTTGCTTTAAAATGAGTCACTGAACAATTCTCTACCATTTTCTAGTGCCAAGCTATCGGTGGAAAAGAAGAAAGAAAAAATATGCCGTTTGTGGAGAATAGCGTGGTTAAAGTCAATTTTCTTGATTTTCAAGCCAATAAATTTTCTTTGCTATTCAAGCCAAAGCGCAGTAAGTTTCCTTTATAGGGGTTTCGGACAAGGCGGTTCTAATTGTGTACTTTTTGTATTGATCTTACCTTTTTTAGGAGTTATGGGTTTTATTATTTTTTAACATTGGACGTGATCGTCTTTTACTAGGTTGCTAGCTACCGCTGCAACACGGATCACTTAAAGCGAAAGAAAAACCAAACTAACTTTAAAATTTTTAGGTAATTTTCTGGTTTGAATTAAAAATAAAAATTAATGCACAGACATCATAAATATATTTGCAGTTTGCAGTTAAAGAAACTTGTTCTATTTAAAATTTTTAAGAATTATTCTAGTTTCAGTTAACAAATAAATTTTTTGTTCAAACCCAAGAAAATTACTGCATTTTACAAAATAATGAGTAATTATGTAAAAAAAGCTGTATTGACAAACACCATTTATAATGAACTACATCGGTCCTTTATGTAAATAAAAATTTTGGTTCCAGGAGTTTCGGTTACTATTGAGACAAGTAGCTATTATTACTATAGAGTTCATTACCATGAACTGTTTGATGGCTTCAAAATTCAAATATCTTTGAAAAGACTGCAGCAGGAAAATACATCAAAAATGCAATTTTTTTGACAAAATTGATTCTACTTTAAAAAGTATTTAATTTTTAATTACAAAAGGCACTAGATGTTGCAATTTCCTTTAAAATGAGCTATTATACAGCTCTCTATGATTTTCCAGTGCCCAGCTTGCTGAGAAGGAAAATCAAGTGGAAAGAAAAAATTATCCCGTTTGTGGAGAATAACGTGGTAAAAGTCAATTTGTTTGATTTTCGAGCCAATACATTTTCTTTGTTATTCAAGCAAAAGGGCGCTAAGTTTCCTTCATAGAGGTTTTAGACAAGGCGGTTCTAATGGTGTACTTTTTGTTTTGATCTGACTCTTTGTTTAGGATCTGGGGGGTTTTATATTTCTTTACATTGGAGGTGATCGTCTCTTACTAGGTTGCTAGCTACCGCTGCAACCCGGATCAACGGAAACCATAAAAGTGGTAATTACAAATAATTTTGGTATATAATAATAATAATATTGTATTGAGTTGCTTAAATATTAAGATTAAATAAAGCTCATTTAAATATTTGTAGGAAAGTATCTAGTTACTTTTCATTGAGTGAAATTGTTACTAAGACATCCTAAATATTTTTGCAGTTTAAAAAGTTTTGCAGATTTTTTCTCATACATTTTGCTTTGTCATAACTTAAATACTGTAATCTTAACTCTAGTTAAATTGTCCCTGCAAGTTAGTATAGACAAGACTGCGTTCTTTATTATATACCGCTGGTATACGATTATGTTTGAAAGACTGCAGTGTGAAAAGACATCAAAAATGCAGTTTTTGGTAAAAAAAATTTATTCTCTTTTAGAAATAATTTATTTTAGTTACTATATATTTTTAACCCATTTAATTTCCTTTAAAATGAGCTATTGAACAACCCTCTACGATGTTCCAGTGCCAAGCTATCTCTGGATACAAAAAAAGAAAAAAGAAAAAAAAATATCCCGTTTAGGCAGAATGTTGTAGTAGCTGCCACTTTTCTTGATTTTCAAGCCAATATATTTCCCTTGCTGTTCAAGCCAAGGGACAGAAATTTTACTATACAGGGGTTTCGGACAAGGCGATTCTAATGGTGTACTTTTTGTTTTGATCTGACTCTTTTTTTAGGAACTATGGGTTTTTATATTTCTTAACATTGGACATGATCGTCTCTTACTAGGTTGCTAGCTACCACTGCAGCCCGGATACCGCTGGTATACGATTATGTTTGAAAGACTGCAGTGTGAAAAGACATCAAAAATGCAGTTTTTGGTGGAAAAATTGATCCTGTTTTTGAAATAATTTATTTTAGTTACTATAGATTTTTAACCCAATTAATTTCCTTTAAAATGAAGACATTGAAAAACTCCCTACGATCTTCCAGTGCCAAGCTATCTCTGGAAAAGAAGAAAAAAAGAAAAAGAAAAAAAATATCCCTTTTAGGCAGAATGTTGTAGTAGCTGCCACTTTTCTTGATTTTCAAGCCAATATATTTCCCTTGCTGTTAAAGCCAAAGGGCGGTAAGTTTCCTTTCAAGGGGTTTCAAACAAGGCGGTTCTAATGGTGTACTTTTGAATTTGATCTGACTCCTTTTTTAGGAACTATGGGTTTTTACATTTCTTAACATTGGACGTGATCGTCTCTTACTAGGTTGCTAGCTACCGCTGCAACCCGGATATCATAAAACAATTAATTAGCTTTCTACACGTATCTCATATAGTCTAGTGGCTTAGGATAGTTGGCTCTCAACCTATTAGTTTGGGGTCGAATCACGGTGTGGGAATTATTTTTAAAACAAAATCAGGTGAAATTAATTAGCTAATTTGACAAGACATAGGTAACTAAGGGCAGGAATTCGTTCTTTATTATAATTTTCTATTCACGTCATAGCTCTAATATAAAACTATGATGAAATTCATTATTTATCTAGTACGGTTTCAGACAAGGTAATTCTAATGATGTACTTTTGTTTTGATCTGACTCTATTTTTAGGAGTTTTGTTATATTTCTTAGCATTGGACTGATCGTCTCTTACTAGGTTGCTAGCTACTGCTGCAACCCAAATTCACATATATATTTATTTATGAGAGGCAGCCTGGCCGAGTGGTCCAAGGCACTGGTGTTAGCCACCAGTCTCTTCGGAGGCGTGGGTTCAAATCTTACCGCTGGTATACGATTATGTTTGAAAGACTGCAGTGTGAAAAGACATCGAAAATGCAGTTTTTGGTGGAAAAATTTATTCTCTTTTAGAAATAATTTATTTTAGTTACAAATGGTTTTTAACCCAATTAATTTCCTTTAAAATGAGCTATTGAACAACCCTCTACGATGTTCCAGTGCCAAGCTATCTCTGGATACAAAAAAAAAGAAAAGAGAAAAAAATATCCCGTTTAGGGAGAATAACGTGGTTAAAGTCAATTTTCTTGATTTTCAATCCAATATATTTCCCTTGCTGTTCAAGCCAAGGGACAGAAAGTTTCCTATACAGGGGTTTCGGACAAGGCGGTTCTAATGGTGTACTTTTTGTTTTGATCTTACTCCTTTTTTAGGAGCTATGGGTTTTTATATTTCTTAACATTGGACGTGATCGTCTCTTACTAGGTTGCTAGCTACCGCTGCAACCCGGATTTCATGTAAAACTAGCAAAACATTTTTTAAGCCTGATGAAGATTTAACTAATGCGTCAAAAGTAAGGTTGCAAGTCGACGATTTTGTTTTGGCCTTATTATAATTGGTATGGTGAAATAATAATATGCATATGGCTGTTAAATCATACTTCTTTATGGTTCCATATGGTCTAGTGGCTAGGATAGTTAACTTTCACTTAACAGGCTCGGGTTGGATTCCCGGTGTGGGAAAATTTTTAACTCTATAATCTTCGAAACATTTGAACCTTTGTATAATATAAATACTGTAATCTTAACTATAGTGAAGTTTTGTATGATCTTTATTATATTTGCGTACAAAATAGTTAATCTAAAAAAAAAATTAAGCACAAATGGCGCTAGACCTAGAGATTTCCTTTAAAATGAGCCATTGAACAACTCTCTACGATGTTCCAGTGCCAATCTATTTGTGGAAGAGAAGAAGAGGAAAGAAAATAATATCTCGTTTGTGGAGAATAACGTGGTTAAAGTCAGTTTTCTTGATTTTCAAGCCAATATATTTTCTTTGTCATTCAAGCCAAAGGGTGGTAAGTTTCCTTTATAGGGGTTTCGGACAAGGCGATTCTAATGGTTTACTTTTGTTTTGATCTGACTTTTTTCTTAGGAGTTAGGGGTTTTTATATTTCTTAACACTGGACGTGATCGTCTCTTACTAGGTTGCTAGCTACCGCTGCAACCCGGATAAGCTGAGTATGCAAATTAGTATAAGCAAGAGTTTGTTCTTTATCATATTTACCACGAACTGTTTGATATTATTATGGACTAAAGGTCGTTCTTTATTATAAAAAGTTATTAACCCCATTAATTTTCTTTAAAATGAGCCATTGAACAACTCTCTACGATGTTCCAGTGCCAAGCAATCTGTTGAATTACTAACCTATAATATAATTAAGTGGCGTATAAAATTTAATATAGGCAAGTGGTCGTTCTTTATTATAATGACTACAAAACTATCAATGTTAAGAAGTTTTTCAGGCTGAATATCTGCATTTGCTTGCACATCAACAGGTAGATAATCTATTCTCCCCTTAAGAGCGTCAACAAGTTCTGTTCTAGGTCTCTTCAATGCAGTTACTTGCCCTAATCTTGCGATCGTAAGACAAGGCATTACAAATCGAATCATTGCCATTTCAAAATTATTGCAACACTTTATACATTCCGGTGCACAGTCTATATGAAGGTTATTCAATACTGATCGGACATTCTCCTGACTTTTCAACATTTTCCCAGCACAGTAATCACAGACAAAGAATGAATCTATGGCATCCTATTTCCAACCTGTACATTGAATTAGTTGTTCTCTGTCATCTTTGGGTATATCCTGTTGTAGGTGTTCTAAAATTGTGGCCATCATTACATCAAAACCTTTCTTATTTGAAAGGGATCTTAGACTCTTCAATTGGTATTTTGTCTTTATCTGCTCACAACTGTCACAATGCATTGTGGGGTATACATCCCTGATGTTAGCTACCTTATCAAGGTTCTCACCAAATAATTTTATTATTGTATTTTCATCCACAGAAACTCTAATATTACTATCACCGTTAATGAAGTCTTGGCTATTATTACGACAGAGTTCACTTGACACTTCTTCTATGTAATGACCTAGTTCCTTGTACGAGCCCTCGACTTTTAGTAGATTAATATGTTGTATAATCTTACATTTTGATACTGCCTTATATACGCTATTAATGAAACAGTTCAAGACAGGAAAATGTGGAGCTAGTGCCCTTAGAGAACGCAAATAGCTCTGACATCCCTCATTTGGGCTACAGTATAACGAATGCCCATGCTTTCTTGTGTCCCTGTAATTGATTTCACAATAATCCAAGCCGCCAAGGTAGAAATTAACCACTTTGTCAGTTGAAAATTTTAATGCTATATTATTTTCAAGGATATCAAAAAGAATTTGACATAATTCAATATCCGTCGGATAGAGCTTGCAGATATCAAGGTGACATTGCCAAGTAACCAGCTGCCCAATTTTGGTTTTGAATGTTTACTCAGATTGTTATAGGTGACTTCAGCCATCATAATTTCCTTGTCAGATCTAGTTTTAGAGCATTTTTTCAATAATTGTCTCGTACTTTTCAGGACAGTTTGTTCTACTACACAGAGAATTTTTTGCCAAATATTCAGTAGAACTAAAAGGACTGTTTAAAACACAGTTAGAAATGCTTTTTTCTTGAGTCGGTGTTGCAGGAATTTGTTCTAAATCATTAGTCTTACAAACACATTTACTAATAACCCTAACAGGCTCGTTTTCGCCATAATTGAAAAACATTGCTTTTCCTTCGCTGTTGATAGGTATGCTTGTATATATATTTTTATTGCTGCTACATAAACTGCAATTGCTCCTTCCAAAATTAATATACGAATTTTCTAAGAAGTACGCCTCCGTATATACACTGTGTTGTCGAACATTTTCCATTGCATCTATAAACCTTTCCGCAGTTGCCAATCCATACCTTGGAAGCTTTTCGTTAAACTGACAACATTTCTTTTGGATATTACTATGAAGCTTTGCCAAAGAATTTCTAGCCGACTTTTCAACAGCATCCGCTCTTTCAAAGAGAATTTTAATCTGTAATTTTGAATACTTTTCGTGATCCCGATAAAACATGCGTAAAATGTTTCTCAATTTACAAAGATCAGCCTGCATTTTTGCCATCTTCTTGTATTTCTGAATGTAATTTTTCCTTTTGTCCTTATGCGTTCTTCGGTACAACCTCGCAGAGAATTTAATTTTTTCATTATAGATTTTGTCACCCCAGTAACGCTCCTTGATCTTTTGTTTGGCTGTCTCAATTTTTACTTCTCGATACACCTGGACGGTTGAATACCTTTGCTTTTGGTTTTTCTTATATTTGATGCGGTAATCTTCATCATTGTGATAACTCTCCTTGAACTTTTGTTTGGCTGTCTCAATTTTTCCAGGTCTATAATCTTCATCATTGTGATAACACATCTTGCTGTTTCGTTTTGCTGTCTCAATTATTACTTCTCGATACGCCTGGTCGGTTGAATACCTTTGTTTTGCTCTCTCAATTATTACTTCTCGATACGCCTGGTCGGTTGAATACCTTTGTTTTGCTCTCTCAATTATTACTTCTCGATACGCCTGGTCGGTTGAATACCTTTTCTCAAGTTACTATCTCTGTTGTTTGTGTAGTACTGTTTTTTCAACTTGCGTATAGTTTGCTTTGATCTAACCATTATCTAATCCAGAATGAGAGAATTTACATCTTTGTCGTTCTTAAGTAGTAATTATGACGTCACGGCGTAATGATTTTATTGACGTCATGGTGCAATGATATTATTTCATGACGTCATCAGAAAAAACAATATAATTTCGTGTTTTTCTATTCACGTCATAGCTCTAATATAAAACTTTGATGACATTCATTATTTATCTAGTAGGGTTTCAGACAAGGTAATTCTAACGATGTACTTTTGTTTTGATCTGACTCTATTTTAAGAGTTTTATTATATTTCTTAGCATTGGACTGATCGTCTCTTACTAGGTTGCTAGCTACTGCTGCAACCCAAATTCACATATATATTTATTTATGAGAGGCAGCCTGGCCGAGTGGTCCAAGGCACTGGTGTTAGCCACCAGTCTCTTCGGAGGCGTGGGTTCAAATCTTACCGCTGGTATACGATTATGTTTGAAAGACTGCAGTGTGAAAAGACATCGAAAATGCAGTTTTTGGTGGAAAAATTTATTCTCTTTTAGAAATAATTTATTTTAGTTACTATAGATTTTTAACCCAATTAATTTCCTTTAAAATGAGCTATTGAACAACCCTCTACGATGTTCCAGTGCCAAGCTATCTCTGGATACAAAAAAAAAGAAAAGAGAATAAAATATCCCGTTTGGGGAGAATAACGGGGTTAAAGTCAATTTTCTTGATTTTCAAGCCAATATATTTCCCTTGCTGTTCAAGCCAAGGGACAGAAAGTTTCCTATACAGGGGTTTCGGACAAGGTGGTTCTAATGGTGTACTTTTTGTTTTGATCTGACTCCTTTGTTAGGACCTATGGGTTTTTATATTTCTTAACATTGGACGTGATCGTCTCTTACTAGGTTACTAGCTACCGCTGCAACCCGGAAAAGTTTATCATTTTGATAGCGCTCCTTGATCTTTTGTTTGGCTGTCTCAATTTTTACTTCTCGATACGCCTGGACGGTTGAATACCTTTGCTTTTTGTTTTTCTTATATTTGATGCGGTAATCTTCATCATTGTGATAACTCTCCTTGAACTTTTGTTTGGCTGTCTCAATTTTTGCATGTCTATAATCTTCATCATTGAGATAACACATCTTGCTGTTTCGTTTTGATCTCTCAATTATTACTTCTCGATATGCCTGGTCGGTTGAATACCTTTGCATTTTTCTTTTCAAGTTACTATCTCTGTTGTTTGTGTAGTACTGTTTTTTCAACTTGCGTATAGCTTGCTTGATTGAAACCATTATGTAACCATTAGTTGAATGTTTATGTCACGTATCAAGTATCAAGAGCCTAACAAAAAATTAAACTAAATTTTAAAATTTCAGGTATTTTTCTAGTCTAAATTAAAAGATTAAAACTATTGTTCAGACACCATAAATATTTTTGCAGTTTATAACTTTAGCGATTCTGAACTAAAAACGAAAATAAAATAAAATAAAATTTTTCAATTTTTACGTCACGTCGGTAATTAATTCATATATGGTTATTAGTACACAATAGGTTTTAGATATTACGTCATGTCACTTATTACGTCATATGTGGTTATTAGTAGATAATCGGTAAAATGTTAATTCTTTATTATATAATGATCGATCCTTATGTCCCACCCACTATACAAGTTTGTATAGCCAAGAGTTCGTTCTTTATTGTAAATTACTATTGGCTAGAGTCTGTTCTTTATTATAAATCTTTAAAATTGATTACAAACAGGAAAAAGCCTAAGGCTTTTTCTTCTTTGAAATAGTAAGAGACTAGCCTTAAGCAATCAAATAGCTAACTAAATCAAATGTATGTAATGGGTTTTTATTCCAATGGTCGTCTTTTAATGGAAAATTTTAATATATTGGCCTTAAATATAACTGTATGAGCCTACACTATAGTTAAGTGGCCTATAAAATTTAGTAGAGGCAAGAGGTCATTGTTTATCATAAAAACTCAAAGAATAAGGCAGCTAACTAAGTCCAATATAAGCAATTGTTTGTTCTTCTAATGATCATCTTTTAATTTGAAGTTTCTTACTAGGTTGCTAGCTACCACTTAAACCCGGATTGTGTAATAGGTTGCTAACTACCGCTGCAACCTAGATATTCTTATTTCTGCTACTATGGGCTAAGGTTCGTTCTTTCATGTAATTAAATAAAAAAAAACAAGTTTTTTAAACTGAAAGTAAGGAGCGACAATAAAACTTAAAACGAACAGAAATTATTCTGTATATGAAGGGGGCTGTCCCCTCCTCAACGCCTCGCTCTTTACGCTAAAGTTTGACTCTGTCTCACAACTTTATTTTTTAAAACAATAAAAAACTTTAGCGTAAAGAGCGAGGCGTTGAGGAGGGAACAGCCCCTTTCATATACGGAATAATTTCTGTTCGTTTTAAGTTTTAATGTCGCTCCTTACTTTCAGTTTAAAAAACTTGTTTTTTTTATTTAATTTCTGATCGTTGTTTAGTTAATGCAGGGGATGTTTCCCCCCTCTTTAAAAAATCGATTAAATATTCTCAGGCTCGTAGCCTTTGATGAGTAATACTAAACTTAATAAAATTTATATATTTAGAATCAGCATTATAAACCCATTCTTTTGATATATTTATTGACATCAAAATTCCATTTTTCAAACTTTCGATTACTATTGAGCTGTATCGCTTGTTGTTTTATTGTTTTTTTTTATTACGTATATGTTATTACGAATATAAGGGGGTTCTCCCCTTAGTCAAAACGATGCTCTTTACGGTAAAAGTAAAAAAAAAAATTTGATTCACAAACCCCTGAATCACAAAGGCCGTTTAATTAGAATAGATAGCTCTTTTGAAAGCACTAAAAAAAAACTGTAGCGTAAAGAGCGAGGTATTGACTTGGGGGAGAACCCCCTCACATACGTTATAATTTCTGTTCGTGTTAAGTTCTCATATTACTTCTTACATTTCAGTTGAAAAAACTTGTTTTTTTTTTATTTAATTTCTGATCGTTTTTTAAATAATGCTTGGAAATCCGGTGCCCCCTTCATAGAAATGTCCCTTACCCCAAAGAAACATCCTCCAAGGAAATATTCTCCAGAGTAACCCCCTCCTATAGCCCCCCCCCCTCCAGAAAAAATCCTTCCTGAAAATGGTTGTATACTTCCCAATAACCAATAAATAATGCTGGCAAGTCCGGTGCCCCCTTCATGGCAATTTCCCGTCCCCCATGAAAGCTTCTTTCATGAACAGATCCTCCAACATAACCCCCGACCCCTCCATCCCACCCACAACCAGAAAAAAAATCTCCTGAAAACTTATGTATAATTCCCAATAACCAATACTATATGTTAACATTGGGTAAAGTTCATAACTTTTAGCCCTCCCTCTGGGAACTTCGGGGGATTAAGTCATCCTAAAAGACATATTTATCATATTTTCGACCATGCTGAACAAAATGGCTATCTCAAAATTTTGATCGGGTGACTTTGGGAAAAAAATAAGCGTTGGACGGGGCCCCTTTGCCCTCCATTTTTTTGGTCACTTAAAAAGGGCACTAGAACTTTTAATTTCCGTTCCAATGAGCCCTCCCACGATATTCTAGGACCACTGGGTAGATACGATCACCCCTGGGGGAAAAAAACAAACAGAAAAAAACAAATAAATAAGCATCCATGATGTTTCTTCTGGCGAAAAATAATAATACCACATTTTTGTAGAAAGGAGCTTGAAACCTTTACAGTACGGTTCTCTGATACGCTGAATATGATGGCGTGATTTTTATCAAGGTTCTATAACTTTTAGGGGGTCTTCCCCCCTTTTTTCGAAAATCAGCCAAATATTCTCAGGCGCGTAGCTTTTGATGGGTAGCACTAAACTTTATGAAACTTAAATATTTGAAATCAGCATTGAAATCTGATTCTTTTGATATATCTATTGGTATCAAAAACCCGTTTTCTAGAGTTTCGGTTACCATTGAGTCGGGTCACTCCTTACTTATAGTTCGTTACCACGAACTTTTTGAAACTAGCAAAACATTTTTTAAGTCTGATGAAGATTTAACTAATGATTCAAAAGTAACGTTGCAAGTCGACGATTTTGTTTTGGCCTTATTATAATTGGTATGGTGAAATAATAATATGCATATGGCTCTTAAATCATACTTCTTTATGGTCCCATATGGTTTAGTGCCTAGGATAGTTAACTTTCACTTAACAGGCTCGGGTTCGATTCCCGGTGTGGGAAAATTTTTAACTCTATAATCTTCGAACATTTGAACCTTTTATAATTTATAATGATGTATAATATAAATACTGTAATCTTAACTATAGCGAAGTTGCCTATGCAAGTTAGTATAGGGAAGAGTTCGATCTTTATTATAAATTATAATGTGAAACACTTTGAGAAACTTCATTTAGACAAGGTCGGAAATGATAAACATGATAACGCTGGCTCGGAACATGAGAAAGGTATCGGAAGTGAGCAGGATGTTATCGCTGACAATGCTACTTTGATTGGTAAAAACAGTGGTGATTACACAATTCTGACAATTCAGTAGTAACAATTTTGAAAGTACATCACCTGCTACTGAAAATACTGTTAAGGATTAGGACAGAAGTGAGGCCAAACTGTCATAAAAAATATACGGTAAAAATGCTTATATACGGAATAAGAATTTATTTGCTTTCCTATAGGAATTATCAAAATTAAAGCTGACAATGCTACTCTGATTGGCAAAACAGCGGTGATGACACAAGTGTTAAGAATTCTGAAAGTATAAATTCCCCTCCAGATGAAAACCTTACCTAACGTTTAAACCCTGTATTCTCTGCCCATAATCATTCTCACATGTTTCTTAGTAAGTGCACTCAAGTGCTTAGTAAATCCAGTCCATATGGGGCAAGTTATAATGCAGAAAAAGCACAACTTCAGCTGTTGGCTTAGTTGTACCTGCAGCTACTGGCTTAGCCTTATCTATAGCTGTTGGCTTATTTGTATCTGCAGGTGTTCGCTTAATTCTTCCTGTAGCTGTTGGCTGAGTTATACCTGTTAGCTTTATTGCACATGTATGTGATATCAGATCAATATATAAGTGTGTTGCATCATCGTGTGCATGCTTATTTAGAGTTTGTTCACAAATTTATTATTGGCTAGAGTTCGTTCTTTACTATACAAACAGGAAAAAGCCTACGGCTTTTTCTTCTTTGAAATAGTAAGAGACGAACCTAAAACGATCAAGTAGCTAACTAAGTCCAATGTGTGCAATAATTTTTTTATTCCAATGATCGTCTTTTAATGTATATGCAACCCGGATTATATTAAAAAATTTCAGTTAGTATAGGCTTGAGCTCGTTCTTTATTGTAAACTATGCATGAGAGATCGTTCTTTACTGTATTAAAATTTTAAAGTATTTTTCTGATTTAAATTACAAAATTAAAATTATTGCTCTGACACCATAAATATTTGTGCCGTTTTCAGTTAAATAAAAAAAAGTATTTAAAATTTTCAGGAATTATTCTAGTTTCAGTTGACAAATAAAATATTTTTGTAATTATTTAATAATTTATTTTTATATTTTAGTTACTATAGGCTAGAGTTTGTTCCTTATTGTAATTAAAATGAGTCATTGAACAACTCTCTACGATGTTCGAATGCCAAGCTATCTGTTGAATTACTAACCTATACTATAATTAAGTGGCGTATAAAATTTAGTATAGGCAAGAGGTCGTTCTTTATTATAACAAAGAAAAGAGAAAAAAATATCCCGTTTAGGCAGAATGTTGTAGTAGCTGCCACTTTTCTTGATTTTTTAGTACTGATTTTTTAACTTGCGTCTAGCTTGCTTTGATCTAGCCATTATGTATTCATGAATGAGACCATTTACAGTTTTGACGTTTCTTATATAGTAATTATGACGTCACTGCATCAAAAATACAGTTTTTATTGGAAAAATTTATTCTCTTTTAGAAATAATTTATTTTAGTTACTATAGAATTTTAACACAATTAATTTCATTTAAAATGATCTATTGAACAACCCTCTACGATGTTCCAGTGCCAAGCTATCTCTGGATACAAAAAAAGAAAAAAAAATATCCCGTTTGGGGAGACTAACGTGGTTAAAGTCAATTTTCTTGATTTTCAAACAATATTTTTCCCTTGCTGTTCAAGCCAAGGGACAGAAAGTTCCCTATACAGGGGTTTCGGACAAGGCGGTTCTAATGGTGTACTTTTTGTTTTGATCTGACTCCTTTTTTAGGAGCTATGGGTTTTTATATTTCTTAAGATTGGACGTGATCGTCTCTTACTAGGTTGCTAGCTACCGCTGCAACCCGGAAAAAATTTAGTATAGGCATGAGTTCGTTCTTTATTACAAAAAGAAAAATGATCCCGTATATGCAGAATATCTACTTGTTTGACACAATTTATGATGAACTATATGGATCTTTTATATAACCCATTTACAATGTCGATCCTTTATGTATTAATCGAAAGGTCGGTGGTTCAAGGCCGCCCGGGGTCAATTTGTTTTAGTTTTTAATTCAGCTATAAATAAAACCACGATAGCAATGATGCTTACAACATTCCGTTTTTTAATTCTAATGATGTACTTTTGTTTTGATCTTATTCTATTTTTAGTAGTTTTGGGTTTTTATATTTCTTAGCATTGGACTGATCGTCTCTTGCTAGGTTGCTAGCTACTGCAGCAACCCAGATTCACATATATATTATTTATGAGAGGCAGCCTGGCCGAGTGGTCCAAGGCACTGGTGTTAGCCACCAGTCTCTTTGGAGGCGTGGGTTCAAATCTTACCGCTGGTATACGAGTATGTTTGAAAGACTGCAGTGTGAAAAGACATCAAAAATGCAGTTTTTGGCGGAAAAATTTATTCTCTTTCAGAAATAATTTATTTTAGTTACTATAGATTTTTAACCAAATTAATTTCCTTTAAAATGAGCCATTGAACAACTCTCTACGATGTTCCAGTGCCAAGCTATCTGTGGAAAAGAAAAAAAGAAAAAAAAAATATCCCGTTTAGGCAGAATGTTGTAGTAGCTGCCAGTTTTCTTGATTTTCAAGCCAATATATTTCCCTTGCTGCCAGCCAAGGGACTGAAAGTTTCCTATACAGGGGTTTCGGACAAGGCGGTTCTAATGGTGTACTTTTGAATTTGATCTGACTCCTTTTTTAGGAACTATGGGTTTTTATATTTCTTAACATTGGACGTGATCGTCTCTTACTTGGTTGCTAGCTACCGCTGCAACCCAGATTACTGTAAAACCACAAAATATCAGTTAGTAGGGGACAGAGATCGTTCTTTACTGTAATCAGTTTCCTTTAAAAAGAGCCATTATACAGCCTTCTATGATTTTTCAGTGCCCACCTAGCTGAGAAGAAAAATGGAAAAAAAAACCTGTTGTCGATGTGGAACAACGTGGTTTTAGCCATTTTTCTTGATTTTCAGCCAATATATTTTCCTTGTTTTTCAAGCCAATGGACGGTTCCTAGATAGGGGTACTGGACAATGCGGTTCTAAAAGTGAGCTTTGTTTTTTGATCTGATTCTAGTTTTAGGAGTTGTGGAATATTTTATTTTTTACTATTGGACATGATTGTCTCTTACTAGGTTGCTAGCTACCGCTGCAACAAAGATAAAAAAATGGATTGGTGAATTGAAACTAGTGTAATTGCTGAAAATTTTAATTAAAATAATTTTATAACATGGATCGCTAAAGTCATTATGTAAACTGCAAAAATATTTATGGTATCGGAGCAATAATTTCAATTTTTTAGTTAAAACTAGAAAAACACCTGAAAATTTTTATATTAGTTTTAATTTTTGATAGGGTCTTGATACTTGACACGTCGTTTTATGGGAATTAATAATTTTTAGAGAATGAAATTTATATTTGATGTAACTCCAGTGTTTTACACTGTTGCAACTGTGGGAGTATTATATTACTTAGAAAGGAAAAAGAATGTGCAAGTTTTGGATGATATTGGTATAATTGCTGAAAAGTGTATTGGCAGTATAAGAGGATTATTTTCCAAAGTAATTGAAGATAAGAACAAGGAAAAGGTAGAATATGTCCCAGAAAATGATAAAAAAGAGGATTTCCTAGAAACAATTAAAACGAAAATAATTTCAACCTGTCTCACAAGTGATCCAATAAAAGAAAAAGTGACGGGTCTTGAAGTTGTAGCAGATTCGTTGCGTGGCAAAGAACAAACAAATGAAAGTGAAACCGACCAATGTAAAAGGGATCCCTGCGATGATGCTTTCAAAAAAGAACAAAAAATGACTCGAAAGAACTCTCTAATCAAGCCAATAAGAACCGACGAAGAAACAAAAATCTGGTTGGAAAAACTGGATAACTTAAACAGAAATAACCCGTAGTGTTCAGTTCCACACGTAAATGTAAGCTCAGTTTTATGAGTAAATATACCAGTGTATAGTTTTTTATGTATCAGTGTTAACTTGTTTAACAGTGTTAACATGTTAAAAAGTGTTAACCAGTTTAACAGTGTTAACATGTGTAAATGTATCAGTAATCAGTTCAATACGTAAATGTGCCAGTTTTCGTTCTATATGTAAATTTATTACCCCAGTTACTATGGGCTACAGTACGTTTCTTATTGCAAAACTATAAGGATCTTTAATGTATTTTTTTAATGAACTAGATGGATTTCTTATGTAATAATTTATTCTAATATTTTAGTTACCATATGCTAGAGTTCGTCCCTTATTATAACAAACAGGAAAAAGCCTACGGCTTTTTCTTCTTTGAAATAGCAAGAGACGAACCTCAAATAATCAAGTAGCTAACTAAGGCCAATGTATGCAATGAATGGTCTGTTATTCCAATGATCGTCTTTTAATGTAATTGGATATTCTTTAATTTCCGGGATAATTACTAACCTATATTATAGTTAAGTGGCCTATAAAATTTATTATAAAACCTTACTAACCTATACTATAGTTAAGTGGCCTATAAAATTTATTATAGGCAAGAGGTCGTTCTTTATTATAAATTAAGTCATAAACCTATTGTGTACTATTATTAGTACACAATAGGTTTTAGATATTACGTCATGTCACTTATTACGTCATATATGGTTATTAGTAGATAATCGGTAAAATTCGTTCTTTATTATAATTTTAGTAGATTGCACCAACTGTGGTAACCATGATTTTTCAAAACGCAGCATGGTCTTCGTCGCTATTTACTATGAGATAGACTTCGGTCCTTACTGTAATATCTGTGGAATTACTAACCTATACTATAGTTAAGTGGCGTATAAAATTTATTATAGGCAAGAAGTCATTCTTTGTAATAATTTTTAACCCCATTCATTTCCTATAAAATTAATAAGTACTGTATGAGATTTTCTACACCAGCACCATTTATGATGAACCATATCGATCCTTTATGTAAATAAAACTAATTTTAACATTTTCAGGTATTTTTCTAGCTAGAATTGAAATATTCAAACTATTGCTCGGATACCATGGATATTTTGCAGTTTACACAAGCTGCAAAGAACGCATAAGGGCAAAATTAAAAATTATATTCAGAAGTCCAAAAACATGGCAACAATGCTGGCTGATCTTAGTAAATTTAGAAAAATTTTACGAATTTTTTACCGGGATTACGAAAAATATTCAAAATTAAAGATTAAATTTATCTCTGAAAGAATGGATTTTGTTGAAAAGTCAGCTAGAGATGCTTTCGCAAAACTTCATAGTAATATCCAAAAGAAATGATGCATTTTTGGTGAAAAGCTTCCAAGGTATGAACCGGCAACTGTGGAACAGTTTATAGATGTAATGGGAAATTTTATAGATCACTGTGAATATATGGAGGCATAATTGTTCTTTACTTAGTTTCAGCTTTAATTCGATGATCCAGACTTTATGTACTAACTACATCCAAAGACTATGACGTCATTGATTAATATTGTATATAAAAAATTAAGTTTTTCGTAAAAAAAATTAATTAAAAAAAAAATTAAGTACAAATAGCGCTAGATCTAGAGATTTCCTTTAAAATGAGCCATTGAACAACTCTCTACGATGTTCCAGTGCCAAGCTATCTGTGGAAAAGAAAGAAAGAAAAAATATCCCGTTTGTGGAGAATAACGTGGTTAAAGTCAATTTTCTTGTTTATCAAGCCAATATATTTTCTTTGTTATTCAAGCCGCAGGGCGGTAAGTTTCCTTTATAGGGGTTTCGGACAAGGCGGTTCTAATGGTGTACTTTTTGTTTTGATCTGACTCTGTTTTTAGGAGTTAGGGGTTTTTATATTTCTTAACATTGGACGTGATCGTCTCTTACTAGGTTGCTAGCTACCGCTGCAACCCGGATATAGTTTTTAGTGGAAAAATTTATCCTGTTTTAAAAATAATTTGTTTTAGTTACAAAAGGTTTTTAACCTAATTAATTTCCTTTAAAATAAGCCATTGAACGGTTCTCTACGATGTTCCACTGCCAAGCTATCTGTGGAAAAGAAGAAGAAGAAAGAAAAAAATATTCCGTTTGTGGAGAATAATGTGGTTAGTCAATTTTCTTGATTTTCAAGCAAATATATTTTCTTTGTTATTCAAGCCAAAGGGCGGTAAGTTTCCTTTATAGGGGTTTCGGACAAGGCGGTTCTAATGGTGTACTTTTTTAGGAGTTAGGGGTTTTTACATTTCTTAACATTGGACGTGATCGTCTCTTACTAGGTTGCTAGCTACCACTGCAATCCGGACAGTACGAAAAGACATCAAAAATACAGTTTTTAGTGGAAAAATTTATCCTGTTTTAAAAATAATTTGTTTTAGTTACAAAAGGTTTAATAACCCAATTTATTTCCTTTAAAATAAGCCATTGAACAGCTCTCTACGATGTTCCAGTTCTAAGCTATCTGTGGAAAGGAAGAAGAAGAAAGAAAAAAATATCCCGTTTGTGGAGAATAACGTGGTTAAAGTCAATTTTCTTGATTTTCAAGCCAATATATTTTCTTTGTTATTCAAGCCAAAGGGCGGTAAGTTTCCTTTATAGGGGTTTCGGACAAGGCAGTTCTAATGGTGTACTTTTTGTTTTGATCTGACTTTTTTTTGAGTTAGGGGTTTTTATATTTCTTAACATTGGACGTGATCGTCTCTTACTAGGTTGCTAGCTACCGCTGCAACCCGGATCTTGTAGTAATCATCTTTTAATGTAAAATATATATCTTAACAATGGGCGTTTTCGTCTCTTACTAGGTTGCTAGCTACCACTGCAACCCGGATTTTCATCTCTTACTAGATTGCTAGCCTCCGCTGCAACTGATATGATAATGGCAGTTGCAACTGGGGTTCATTCTATGCTGTATGATTACAAACAGGAAAAAGCCTATGGCTTTTTCTCCTTTGAAGTAGTAAGAAACGAACCTTAAACAATCAAGTAGCTAACTAAGTCCAATGTATGCGATTGTTTTTTTTATTCTAATGATCGTATTTTAATTTAATTAGCCACCAGTACTCTTCGGAGGCGTGGGTTCAAATCTTACCGCTGGTATACGATTATGATTTGTGTACAAAAATCAAATATCTTTGAAAAGACTGCAGTATGAAAAGACATCAGAAATGCAGTTTTTATTGGAAAAATTTATTCTCTTTTAGAAATAATTTATTTTAGTCACAATAGATTTTTAGCTTAAATAATTTCCTTTAAAATGAGCCATTGAACAACTCTCTATGATGTTCCAGTGCCAAGCTATCCGTTGAAAATAAAAAAAGAAAAAAGAAAAAAAATATGCCGTTTAGGTAGAATTTTATAGTAGCTGCCACTATTCTTCATTTTCAAACCAATATATTTCCCTTGCTGTTCAAGCCAAGGAACAGAATGTTTTCTATACAGGGGTTTCGCACAAGGCGGTTCTAATAGTGTACTTTTTGTTTTGATCTGACTCCTTTTTTAGGAGCTATGGGTTTTTATATTTTTTAACATTGGACGTGATCGTCTCTTACTAGGTTGCTAGCTACCGCTGCAACCCGGATTCTTTATTATAGAACTGCAGCTTCAAATCCTGCCAGAGGCAATTTTTACAGATTTATCTATTTAAAGTCTAAATAAAACTTCTATTAATTATCACTACATTAGATCCTCTTGACGGACATCGATCCTTTATGTAATTTATTTTAGTTACTATAGATTTTTAACCCAATTAATTTCCTTTAAAATGAGCTATTGAACAACCCTCTACGATGTTCCAGTGCCAAGCTATCTCTGGATACAAAAGAAAAAAAAAAGAAAAAAAGAAAAAAATATCCCGTTTAGGCAGAATGTTGTAGTAGCTGCCACTTTTCTTGATTTTCAAGCCAATATATTTCCCTTGCTGTTCAAGCCAAGGGACAGAAATTTTACTATGCAGGGGTTTCGGACAAGGCGGTTCTAATGGTGTACTTTTTGTTTTGTTCTGACTCCTTTGTTAGGAACTATGGGTTTTTATATTTCTTAACATTGGACGTGATCGTCTCTTACTAGGTTGCTAGCTACCGCTGCAACCCGGAAAAGACATCAAAATGCAGTTTTTGGTGGAAAAATTTATTCTCTTTTAGAAATAATTTATTTTAGTTACTATAGATTTTTAACCCAATTAATTTCCTTTAAAATGAGCTATTGAACAACCCTCTACGATGTTCCAGTGCCAAGCTATCTCTGGATACAAAAGAAAAAACAAAAGAAAAAAAAAGAAAAAAATATCCCGTTTAGGCAGAATGTTGTAGTAGCTGCCACTTTTCTTGATTTTCAAGCCAATGTATTTCCCTTGCTGTTCAAGCCAAGGGACAGAAATTTTACTATGCAGGGGTTTCGGACAAGGCGGTTCTAATGGTGTACTTTTTGTTTTGATCTGACTCTTTTTTTAAGAACTATGGGTTTTTATATTTCTTAACATTGGACGTGATCGTCTCTTACTAGGTTGCTAGCTACCGCTGCAACCCGGATACCATAACAACCAGGATGACGTCAGTTACAACTTGGGTTTCGTTTTATGCTATATCATTACAAACAGGAAAAAGCCTACGGCTTTTTCTTCTTTGAAATAGTAAGAGACGAACCTCAAGCAATCAAGTAGCTAACTAAGTCCAATGTATGCAGTGGTATGCTATTCCAATGATCGTCTTTTAATGTAATTGACAAATCAGATTTTTTTTTAAACCCTAAAAAAGCTACTGAATTTTATAAAGTTATATCTAAATGTTTTTATAATGTTATAATTATTTGAAGAAAATAGGACTATTTTGATACAAATCTTCGCATGCAAATGATGTAAATAACATTTGCTACTAGAGTGTTACAGAAAAATGAAGCTTTTCATAAGAAAATTGATTCTATTTAAATTTTTATCACAAAAGGTACTAGATATTGCAATTTTCTTTAAAACGAGCCATTAAATCCCCGGTAGCTGCGGAAAAAATCGGAAAAAAGATGCCGTTTATGCAGACATCGTAGTTCAAGTAACTTATCTTGTTTTTTAAGCCAATAGATTTTCCTCGTTATTCAAGTTCAGGGACGGTAAGTTTCCTATATAGGGGTTTCAGACAAGGTGATTCTAAAAGTGTATTTCTTGTTTTGATCTGACACTGTTTTCAGGAGCTATGAGCTATTAATTTTCTCAAAATTGAATGTGATCGTCTCTTACTAGGTTCCTAGCTACCACTGCAACCTGGATACAGTTACTATGAGCTAGCGTTCGTTCTTTATCATAATTAGTAGATAATCGGTAAAATATTCGTTCTTTATTATAACTTAACATTGGACCTGATCGTCTCTTACTAGGTTGCTAGCTACCGCTGCAACCCGGATACACCTGGAACCACCATATATCAGTTAGTATGGGAGAGAGATCGTTCTTTACTGTAATACACCACAGACCTCTTTTTCTTTTCCCTGCTGCAACAGTTACTATGAGATAGACTTCGGTCCTTATTCTAATTTTCAGGACAGTTTGTTCTACTACACAGAGAATTTTTTGCCAAATATTCAGTAGAACTAAACGAACTGTTTAAAACACAGTTGGAAATGCTTTTTTCTTGAGTCGGTGTTCCAGGGCTTTGTTCTAAATCATTAGTCTTACAAACACATTTAATAATAACCCTAACAGGCTAGTTTTCGCCATAATTGAAAAACATTGCTTTTCCTTCGCTGTTGATAGGTATGCTTGTATATATATTTTTATTGCTGCTACATAAACTGCAATTGCTCCTTCCAAAATTAATATACGAATTTTCTAAGAAGTACGCCTCCGTATATTCACTGTGTTGTCGAACATTTTCCATTGCATCTATAAACTGTTCCGCAGTTGCCAATCCATACCTTGGAAGCTTTTCGTTAAACTGACAACATTTCTTTTGGATATTGCTATGAAGCTTTGCCAAGGCATTTCTAGCTGACTTTTCAACAGCATCCGCTCTTTCAAAGAGAATTTTAATCTGTAATTTCGAATACTTTTCGTGATCCCGATAAAACATGCGTAAAATGTTTCTCCATTTACAAAGATCAGCCTGCATTTTTGCCATCTTCTTGTATTTCTGAATGTAATTTTTCCCTTTGTCCTTATGCGTTCTTCGGTACAACCTCGCAGAGAATTTAATTTTTTCATTATAGCTTTTGTCACCCCAGTATCTACCCATTATTCTGGTAGCAACTTTTTTCTTATGTTTGTTTCGGTAATCTATATCGTTATCATACCGTTCCTTGCTCTTTTGTTTCGCTGTCTCAATTTTCCCTTCTCGATACCCCTGATCCGTAAGATACCTCTGTTTTGCTCTGTCATATTTCATTTTCTTAAATCCTGGATCACAAGACATCTTAGTAGCAATCCTTACGCGTGCTCGAGCTTTATTGCGTTTGGTGGCATTTTTATCTCTTTTAAATAGACTTTTCTGATATTTCAGGATGTTAGCTTTATTTTTTGTGTAGTAAAGTTTTCTATTAGTAGAAATTTGGATTGTTCTATTTTGATATTGTTTTTGGTTATTCTTTCTTTTTTTCCACTCGCGTGAGACCATATTTTTTCAAGGTTTAAAATTATTAAGCACACAAAATCCCGTGTCGAGTATCTAAAACCTAGCATAAAACAAAACTAATTTTAAAATTTTCAGGTATTTATCTTGTTTGAATTACAAAATTAGTATTATTGGTTAGACACCATAAATATTTTTGCAGTTTACATAATAAGTTTAGTGATTCTGGACTGAAAACTAAAATAATTGCAATTATGAGACAATAATATGGAGATATGTACTTTACGGGTTACAAACCAAAAAAAGTTTGGTTCCAGGATACAATAATAAATTTGAACTGAGATGAAAAAAAAATTTCTTCCAGGAGACAAAAAGCAAAACTAATTTTAGAATTTTCATGTATTTTTGTTGTTTAAATTAAAAAATTACTATTACTGATTAGGCATCATAAATATTTTTGCAGTTTACATAATAATTTTAGCGATTAAGCCAAAAAAGAAAATTTTGGTTCCAGGAGTTTCGGATACTATTGAGACAAGTAGCTATTATTACTATAGAGTTCATTACATGGACTGTTTTATTGCTTCAAAATTCAAATATCTTTGAAAAGACTGCAGTATGAAAATACATCAAAAATGCAATTTTTTTGACAAAATTGATTCTACTTTAAAAAGTATTTTATTTTTAAATACAAAAGTGACTATATGTTGCAATTTCCTTTAAAATGAGCTATTATACAGCTCTCTATGATTTTCCAGTGCCCAGCTAGCTGAGCAGAAAAAAAAAGCGGAAAGAAAAAATATCCCGTTTGTGGAGAATAACGTGGTAAAAGTCAATTTTCTTGATTTTCAAGCCAATATATTTTCTTTGTTATTCAAGCCAAAGGGCGGTAAGTTTCCTTTATAGAGGATTCGGACAAGGCGGTTCTAATGGTGTACTTTTTGTTTTGATCTGACTCTTTTTTAGGAGTTGGGGGGTTTTATATTTCTTGACATTGGAGGTGATTACTAGGTTGCTAGCTACCGCTGCAACCCGGATAACTGTACTAGCCTATACTATAGTTAAGTGGCCTATAAAATTTAGTATAGGCAAGAGGTCGTTCTTTATTATAAAAACTTCTATTAATAACGACTAGACTAACATCATTTATGATGAACTATATCGATCCTTTATGTATAATATAATTTGTTCTTTAACATAAAGTTCATTAATCAGATATTTTAAAATATCCTACATGGTTTAGTTGTAAAGATAGCTGGCTCTCACCCAGTTGGCCCAAGTTTTATTCCTGGCATGTTTATTTTCACTTATGATGATTTCTTAAGGAACAACTATCAATAAAACCATGATACTTATATAATTCCTGTTTATAGTATCGATCCCTTATGTAAAACATCGGCGAGAATTTGTAATATATTGAATTTAAAGTTAAAATTAAAAGAAGAAACTAATTTTAGTTACCTCCTTGCTAAAATAATGAAGATAATATGAATGAACCTCAGGGACCAGTTTGTTGTTTATTATAACTTTATGTAAACCCTGATTAGAAACAGGCAAAACCCTACGGCTTTTTCTTCTTTGGAATAGTAAGCGACAAACCTCAAAAAATCAGGCAGCTAACTAAGTCCAGTATATGCAATTTTGTGTTCTTCTAACGATCGTCTTTTAATATAATTTTATTACTTCAGTTACTATGGGCTATAGTTCGTTTCTTAATGTAAGCAACCCGGATAATGTAACATATCAGTTACTATGGGAGAGAGATCGTTCTTTACTGTATAAATTAAAAAATTACTATTACTGATTAGGCATCATAAATATTTTTGCAGTTTACATAATAATTTTAGCGATTAAGCCAAAAAAGAAAATTTTGGTTCCAGGAGTTTCGGTTACTATTGAGACAAGTAGCTATTATTACTATAGAGTTCATTACATGGACTGTTTTATTGCTTCAAAATTCAAATATCTTTGAAAAGACTGCAGTATGAAAATACATCAAAAATGCAATTTTTTTGACAAAATTGATTCTACTTTAAAAAGTATTTTATTTTTAAATACAAAAGTGACTAGATGTTGCAATTTCCTTTAAAATGAGCTATTATACAGCTCTCTATGATTTTCCAGTGCCCAGCTAGCTGAGCAGAAAAAAAAGCGGAAAGAAAAAATATCCCGTTTGTGGAGAATAACGTGGTAAAAGTCAATTTTCTTGATTTTCAAGCCAATATATTTTCTTTGTTATTCAAGCCAAAGGGCGATAAGTTTCCTTTATAGAGGATTCGGACAAGGCGGTTCTAATGGTGTACTTTTTGTTTTGATCTGACTCTGTTTTTAGGAGTTGGGGGGTTTTATATTTCTTAACATTGGAGGTGATCGTCTCTTACTAGGTTGCTAGCTACCGCTGCAACCCGGATTAACATTGGACGTGATCGTCTCTTACTAGGTTGCTAGCTACCGCTGCAACCCGGATTATTCCAATGATGGTCTTTTAATGTAATATATTCAAGCCAAAGGGCGGTAAGTTTCCTTTATAGAGGATTCGGACAAGGCGGTTCTAATGGTGTACTTTTTGTTTTGATCTAACCTCTTTTTTTAGGAGTTGGGGGGTTTTATATTTCTTAACATTGGAGGTGATCGTCTCTTACTAGGTTGCTAGCTACCGCTGCAACCCGGATACCGCTGCAACCCAGATATGGGCGAGAGATTGTTCTTTACTGTAATTAAAGGTAGAACTCTTTCTAATTGATTACAAACAGGAAAAGCCTACGGTTTTTCTTCTTTGAAATAGTAAGAGACTAAGAAAAGAGTATGCCCAGCTATCACTGTGAATATATGGAGGCATAATTGTCCTACTTAGTTTCAGCTTAAATTCGATGATCGACCCTTTATGTAAAACCTGAATCAAGTAGCTAACTAAGTCCAATGTATGCAATGGTGTGTAATTCTAATGATGGTCTTTTAGTGTAAATTTACTAACCTAGACTATAGCTAAGTGGCCAATAAAATTTATATAGGCAAGAGGTCGTTCTTTATTATAATCCCTTCTCGATACCCCTGATCCGTAAGATACCTCTGTTTTGCTGTCATATTTCATTTTCTTAAATCCTGGATCACAAGACATCTTAGTAGCAATCCTTACGCGTGCTCGAGCTTTATTGCGTTTGGTGGCATTTTTATCTCTTTTAAATAAACTTTTCTTATATTTCAGGATGTTAGCTTTATTTTTGTGTAGTAAAGTTTTCTATTAGTAGAAATTTGGATTGTTCTATTTTGATATTGTTTTTGGTTATTCTTTCTTTTTTTCCACTCGCGTGAGACCATATTTTTTCAAGATTTAAAATTATTAAGCACACAAAATCCCGTGTCGAGTATCTAAAACCTAGCATAAAACAAAACTAATTTTAAAATTTTCAGGTATTTATCTTGTTTGAATTACAAAATTAGTATTATTGGTTAGACACCATAAATATTTTTGCAGTTTAAATAATAAGTTTAGTGATTCTGGACTGAAAACTAAAATAATTGCAATTATGAGACAATAATATGGAGATATGTACTTTACGGGTTACAGGATACAATAATAAATTTGAACTGAGATGAAAAAAAAATTTCTTCCAGGAGACAAAAAGCAAAACTAATTTTAGAATTTTCATGTATTTTTGTTGTTTAAATTAAAAAATTACTATTACTGATTAGGCATCATAAATATTTTTGCAGTTTACATAATAATTTTAGCGATTAAGCCAAAAAAGAAAATTTTGGTTCCAGGAGTTTCGGTTACTATTGAGACAAGTAGCTATTATTACTATAGAGTTCATTACATGGACTGTTTTATTGCTTCAAAATTCAAATATCTTTGAAAAGACTGCAGTATGAAAATACATCAAAAATGCAATTTTTTTGACAAAATTGATTCTACTTTAAAAAGTATTTTATTTTTAAATACAAAAGTGACTAGATGTTGCAATTTCCTTTAAAATGAGCTATTATACAGCTCTCTATGATTTTCCAGTGCCCAGCTAGCTGAGCAGAAAGAAAAAGCGGAAAGAAAAAAATATCCCGTTTGTGGAGAATAACGTGGTAAAAGTCAATTTTCTTGATTTTCAAGCCAATATATTTTCTTTGTTATTCAAGCCAAAGGGAGGTAAGTTTCCTTTATAGAGGATTCGGACAAGGCGGTTCTAATGGTGTACTTTTTGTTTTGATCTGACTCTTTTTTTAGGAGTTGGGGGGTTTTATATTTCTTAACATTGGAGGTGATCGTCTCTTACTAGGTTGCTAGCTACCGCAGCAACCCGGATGACAATCATTATTGATCTAGTAGGGTTTCAGACAAGGTAGTTCTAATGATGTACTTTTGTAACTATATACTATATATTACCTATACTATAGTTAAGTGGCCAATAAAATTTAGTATAGGCAAAAGGTCGTTCTTTATTATATAAAACGTGGTTGAAGTCAATTTTCTTGATTTTCAAGCCAATATATTTCCCTTGCTGTTCAAGCCAAGGGACAGAAAGTTTCCTATACAGGGGTTTCGGACAAGGCGGTTCTAATGGTGTACTTTTTGTTTTGATCTGACTCCTTTGTTAGGAACTATGGGTTTTTATATTTCTTAACATTGGACGTGATCGTCTCTTACTAGGTTGCTAGCTACCACTGCAACCCGGAAAATAGATAATTTCAGTTAGCATTGTCATGTCGTTCTTTACTGTAATAACTAAATCAAATGTATGTAATGGGTTTTTATTCCAATGGTCGTCTTTTAATGGAAAATTTTAATATATTGGCCTTAAATATAACTGTGCTAGCCTACACTATTGTTAAGTGGCCTATAAAATTTAGTAGATGCAGGAGGTCGTTCTTTATTATAAACTTTAGTGTACAACTGTGGAACAGTTTACAGATGTAATGGGAAATTTTATACATCACTGTGAATATATGTAGGCATAATTGTTCTTTACTTAGTTTCAGCTTTAATTCGATGATCCAGACTTTATGTACTAACTACATCCAAAGACTATGACGTCATTGATTAATATTGTATATAAAAAATTAAGTTTTTCGTAAAAAAAAATTAATTTAAAAAAAAAAATTAAGTACACATAGCGCTAGATCTAGAGATTTCCTTTAAAATGAGCCATTGAACAACTCTCTACGATGTTCCAGTGCCAAGCTATCTGTGGAAAAGAAAGAAAAAAATATCCCGTTTGGGGACAATAACGTGGTAAAAGTCTATTTTCTTGATTTTCAAGCCAATATATTTTCTTTGTTATTCAAGCCAAAGGGCGGTAAGTTTCCTTTATGGAGGATTTGGACAAGGCGGTTCTAATGGTGTACTTTTTGTTTTGATCTGACTCTGTTTTTAGGAGCTACGGGTTTTTATATTTCTTAACATTGGAGGTGATCGTCTCTTACTAGGTTGCTAGCTACCGCTGCAACCCAGACTAGGTTTCAGCCATCTCTACAGCCATGATACTATTGGAAATTAAATAATCCCTATTTATGTTTTAGTTAACATGGACAAGGTGTCGTTCTTTATTGTATATTCAAGCCAAAGGGCGGTAAGTTTCCTTTATAGAGGATTCGGACAAGGCGGTTCTAATGGTGTACTTTTTGTTTTGATCTAACTCTTTTTTTAGGAGTTGGGGGGTTTTATATTTCTTAACATTGGAGGTGATCGTCTCTTACTAGGTTGCTAGCTACCGCTGCAACCCGGATACCGTTGCAACCCAGATATGGGCGAGAGATTGTTCTTTACTGTAATTAAAGGTAGAACTCTTTCTAATTGATTACAAACAGGAAAAGCCTACGGTTTTTCTTCTTTGAAATAGTAAGAGACTAAGAAAAGAGTATGCCCAGCTATCACTGTGAATATATGGAGGCATAATTGTCCTACTTAGTTTCAGCTTAAATTCGATGATCGACCCTTTATGTAAAACCTGAATCAAGTAGCTAACTAAGTCCAATGTATGCAATGGTGTGTAATTCTAATGATGGTCTTTTAGTGTAAATTTACTAACCTAGACTATAGTTAAGTGGCCTATAAAATTTAGTATAGGCAAGAGGTCGTTCTTTATTATAAATTCACATATATATTTATTTATGAGAGGCAGCCTGGCCGAGTGGTCCAAGACACTGGTGTTAGCCACCAGTCTCTTCGGAGGCGTGGGTTCAAATCTTACCGCTGGTATACGATTATGTTTGAAGGACTGCAGTGTGAAAAGACATCAAAAATGCAGTTTTTGGTGGAAAAATTTATTCTCTTTTAGAAATAATTTATTTTAATTACTATAGATTTTTAACCCAATTAATTTCCTTTAAAATTTGCTATTGAACAATCCTCTACGAAGTTCAAGTGCCAAGCTATATCTGGATACAAAAAAAGAAAAAAAAATATCCCGTTTGTGGAGAATAACGTGGTTAAAGTCAATTTTCTTGATTTTCAAGCCAATATATTTCCCTTGCTGTTCAAGCCAAGGGACAGAAAGTTTCCTATACAGGAGTTTCGAACAAGGTAGTTCTAATGGTGTACTTTTTGTTTTGATCTGACTCCTTTGTTAGGAACTATGGGTTTTTATATTTCTTAACATTGGACGTGATCGTCTCTTACTAGGTTGCTAGCTACCGCTGCAACCCGGATTGCTAGCTACCGCTGCAACCCGGATATTTCTTAACATTATACGTGATCATCTCTTACTTGGTTGATAGCTACCGCTGCAACCCGGATGAAAATCAAGAAAAGTGGCAGCTACTACAACATTCTGCCTAAACGGGATATTTTTTTCTTTCTTTCTTGTTATCCAGAGATAGCTTTGCACTGGAACATCGTAGAAAGTTGTTCAATGGCTCATTTTAAAGGAAATTAATTGGGTTAAAAACTTTTTGTAACTAAAACAAATTATTTTAAAACAGGATAAATTTTTTCACTAAAAACTTTATTTTTGATGTCTTTCCATACTACTGTCTTTTTAAAGACATTTATTTAACACTTAAGTTACTATGGGTTACAGTTCGTTCCTTATTGTATTCTATTCAGGAGTTACTTTAGTTTTTACTATGGGGCTTGATCGTCTTTTACTAGTTTGCTGCAACCTGGATTCTTAACGTTGGACGTAATCGTCGCTTACTAGGTTGCTAGCTACCGCTGCAACCTTTTAATATTTATCATAAACCATTCAGTTAGTATAGACTAAAGTTCGTTCTTTATTATAATTTGAATTACAAAATTAGTATTATTGGTTAGACACCATAAATATTTTTGCAGTTTAAATAATAAGTTTAGTGATTCTGGACTGAAAACTAAAATAATTGCAATTATGAGACAATAATATGGAGATATGTACTTTACGGGTTACAGGATACAATAATAAATTTGAACTGAGATGAAAAAAAAATTTCTCCCAGGAGACAAAAAGCAAAACTAATTTTAGAATTTTCATGTATTTTTGTTGTTTAAATTAAAAAATTACTATTACTGATTAGGCATCATAAATATTTTTGCAGTTTACATAATAATTTTAGCGATTAAGCCAAAAAAGAAAATTTTGGTTCCAGGAGTTTCGGTTACTATTGAGACAAGTAGCTATTATTACTATAGAGTTCATTACATGGACTGTTTTATTGCTTCAAAATTCAAATATCTTTGAAAAGACTGCAGTATGAAAATACATCAAAAATGCAATTTTTTTGACAAAATTGATTCTACTTTAAAAAGTATTTTATTTTTAAATACAAAAGTGACTAGATGTTGCAATTTCCTTTAAAATGAGCTATTATACAGCTCTCTATGATTTTCCAGTGCCCAGCTAGCTGAGCAGAAAGAAAAAGCGGAAAGAAAAAAATATCCCGTTTGTGGAGAATAACGTGGTAAAAGTCAATTTTCTTGATTTTCAAGCCAATATATTTTCTTTGTTATTCAAGCCAAAGGGAGGTAAGTTTCCTTTATAGAGGATTCGGACAAGGCGGTTCTAATGGTGTACTTTTTGTTTTGATCTGACTCTTTTTTTAGGAGTTGGGGGGTTTTATATTTCTTGACATTGGAGGTGATCGTCTCTTACTAGGTTGCTAGCTACCGCTGCAACCCGGATCTGACTCTTTTCTCAGGAGTTAGGGGTTCTTATATTTCTTAACAATGGACGTGATCGTCTCTTACTAGGTTGCTAGCTAACGCTGCAACCCGGATAAACTATGGACTAAAGTTCGTTCTTTAATGTAAAAATTCGATGATCGAGCCATTATGTATAACCCGGATTAAAAAATTATTATCATATCTTATATGTAACTTTTATTTTATAAGTCATCCATAGTCTAATGGTAAGTATGCCCACTTTTTATTGGGAGAAGGGGGTTCGATTCCCCGTCGGGAAGAACTTTTAATATGTTGAATTAAAAGCACTATCTTTTCAATCTAAAATTTAAAAAAGAAACTTGTTTATTTACATTCTAGCTAAGATAATGAAGATAATATGAATGAACCGCAGTGTTCAGTTTCTTTGGACTTGAGTTCGTTTTTTAACTATAAATACAAACAGGAAAAAGCCTACGGCTTTTTCTTCTTTTAAATAGTAAGAGACGAAACTCAAACAATCAAGTAGCTAACTAAGTCCAATGTATGGAATGGTTTGTTATTTCAGTGATCGTCTTTTAATGTAACAAACCAAAAAAAGCTTGGTTCCAGGATACAATAATAAATTTGAACTGAGATGAAAAAAAAATTTCTTCCAGGAGACAAAAAGCAAAACTAATTTTAGAATTTTCATGTATTTTTGTTGTTTAAATTAAAAAATTACTATTACTGATTAGGTATCATAAATATTTTTGCAGTTTACATAATAATTTTAGCGATTAAGCCAAAAAAGAAAATTTTGGTTCCAGGAGTTTCGGTTACTATTGAGACAAGTAGCTATTATTACTATAGAGTTCATTACATGGACTGTTTTATTGCTTCAAAATTCAAATATCTTTGAAAAGACTGCAGTATGAAAATACATCAAAAATGCAATTTTTTTGACAAAATTGATTCTACTTTAAAAAGTATTTTATTTTTAAATACAAAAGTGACTAGATGTTGCAATTTCCTTTAAAATGAGCTATTATACAGCTCTCTATGATTTTCCAGTGCCCAGCTAGCTGAGCAGAAAAAAAAAGCGGAAAGAAAAAAATATCCCGTTTGTGGAGAATAACGTGGTAAAAGTCAATTTTCTTGATTTTCAAGCCAATATATTTTCTTTGTTATTCAAGCCAAAGGGCGGTAAGTTTCCTTTATAGAGGATTCGGACAAGGCGGTTCTAATGGTGTACTTTTTGTTTTGATCTGACTCTTTTTTTAGGAGTTGGGGGGTTTTATATTTCTTGACATTGGAGGTGATCGTCTCTTACTAGGTTGCTAGCTACCGCTGCAACCCGGATTCAAAATTAAAGATTAAAATTATCTCTGAAAGAATAGATTTTGTTGAAAAGTCAGCTAGAGATGCTTTCGAAAAACTTCATAGTAATATCCAAAAGAAATGTTGCATGTTTAGTGAAAAGCTTCCAAGGTATGGACCGGCAACTGTGGAACAGTTTACAGATGTAATGGGAAATCTTATACATCACTGTGAATATATGGAGGCATAATTGTCCTTTACTTAGTTTTAGCTTAAATTCGATGATCGAGCCTTTATGTACTACATCCAACGACTATGACGTCATTGATCAATATTGTATATACAAAATTAAGTTTTTCGTGAAAAATAATTAATAAAAAAAATTAAGTGCAAAAGGCGCTAGATCTAGAGATTTCCTTTAAAATGAGCCATTGAACAACTCTCTACGATGTTCCAGTGCCAAGCTATCTCTGGAAACAAAAGAAAGAAAAAAATATCCCGTTTGTGCAGAATAACGTGGTTAAAGTCAATTTTCTTGATTTTCAAGCCAATATATTTTCTTTGTTATTCAAGCCAAAGGGTGGTAAGTTTCCTTTATAGGGGTTTCGGACAAGGCGGTTCTAATGGTGTACTTTTTGTTTTGATCTGACTATTTTTCTAGGAGTTAGGGGTTTTTATACTTCTTAACATTGGACGTGATCGTCTCTTACTAGGTTGCTAGCTACCGCTGCAACCGGGAAAGGAAAGAAAAAAATATCCCGTTTGTGGAGAATAACGTGGTTAAACTCAATTTTCTTGATTTTCAAGCCAATATATTTTCTTTGTTATTCAAGCCAAAGAGCGGTAAGTTTCCTTTATAGGGGTTTTGGACAAGGCGGTTCTAATAGTGTAATTTTTGTTTTAATCTGACTCTTTTTTTAGGAGTTAGGGGTTTTTATATTTCTTAACATTGGACGTGATTGTCTCCTACTAGGTTGCTAGCTACCGCTGCAACCCGGAAATAGTTACTATGTGCCGTGGTTTGTTCTTTACTAGGTTTCAGCTATAACCGAGGAAATTTATGCTATAAGAGATCATAAGACAATTAATTAGCTTTCTATATATATCTCATATGGTTTAGTGGTTTAGGGTAGTTGACTTTCAATTAATTGTCTTGGGTTCGAATCCCGGTGTGGGAATTATTTTTAAACAAAATTCGATGAAATTAATTAGCTAATTTGACAAGACATAGTAGGTAACTAAGGGCAAGAGTTCGTTCTTTACTATAACTATTTGATAAATGACACCATTTATGATTGATCATTTATGTAATGATTATAATAACTTTATATTCGTTCTTTATTATAATACTATGGGTTACAGTTCGTTCCTTATTATAATATATTACAAACAGGAAAAAGCCTACGGCTTTTTCTTCTTTGAAATAGTAAGAGACGAACGTCAAATGATCAAGTAGCTAACTAAGTCCAATGTATGCAATAAGTTTTTATTCCAATGATCGTCTTTTAATGTAGAATTAATTTTGTTAATTACAAAAGGTTTCTATATACAGTAGTTTCTTTTAAAATGAGCCATTACACAGCTCTTTATTATGACCACTAACCGTTTGATTTCATACTTAAGTTACTATGGGTTACAGTTCGTTCCTTATTGTATTTTAGGAGCTATGGGTTTTTATATTTCTTAACATTGGACGTGATCGTCTCTTACTAGGTCGCTAGCTACCGCTGCAACCTGGAAATATTTGATGAAACTTACATATTCTGCATTTACGACGAACCCTATTGATCCTTTTATGTACTTGTAGCTACCCCTGGCGCCACTGTATATCAGTTACTATTGGCGAGAGATCGTTCTTTACTGTAACTTCCATGTTTTAATTACAAAAGGTTTTTAACCCCATTAATTTCCTTCAAAATGAGCCTTTGAACAACTCTCTACAATGTTGCAGTGCCATGCTATCTGTTGAATTACTAACCTATACTATAGTTAAGTTGCGTATAAAATTTAGTATAGGTAAGAGGTCGTTCTTTATTATAAAATTTTCTAAGAAGTAAGCCTCCGTATATTCACTGTGTTGTCGAACATTTTCCATTGCATCTATAAACTGTTCCGCAGTTGCCAATCCATACCTTGGAAGCTTTTCGTTAAACTGACAACATTTCTTTTGGATATTGCCATGAAGCTTTGCCAAAGCATTTCTAGCCGACTTTTCAACAGCATCCGCTCTTTCAAAGAGAATTTTAATCTGTAATTTCGAATACTTTTCGTGATCCCGATAAAACATGCGTAAAATGTTTCTCAATTTACAAAGATCAGCCTGCATTTTTGCCATCTTCTTGTATTTCTGAATGTAATTTTTCCCTTTGTCCTTATGCGTTCTTCGGTACAACCTAGCAGAGAATTTAATTTTTTCATTATAGCTTTTGTCACCCCAGTATCTACCCATTATTCTGGTAGCAACTTTTTTCTTATGTTTGTTTCGGTAATCTATATCGTTATCATACCGTTCCTTGCTCTTTTGTTTCGCTGTCTCAATTTTCCCTTCTCGATACCCCTGATCCGTAAGATACCTCTGTTTTGCTCTGTCATATTTCATTTTCTTAAATCCTGGATCACAAGACATCTTAGTAGCAATCCTTACGCGTGCTCGAGCTTTATTGCGTTTGGTGGCATTTTTATCTCTTTTAAATAAACTTTTCTTATATTTCAGGATGTTAGCTTTATTTTTGTGTAGTAAAGTTTTCTATTAGTAGAAATTTGGATTGTTCTATTTTGATATTGTTTTTGGTTATTCTTTCTTTTTTTCCACTCGCGTGAGACCATATTTTTTCAAGATTTAAAATTATTAAGCACACAAAATCCCGTGTCGAGTATCTAAAACCTAGCATAAAACAAAACTAATTTTAAAATTTTCAGGTATTTATCTTGTTTGAATTACAAAATTAGTATTATTGGTTAGACACCATAAATATTTTTGCAGTTTAAATAATAAGTTTAGTGATTCTGGACTGAAAACTAAAATAATTGCAATTATGAGACAATAATATGGAGATATGTACTTTACGGGTTACAGGATACAATAATAAATTTGAACTGAGATGAAAAAAAAATTTCTTCCAGGAGACAAAAAGCAAAACTAATTTTAGAATTTTCATGTATTTTTGTTGTTTAAATTAAAAAATTACTATTACTGATTAGGCATCATAAATATTTTTGCAGTTTACATAATAATTTTAGCGATTAAGCCAAAAAGAAAATTTTGGTTCCAGGAGTTTCGGTTACTATTGAGACAAGTAGCTATTATTACTATAGAGTTCATTACATGGACTGTTTTATTGCTTCAAAATTCAAATATCTTTGAAAAGACTGCAGTATGAAAATACATCAAAAATGCAATTTTTTTGACAAAATTGATTCTACTTTAAAAAGTATTTTATTTTTAAATACAAAAGTGACTAGATGTTGCAATTTCCTTTAAAATGAGCTATTATACAGCTCTCTATGATTTTCCAGTGCCCAGCTAGCTGAGCAGAAAGAAAAAGCGGAAAGAAAAAAATATCCCGTTTGTGGAGAATAACGTGGTAAAAGTCGATTTTCTTGATTTTCAAGCCAATATATTGTCTTTGTTATTCAAGCCAAAGGGCGGTAAGTTTCCTTTATAGAGGATTCGGACAAGGCGGTTCTAATGGTGTACTTTTTGTTTTGATCTGACTCTTTTTTTAGGAGTTGGGGGGTTTTATATTTCTTAACATTGGAGGTGATCGTCTCTTACTAGGTTGCTAGCTACCGCTGCAACCCGGATTCTTTATTATAATAATGTAATGTTTGAAAGACTGCAGTGTGAAAAGACATCAAAAAGGCAATTTTTTTGACAAAATTGATTCTACTTTAAAAAGTATTTTATTTTTAATTACAAAAGTGACTAGATGTTGCAATTACCTTTAAAATGAGCTATTATACAACTCTCTATGATTTTCCAGTGCCCAGCTAGCTGAGCAGAAAAAAAAAGCGGAAAGAAAAAAATATCCCGTTTGTGGAGAATAACGTGGTAAAAGTCTATTTTCTTGATTTTCAAGCCAATATATTTTCTTTGTTATTCAAGCCAAAGGGCGGTAAGTTTCCTTTATAGAGGATTCGGACAAGGCGGTTCTAATGGTGTACTTTTTGTTTTGATCTGACTCTTTTTTTAGGAGTGGGGGGGTTTTATATTTCTTAACATTGGAGGTGATCGTCTCTTACTAGGTTGCTAGCTACCGCTGCAACCCGGATATACATTTTTAACCCAAATAATTTCCTTTAAAATGAGCCATTGAACAACTCTCTACGATCTTCCAGTGCAAAGCTATCTGTGGAAAAGAAAGAAAATAAAAAAAAAGAAAAAAATATCCCGTTTAGGCAGAATGTTGTAGTAGCTGCCACTTTTCTTGATTTTAAAGCCAATATATTTCCCTTGCTGTTCAAGCCAAGGGACAGAAAGTTTACTACACAGGGGTTTCGGACAAGGCGGTTCTAATGGTGTACTTTTTGTTTTGATCTGACTCCTTTGTTAGGAACTATGGGTTTTTATATTTCTAAACATTGGACGTGATCGTCTCTTACTAGGTTGCTAGCTACCGCTGCAACCCGGATAATCTTAACTATAGTGAAGTTGCGTATGCAAGTTAGTATGGGGAAGAGTTTGATCTTTATTATATCCCCGTCGGGAAGAACTTTTAATATGTTGAATTAAAAGCACTATCTTTACAATTTAAAATTTAAAAAAGAAGCTTGTTTATTTACATTCTAGCTAAAATAATTAAGATAATATGAATGAACCACAGTGTTCAGTTTCTTTGGACTTGAGTTCGTTTTTTAACTATAAATACAAACAGGAAAAAGCCTACGGCTTTTTCTTCTTTTAAATAGTAAGAGACGAAACTCAAACAATCAAGTAGCTAACTAAGTCCAATATATGGAATGGTTTGTTATTTCAGTGATCGTCTTTTAATGTAAAAATATAAATACTGTAATCTTAACTATAGTGAAGTTGCGTATGCAAGTTAGTATAGGGAAGAGTTTGATCTTTATTATATAGAAATTTGGATTGCTCTATTTTGATAATGTTTTTGGTTATTCTTTCTTTTTTTCCTTTCAAGCGAGACCATATTTTTTCAAGGTTTAAAATTATTAAGTAAACAATACCCCATGTCGAGTAACTAAAACCTAGCATAAAAAAAAACTAATTTTAAAATTTTCAGGTATTTATCTTGTTTGAATTACAAAATTAGTATTATTGGTTAGACACCATAAATATTATTGCAGTTTACATAATAAGTTTAGCGATTCTGAACTGAAAACTAAAATAATTAGAATTATAAGAAAATAATATGGAGATAAGTACTTTACGTTTTACAAACCAAAAAAAGTTTGGTTCCAGGATACAATAATAACTTTGAACTGAGATGAAAAAAATTTTCTTCCAGGAGACAAAAAGCAAAACTAATTTTAGAATTTTCATGTATTTTTGTTGTTTAAATTAAAAAATTACTATTACTGATTAGGCATCATAAATATTTTTGCAGTTTACGTAATAATTTTAGCGATTAAGCCAAAAAAGAAAATTTTGGTTCCAGGAGTTTCGGTTACTATTGAGACAAGTAGCTATTTTTACTCTAGAGTTCATTACCATGAACTGTTTGATTGCTTCAAAATTCAAATATCTTTGAAAAGACTGCAGTATGAAAATACATCAAAAATGCAATTTTTTTGACAAAATTGATTCTACTTTAAAAAGTATCTTGTTTTTAATTACAAAAGGCACTAGATGTAGCAATTTCCTTTAAAATGAGCTATTATACAGCTCTCTTTGATTTTCCAGTGCCCAGCTAGCTGAGAAGAAAGATCAAGCGGAATTAAAAAAATATCCCGTTTGTGGAGAATAACGTGGTTAAAGTCAATTTTCTTGATTTTCAAGCCAATATATTTTCTTTGTTATTCAAGCCAAAGGGCGGTAAGTTTCCTTTATAGGGGTTTCGGACAAGGCGGTTCTAATCGTGTACTTTTTGTTTTGATCTGACTCTTTTTTTTAGGAGTTGGGGGGTTTTATATTTCTTAACATTGGAGGTGATCGTCTCTTACTAGGTTGCTAGCTACCGCTGCCACCCGGATAATAATATGCATATGGGTCTTAAATCATACTTCTTTATGGTCCCATATGGTCTAGTGGCTAGGATAGTTAACTTTCACTTAACAGGCCCAGGTTCGATTCCCGGTGTGGGAAAATTTTTAACTCTTATAAATACTATCATCTTAACTATAGTGAAGTTGCCTATGCAAGTTAGTATAGGGAAGAATTCGATGTTTATTATAACCATACGCACCTTTCGGTTAGTATGGGCTATAGGTCGTTCTTTACTGCAATTTCATGACGTCTTCAGAAACAACAATATAATTTCGTGTTTTTCTATTCACGTCATAGCTCTAATATAAAACTATGATGACATTCATTATTTATCTAGTAGGGTTTAAGACAAGGTAGTTCTAATGATGTACTTTTGTTTTGATCAGACTCTATTTTTAGGAGTATGGGGTTTTTATATTTCTTAGCATTGGACTGATCGTCTCTTACTAGGTTGCTAGCTACTGCTGCACCCTAAATTCACATATATATTTATTTATGAGTGGCAGCCTGGCCGAGTGGTCCAAGGCACTGGTGTTAGCCACCAGTCTCTTCGGAGGAGTGGGTTCAAATCTTATCGCTGGTATTTATTATGTTTGAAAGACTGTAGTGTGAAAAGACATCAAAAATGCAGTTTTTGGTGGAAAAATTTATTCTATTTTAGAAATAATTTATTTTAGGTACTATAGATTTTTAACCCAATTAATTTTCTTTAAAATGAGCCATTGAACAACTATCTACAATGTTCCAGTACCAAGCTATCTCTGGAAACAAAGAAAAAAATATCCCGTTTAGGCAGAATGTTGCAATAGCTGCCACTTTTCTTGATTTTCAAGCCAATATATTTCCCTTGCTGTTCAAGCCAAGGGACATAAAGTTTACTATATACGGGTTTCGGACAAGGCGGTTCTAATGGTGTACTTTTTGTTTTGATCTGACTCCTTTTTTAGGAGCTATGGGTTTTTATATTTCTTAACATTGGACGTGATCGTCTCTTACTAGGTTGCTAGCTACCGCTGCAACCCGGATGATAGCTACTGCTGCAACGCAGATTCACATATATATTTATAAGAGGCAGCGTGACCGAGTGGTCCAAGGCGCTGGTATTATCCCCCAGTCTCTTCGGAGGCGTAGGTTCAAATAATACCGCGTGTATACGATTATTATTCATGTACAAAAATCAAATATCTTTGAAAAGATTGCAGTGTGGAAAGACATCAAAAATGTAGTTTTTAATTGAAAATTTTATTCTCTCTTAGAAATAACTTATTTTAGTAACAAAAGATTTTTAACCCAATTAATTTTCTTTAAAATGAGCCATTGAACAAATCTCTACGATGTTCCAGTACCAAGCTATCTGTGAAAAAGAAAAAACAAAAAAAAAGAGAAAATTATTCCGTTTGTGGAGAATAACCTGGTTAAAGTCAATTTTCTTGATTTTCAAGCCAATATATTTCCCTTGCTGTTCAAGCCAAACAACAGAAAGATTACTATACAGGGTTTTCGGACAAGGCGGTTCTAATGGTGTACTTTTTATTTTGATCTGACCCTTGTTTTAGGAGTTAGGGGTTTTTATATTTCTTAACATTGGACGTGATCGTCTCTTACTAGGTTGCTAGCTACCGCTGCAAAACTGATAAATAATGTAAAAAAATCAAATATCTTTGAAAAGACTGCAGTATGAAAAGACATCAAAAATCCAGTTATTAGTGAAAAATTTATTCTCTTTTAGAAATAATTTATTTTTGTTACAAAAGATTTTTAACCCAATTAATTTCCTTTAAAATGAGCCATTAAAAAACTCTTTACGATGTTCCAGTGCCAAGCTATCTCTGGAATTACTAACCTATACTATAATTAATTGGCGTTATAAATACTGCTGAGGTTTCGAGCTCCTATCTGCAAAAATGTGGAATTTGATTTTTTTTTTTTGGCTGAATTGCTTAATAAATCAAATATTTTTGAGAAGACTGCAATATTTAAATATAATTGATAAAAGTATCATCTGTATCATATTGTTAATTTTACAACTTTAATTAATGACATCATTGTCTGAGTGGCAAGCACAATCGGCCTTTAACCAAAAGGTTGGTGGCTCAAAGCCAGCCGGGATCATTTTCTTTAATTTTTAATTCAGCAATCAATAAAATTATATCATTACTGCATCATTAACTAGTATAGGCTTATGTAGTATAGGCAATAGTTCGTTCTTTATTATAAATTATCATATCTTATATGCAAGTTTTATTTTATAAGTCTTTGATAGTCTAATGGTAAGTATGCCCACTTGTTACCTGGGAGAAGGGGGTTCGATTCCCCGTCGGGGAGAATTTTTAATATGTTGAATTAAATGCACTATCTTTTCAATTGAAAATTTAAAAAAGAAACTTGTTTATTTAAATTCTAGCTAAAATAATGAAGATAATATGAATGAACCACAGTAGTCAGTTTCTTTGGACCTGAGTTCGTTTTTTAACTATAAATACAAACAGGAAAAAGCCTACGGCTTTTTCTTCTTTTAAATAGTAAGAGACGAAACTCAAACAATCCAGTAGCTAACTAAGTCCAATGTATGGAATGGTTTGTTATTTCAGTGATCGTCTTTTAATGTAATACCCCTGGAACCACCATATATCAGTTACTATGGATGAGAGATCGTTCTTTACTGTAATTGTATTTCTGAATGTAATTTTTCCCTTTGTCCTTATGCGTTCTTCGGTACAACCTCGCAGAGAATTTAATTTTTTCATTATAGATTTTGTCACCCCAGTAACGCTCCTTGATCTTTTGTTTTGCTGTCTCAATTTTTACTTCTCGATACGCCTGGACGGTTGAATACCTTTGCTTTTGGTTTTTCTTATATTTGATGCGGTAATCTTCATCATTGTGATAACACTCCTTGAACTTTTGTTTGGCTGTCTCAATTTTTGCATGTCTATAATCTTCATCATTGTGATAACACATCTTGCTGTTTTGTTTTGCTCTCTCAATTATTACTTCTCGATACGCCTGGTCGGTTGAATACCTTTGTTTTGCTCTCTCAATTATTACTTCTCGATACGCCTGGTCGGTTGAATACCTTTGTTTTGCTCTCTCAATTTTTACTTCTCGATGCGCCTGGTCGGTTGAATACCTTTGCTTTTCTCTTTTCAAGATACTATCTCTGTTGTTTGTGTAGTACTGTTTTTTCAAATTGCGTATAGCTTGCTTCGATCTAACCATTATTCTAATCAAGAATGAGAGAATTTACATCTGTGTCGTTCTTAAGTAGTAATTATGACGTCACGGCGTAATGATTTTATTGAGGTCAAGGCGCAATGATATTATTTCATGACGTCATCAGAAACAACAATATAATTTCGTGTTTTTCTATTCACGTCATAGCTCTAATATAAAGCTACGACATTCATTATTTATCTAGTAGGGTTTCAGACAAGGTAGTTCTAATGATGTACTTTTGTTTTGATCTTACTCTATTTTTAGGAGTTTTGTTATATTTCTTAGCATGGGACTGATCGTCTCTTACTAGGTTGCTAGCTACGGCTGCAACCCCAATTCACATATATATTTATTTATGAGAGGCAGCCTGGCCGAGTGGTCCAAGACACTGGTGTTAGCCACCAGTCTCTTCGGAGGCGTGGGTTCAAATCTTACCACTGGTATACGATTATGTTTGAAAGACTGCAGTGTGAAAAGACATCAAAAATGCAGTTTTTGTTGGAAAAATTTATTCTCTTTTAGAAATAATTTATTTTAGTTACTATACATTTTTAACCCAATTAATTTCCTTTAAAATGAGCTATTGAACAACCCTCTACGATGTTCCAGTGCCAAGCTATCTGTGGAAAAGAAAAAAAAAGACAAGAGAAAAAAATATCCCGTTTGGGGAGAATAACGTGGTTAAAGTCAATTTTCTTGATTTTCAAGCCAATATATTTCCCTTGCTGTTCAAGCCAAGGGACAGAAAGTTTCCTATACAGGGGTTTCGGACAAGGCGGTTCTAATGGTGTACTTTTTGTTTTGATCTGACTCCTCTGTTAGGAACTATGGGTTTTTATATTTCTTAACATTGGACGTGATCGTCTCTTACTAGGTTGCTAGCTACCGCTGCAACCCGGATGTTCTACTACACAGAGAATTTTTTGCCAAATATTCAGTAGAACTAAAAGAACTGTTTAAAACACAGTTAGAAATGCTTTTTTCTTGAGTCGGTGTTCCAGGAATTTGTTCTAAATCATTAGTCTTACAAACAAATTTACTAATAACCCTGACAGGCTCGTTTTCGCCATAATTGAAAAACATTGCTTTTCCTTCACTGTTGATAGGTATGCTTGTATATATATTTTTGTTGCTGCTACGTAAACTGCAATTGCTCCTTCCAAAATTAATATACGAATTTTCTAAGAAGTACGCCTCTGTATATTCACTGTGTTGTCGAACATTTTCCATTGCATCTATAAACTGTTCCGCAGTTGCCAGTCCATACTTTGGAAGCTGTTCATTAAACTGACAACATTTCTTTTGGATATTGCTATGAAGCTTTGCCAAAGCATTTCTAGCCGACTTTTCAACAGCATCCGCTCTTTCAAAGAGAATTTTAATCTGTAATTTTGAATACTTTTCGTGATCCTGGTAAAACATGCATAAAATGTTTCTCAATTTACGAAGAACAGCCAACATTTCTTTTGGATATTACTATGAAGCTTTGCCAAAGAATTTCTAGCCGACTTTTCAACAGCATCCGCTCTTTCAAAGAGAATTTTAATCTGTAATTTTGAATACTTTTCGTGATCCCGATAAAACATGCGTAAAATGTTTCTCAATTTACAAAGATCAGCCTGCATTTTTGCAATCTTCTTGTATTTCTGAATGTAATTTTTCCCTTTGTCCTTATACGTTCTTCGGTACAACCTCGCAGAGAATTTAATTTTTTCATTATAGCTATTGTCACCCCAGTATCTACCCATTATTCTGGTAGCAACTTTTTTCTTATGTTTGTTTCGGTAATCTATATCGTTATCATACCGTTCCTTGCTCTTTTGTTTGGCTGTCTGAATTTTCCCTTCTCGATACCCCTGATCCGTAAGATACCTCTGTTTTGCTCTGTCATATTTCATTTTCTTAAATCCTGGATCACAAGAAATCTTAGTAGCAATCCTTACGCGTGCTCGAGCTTTATTGCGTTCGGTGGCATTTTTATCTCTTTTAAATAAAGTTTTCTGATATTTCAGGATGTTAGCTTTATTTTTTGTGTAGTAAAGTTTTTTATTAGTAGAAATTTGGATTGCTCTATTTTGATATTGTTTTTGGCTATTCTTTCTTTTTTTCCACTCGCGTGAGACCATATTTTTTCAAGGTTTAAAATTATTAAGTACACAATACCCCGTGTTGAGTATCTAAAACCTAGCATAAAAAAAAACTAATTTTTTAATTTTCAGGTATTTATCTTGTTTGAATTACAAAATTAGTATTATTGGTTAGACACCATAAATATTTTTGCAGTTTACATAATAAGTTTAGCGATTCTGGACTGAAAACTAAAATAATTGCAATTATAAGACAATAATATAGAGATACGTACTTTACGGGTTACAAACCAAAAAAATTTTAGTTCCAGGATACAATAATAACTTTGAACTGAGATGAAAAAAAATTTCTTCCAGGAGACAAAAAGTAAAACTAATTATAAAATTTTCATGTATTTTTGTTGTTTAAATTAAGAACTTACTATTACTGATTAGGCATCATAAATATTTTTGCAGTTTACATAATAATTTTAGCGATTATGCCAAAAAAGAAAATTTTGGTTCCAGGAGTTTCGGTTACTATTGAGACAAGTAGCTATTATTACTAAAGATTTAATTACCATGAAATGTTTGATTGCTTCAAAATTCAAATATCTTTGAAAAGACTGCAGTAAGAAAATACATCAAAAATGCAATTTTTTTGACAAAATTGGTTCTACTTTAAAAAGTATTTTATTTTTAATTACAAAAGTGACTAGATGTTGCAATTTCCTTTAAAATGAGCTATTATACAGCTCTCTATGATTTTCCAGTGCCCAGCTAGCTGAGCAGGAAAAAAAGCGGAAAGAAAAAAATATCCCGTTTGTGGAAAATAACGTGGTAAAAGTCAATTTTCTTGATTTTCAAGCCAATATGTTTTCTTTGTTATTCAAGCCAAAGGGCGGTAAGTTTCCTTTATAGAGGTTTCGGACAAGGCGGTTCTAATGGTGTACTTTTTGTTTTGATCTGACTCTTTTTTTAGGAGTTGGGGGGTTTTATATTTCTTGACATTGGAGGTGATCGTCTCTTACTAGGTTGCTAGCTACCGCTGCAACCCGGATTATGTAAAAAAATCAAATAAATTTGAAAAGACCGCAGCATGAAAAGACATCAAAAATGCAGTTTTTGGTGGAAAAATTTATTCTATTTTAGAAATAATTTATTTTAGTTACTAAGGATTTTTAATCCAATTAATTTCTATTAAAATGAGCTATTGAACAACTCTCTACAATGTTCCAGTGCCAAGCTATCTGGGGAAAAGAAGAAAAAAGAAAGAAAAAAAAAAATATGCCGTTTGTCGAGAATAACGTGGTTAAAGTCAATTTTCTTGATTTTCAAGCCAATATATTTCCCTTGCTGTTCATGCCAAATGACAGAAATTTTCTTCTACAGGGATTTCGGACAAGGCGGTTCTAATGGTGTACTTTTTGTTTTGATCTGACTCCTTTGTTAGGAACTATGGGTTTTTATATTTCTTAACATTGGACGTGATCGTCTCTTACTAGGTTGCTAGCTACTGATGCAACCCGGATTCTTAACATTGGACGTGATTGTCTCTTACTAGGTTGCTAGCTACCGCTGCAACCCGGACTATAATTAAGTGGCGTATAAAATTTAGTATAGGCAAAAGGTCGTTCTTTATTATAACTTTATGTAAATTTTATGCTATATCATTACAAACAGGAAAAAGCCTACGGCTTTTTCTTCTTTGAAATAGTAAGAGACAAACCTCAAGTAGCTACCCCTGGAACCACCATTTATCAGTTACTATGGGTGAGAGATCGTTCTTTACTGTAAAAAAAAACTAATTTCTAAAATTTCAGGTATTTATCTTGTTTGAATTACAAAATTAGTATTATTGGTTAGACACCATAAATATTTTTGCAGTTTACATAATAAGTTTAGCGATTCTGGACTGAAAACTAAAATAATTGCAATTATAAGACAATAATATGGAGATACGTACCTTACGGGTTACAAACCAAAAAAAGTTTGGTTCCAGGGTACAATAATAACTTTGAACTGAGATGAAAAAAAATTTTCTTCCAGGAGACAAAAAGTAAAACTAATTATAAAATTTTCATGTATTTTTGTTGTTTAAATTAAGAAATTACTATTACTGATTAGGCATCATAAATATTTTTGTAGTTTACATAATAATTTTATCGATTAAGCCACAAAAGAAAATTTTGGTTCCAGGAGTTTCGGTTACTATTGAGACAAGTAGCTATTATTACTATAGAGTTCATTACCATGAACTGTTTGATTGCTTCAAAATTCAAATATCTTTGAAAAGACTGCAGTATGAAAATACATCAAAAATGCAATTTTTTTGACAAAATTGATTCTACTTTAAAAAGTATTTTATTTATAATTACAAAAGGCACTAGATGTTGCAATTTCCATTAAAAAGAGCTATTATACAGCTCTCAATGATTTTCCAGTGCCCAGCTAGCTGAGGAGGAAAATCAAGCGGAAAGAAAAAAATATCCCGTTTGTGGAGAATAACGTGATAAAAGTCAATTTTCTTGATTTTCAAGCCAATATAGTTTCTTTGTTATTCAAGCCAAAGGGCGGTAAGTTTCCTTTATAGAGGTTTCGGACAAGGCGGTTCTAATGGTGTACTTTTTGTTTTGATCTGACTCTTTTTTTAGCAGTTGGGGGTTTTATATTTCTTAACATTGGAGGTAATCGTCTCTTACTAGGTTGCTAGCTACCGCTGCAACCCGGATAAACAATACCCCGTGTCGAGTAACTAAAACCTAGCATAAAAAAAATAATTTTAAAATTTTCAGGTATTTATCTTGTTTGAATTACAAAATTAGTATTATTGGTTAGACGCCATAAATATTTTTGCAGTTTATATAATAAGTTTAGCGATTCTGAACTGAAAACTAAAATAACTGGAATTATAAGACAATAATATGGAGATACGTAATTTACTTTTTACAAACCAAAAAAATTTTTGTTCCAGGATATAATAATAACTTTAAACCGAGATGAAAAAAAATTTTCTTCCAGGAGACAAAAAGCAAAACTAATTTTAGAATTTTCCTGTAGTTTTTTGTTTAAATTAAAAAATTACTATTACTGATTAGGCATCATAAATATTTTTGCAGTTTACGTAATAATTTTAGCAATTAAGCCAAAAAAGAAAATTTTGGTTCCAGGAGTTTCGGTTACTATTGAGACAAGTAGCTATTATTACTATAGAGTTCATTACCATGAACTGTTTGATTGCTTCAAAATTCAAATATCTTTCAAAAGACTGCAGTATGAAAATACATCAAAAATTCATTTTTTTTTGACAAAATTGATTCTACTTTAAAAAGTATTTTATTTTTAATTACAAAAAGCACTAGATGTAGCAATTTCCTTTAAAATGAGCTATTATACAGCTCTCTATGATTTTCCAGTGCCCAGCTAGCTGAGGAGAAAGATCAAGCGGAAAGAAAAAAATATCCCGTTTGTGGAGAATAACGTGGCTAAAGTCAATTTTCTTAATTTTCAAGCCACTATATTTTCTTTGTTATTCAAGCCAAAGGACGGTAAATTTCCTTTATAGGGGTTTCGGACAAGGTGGTTCTAATGGTGTACTTTTTGTTTTGATCTGAGTCTTTTTTTAGGAGTCGGGGGGTTTTATATTTCTTAACATTGGAGGTGATCGTCTCTTACTAGGTTGCTAGCTACCGCTGCAACCCGGATTATCTTCGGAGGCGTGGGTTCAAATCTTACCGCTGGTATAATGTTTGAAATACTGCAGTGGGAAAAGACATCAAAAATGCAGTTTTTGGTGGAAAAATTTATTCTCTTTTACAAATAATTTATTTTAGTTACTAAAGATTTTTAACCTAAATAATTTCCTTTAAAATGAGCTATTGAACAACTCTCTACGATGTTCCAGTGCCAAGCTATCTCTGGAAAAGAAGAAAAAAGAAAAAAAAAGAAAAAAATATCCCGTTTAGGCAGTATGTTGTAGTAGCTGCCACTTTTCTTGATTTTCAAGCCAATATATTTCCCTTGCTGTTCAAGCCAAGGGACAGAAAGTTTCCTATACAGGGGTTTCGGATAAGGCGGTTCTAATGATGTACTTTTTGTTTTGATCTGACTCCTCTGTTAGGAACTATGGGTTTTTATATTTCTTAACATTGGACGTGATCGTCTCTTACTAGGTTGCTAGCTACCGCTGCAACCCGGATTTTTCTTATATTTGATTCGGTAATCTTCATCATTGTGATAACGCTCCTTGATCTTTTGTTTGGCTGTCTCAATTTTCGAATGTCTATAAACTACATCATTATAATAACGCTGTTTGTCACTATCAATTTTCGCATCTCGATACGCCTGGTCGGTTGAATACCTTTGCTTTTCTCTTTTCAAGATACTATCTCTGTTGTCTGTGTAGTACTGTTTTTTTAACTTGCGTGCAGCTTGCTTTGATCTAACCATTATGTAATTCTTGAATGAGACCATTTACATCTTTGTCGTTCTTAAGTAGTAATTATGACGTCACGGCGTAATGATTTTATTTCATGACGTCATGGCTCAATGATATTATTTCATGACGTCTTCAGAAACCACAACATAATATCGTGTTTTTCTATTCACGTCAAAGCTCTAATATAAAACTATGACGACATTCATTATTTATCTAGTAAGGTTTCAGACAAGACAAGGCGTGGGTTCAAATCTTACCGCTGGTATACGATTGTGTTTGAAAGACTGCAGTGTGAAAAGACATCAAAAATGCAGTTTTTGGTGGAAAAATTTATCCAGTTTTAAAATAATTTATTTTAGTTACTATAGACTTTTAACCCAATTAATTTCCTTTAAAATGAGCTATTGAACAACCCTCTACGATGTTCCAGTGCCAAGTTATCTGTGGAAAAGAAGAAAAAAGAAAAAAATATCCTGTTTAGGCAGAATGTTGTAGTAGCTGCCACTTTTCTTGATTTTCAAGCCAATATATTTCCCTTGCTGTTCAAGCCAAGGGACTGAAAGTTTCCTATACAGGGGTTTCGGACAAGGCGGTTCTAATGGTGTACTTTTTGTTTTGATCTGACTCCTTTGTTAGGAACTATGGGTTTTTATATTTCTTAACATTGGACGTGATCGTCTCTTACTAGGTTGCTAGCTACCACTGCCACCCGGATCACTGTGAATATATGGAGGCATAATTGTCCTTTACTTAGTTTCAGCTTAAATTCGATGATCGAGCCTTTATGTAACAGACACCATAAATATTTTTGCAGTTTATAACTTTAGCGATTCTGAAATAAAAACGAAAATAAAATAAAAATTAATTTTTTCAATTTTTACGTCACGTCGCTCATTAAGTCATATATGGTTATTAGTACACAATAGGTTTTAGATATTACGTCATGTCACTTATTACGTCATATATGGTTATTAGTAGATAATCGGTAAAATATTCGTTCTTTATTATAATCAAATATCTTTGAAAAGACTGCAGTATGAAAATACATCAAAAAGGCAATTTTTTTGACAAAATTGATTCTACTTTAAAAAGTATTTTATTTTTAATTACAAAAGTGACTAGATGTTGCAATTACCTTTAAAATGAGCTATTATACAACTCTCTATGATTTTCCAGTGCCCAGCTAGCTGAGCAGAAAAAAAAAGCGGAAAGAAAAAAATATCCCGTTTGTGGAGAATAACGTGGTAAAAGTCTATTTTCTTGATTTTCAAGCCAATATATTTTCTTTGTTATTCAAGCCAAAGGGCGGTAAGTTTCCTTTATAGAGGATTCGGACAAGGCGGTTCTAATGGTGTACTTTTTGTTTTGATCTGACTCTTTTTTTAGGAGTGGGGGGGTTTTATATTTCTTAACATTGGAGGTGATCGTCTCTTACTAGGTTGCTAGCTACCGCTGCAACCTAATTTTCAGGACAGTTTGTTCTACTACACAGAGAATTTTTTGCCAAATATTCAGTAGAACTAAACGAACTGTTTAAAACACAGTTGGAAATGCTTTTTTCTTGAGTCGGTGTTCCAGGGCTTTGTTCTAAATCATTAGTCTTACAAACACATTTAATAATAACCCTAACAGGCTCGTTTTCGCCATAATTGAAAAACATTGCTTTTCCTTCGCTGTTGATAGGTATGCTTGTATATATATTTTTATTGCTGCTACATAAACTGCAATTGCTCCTTCCAAAATTAATATACGAATTTTCTAAGAAGTACGCCTCCGTATATTCACTGTGTTGTCGAACATTTTCCATTGCATCTATAAACTGTTCCGCAGTTGCCAATCCATACCTTGGAAGCTTTTCGTTAAACTGACAACATTTCTTTTGGATATTGCTATGAAGCTTTGCCAAGGCATTTCTAGCTGACTTTTCAACAGCATCCGCTCTTTCAAAGAGAATTTTAATCTGTAATTTCGAATACTTTTCGTGATCCCGATAAAACATGCGTAAAATGTTTCTCAATTTACAAAGATCAGCCTGCATTTTTGCCATCTTCTTGTATTTCTGAATGTAATTTTTCCCTTTGTCCTTATGCGTTCTTCGGTAAAACCTCGCAGAGAATTTAATTTTTTCATTATAGCTTTTGTCACCCCAGTATCTACCCATCCAACTTTTTTCTTATGTTTGTTTCGGTAATCTATATCGTTATCATACCGTTCCTTGCTCTTTTGTTTCGCTGTCTCAATTTTCCCTTCTCGATACCCCTGATCCGTAAGATACCTCTGTTTTGCTCTGTCATATTTCATTTTCTTAAATCCTGGATCACAAGACATCTTAGTAGCAATCCTTACGCGTGCTCGAGCTTTATTGCGTTTGGTGGCATTTTTATCTCTTTTAAATAGACTTTTCTGATATTTCAGGATGTTAGCTTTATTTTTTGTGTAGTAAAGTTTTCTATTAGTAGAAATTTGGATTGTTCTATTTTGATATTGTTTTTGGTTATTCTTTCTTTTTTTCCACTCGCGTGAGACCATATTTTTTCAAGGTTTAAAATTATTAAGCACACAAAATCCCGTGTCGAGTATCTAAAACCTAGCATAAAACAAAACTAATTTTAAAATTTTCAGGTATTTATCTTGTTTGAATTACAAAATTAGTATTATTGGTTAGACACCATAAATATTTTTGCAGTTTACATAATAAGTTTAGTGATTCTGGACTGAAAACTAAAATAATTGCAATTATGAGACAATAATATGGAGATATGTACTTTACGGGTTACAAACCAAAAAAAGTTTGGTTCCAGGATACAATAATAAATTTGAACTGAGATGAAAAAAAAATTCCTTCCAGGAGACAAAAAGCAAAACTAATTTTAGAATTTTCATGTATTTTTGTTGTTTAAATTAAAAAATTACTATTACTGATTAGGCATCATAAATATTTTTGCAGTTTACATAATAATTTTAGCGATTAAGCCAAAAAAGAAAATTTTGGTTCCAGGAGTTTCGGATACTATTGAGACAAGTAGCTATTATTACTATAGAGTTCATTACATGGACTGTTTTATTGCTTCAAAATTCAAATATCTTTGAAAAGACTGCAGTATGAAAATACATCAAAAATGCAATTTTTTTGACAAAATTGATTCTACTTTAAAAAGTATTTTATTTTTAAATACAAAAGTGACTAGATGTTGCAATTTCCTTTAAAATGAGCTATTATACAGCTCTCTATGATTTTCCAGTGCCCAGCTAGCTGAGCAGAAAAAAAAAGCGGAAAGAAAAAAATATCCCGTTTGTGGAGAATAACGTGGTAAAAGTCAATTTTCTTGATTTTCAAGCCAATATATTTTCTTTGTTATTCAAGCCAAAGGGCGGTAAGTTTCCTTTATAGAGGATTCGGACAAGGCGGTTCTAATGGTGTACTTTTTGTTTTGATCTGACTCTTTTTTTAGGAGTTGGGGGGTTTTATATTTCTTGACATTGGAGGTGATTACTAGGTTGCTAGCTACCGCTGCAACCCGGATAACTGTACTAGCCTATACTATAGTTAAGTGGCCTATAAAATTTAGTATAGGCAAGAGGTCGTTCTTTATTATAAAAACTTCTATTAATAACGACTAGACTAACATCACTTATGATGAACTATATCGATCCTTTATGTATAATATAATTTGTTCTTTAACATAAAGTTCATTAATCAGATATTTTAAAATATCCTACATGGTTTAGTTGTAAAGATAGCTGGCTCTCACCCAGTTGGCCCAAGTTTTATTCCTGGCATGTTTATTTTCACTTATGATGATTTCTTAAGGAACAACTATCAATAAAACCATGATACTTATATAATTCCTGTTTATAGTATCGATCCCTTATGTAAAACATCGGCGAGAATTTGTAATATATTGAATTTAAAGTTAAAATTGAAAAAAGAAACTAATTTTAGTTACCTCCTTGCTAAAATAATGAAGATAATATGAATGAACCTCAGGGACCAGTTTGTTGTTTATTATAACTTTATGTAAACCCTGATTAGAAACAGGCAAAACCCTACGGCTTTTTCTTCTTTGGAATAGTAAGCGTCGAGCCTCAAAAAATCAGGCAGCTAACTAAGTCCAGTATATGCAATTTTGTGTTCTTCTAACGATCGTCTTTTAATATAATTTTATTACTTCAGTTACTATGGGCTATAGTTCGTTTCTTAATGTAAGCAACCCGGATAATGTAAAATATCAGTTACTATGGGAGAGAGATCGTTCTTTACTGTATATTACTGATTAGGCATCATAAATATTTTTGCAGTTTACATAATAATTTTAGCGATTAAGCCAAAAAAGAAAATTTTGGTTCCAGGAGTTTCGGTTACTATTGAGACAAGTAGCTATTATTACTATAGAGTTCATTACATGGACTGTTTTATTGCTTCAAAATTCAAATATCTTTGAAAAGACTGCAGTATGAAAATACATCAAAAATGCAATTTTTTTGACAAAATTGATTCTACTTTAAAAAGTATTTTATTTTTAAATACAAAAGTGACTAGATGTTGCAATTTCCTTTAAAATGAGCTATTATACAGCTCTCTATGATTTTCCAGTGCCCAGCTAGCTGAGCAGAAAAAAAAAGCGGAAAGAAAAAAATATCCCGTTTGTGGAGAATAACGTGGTAAAAGTCAATTTTCTTGATTTTCAAGCCAATATATTTTCTTTGTTATTCAAGCCAAAGGGCGATAAGTTTCCTTTATAGAGGATTCGGACGAGGCGGTTCTAATGGTGTACTTTTTGTTTTGATCTGACTCTTTTTTTAGGAGTTGGGGGGTTTTATATTTCTTGAAATTGGAGGTGATCGTCTCTTACTAGGTTGCTAGCTACCGCTGCAACCCGGATTAACATTGGACGTGATTGTCTCTTACTAGGTTGCTAGCTACCGCTGCAACCCGGATTATTCCAATGATGGTCTTTTAATGTAATGACATTCATTATTGATCTAGTAGGGTTTCAGACAAGGTAGTTCTAATGATGTACTTTTGTAACTATATACTATATATTACCTATACTATAGTTAAGTGGCCAATAAAATTTAGTATAGGCAAAAGGTCGTTCTTTATTATATAAAACGTGGTTAAAGTCAATTTTCTTGATTTTCAAGCCAATATATTTCCCTTGCTGTTCAAGCCAAGGGACAGAAAGTTTCCTATACAGGGGTTTCGGACAAGGCGGTTCTAATGGTGTACTTTTTGTTTTGATCTGACTCCTTTGTTAGGAACTATGGGTTTTTATATTTCTTAACATTGGACGTGATCGTCTCTTACTAGGTTGCTAGCTACCACTGCAACCCGGAAAATAGATAATTTCAGTTAGCATTGTCATGTCGTTCTTTACTGTAATAACTAAATCAAATGTATGTAATGGGTTTTTATTCCAATGGTCGTCTTTTAATGGAAAATTTTAATATATTGGCCTTAAATATAACTGTGCTAGCCTACACTATTGTTAAGTGGCCTATAAAATTTAGTAGATGCAGGAGGTCGTTCTTTATTATAAACTTTAGTGTACAACTGTGGAACAGTTTACAGATGTAATGGGAAATTTTATACATCACTGTGAATATATGTAGGCATAATTGTTCTTTACTTAGTTTCAGCTTTAATTCGATGATCCAGACTTTATGTACTAACTACATCCAAAGACTATGACGTCATTGATTAATATTGTATATAAAAAATTAAGTTTTTCGTAAAAAAAAATTAATTTAAAAAAAAAATTAAGTACACATAGCGCTAGATCTAGAGATTTCCTTTAAAATGAGCCATTGAACAACTCTCTACGATGTTCCAGTGCCAAGCTATCTGTGGAAAAGAAAGAAAAAAATATCCCGTTTGGGGACAATAACGTGGTAAAAGTCTATTTTCTTGATTTTCAAGCCAATATATTTTCTTTGTTATTCAAGCCAAAGGGTGGTAAGTTTCCTTTATGGAGGATTTGGACAAGGCGGTTCTAATGGTGTACTTTGTGTTTTGATCTAAATCTTTTTTTAGGAGCTACGGGTTTTTATATTTCTTAACATTGGAGGTGATCGTCTCTTACTAGGTTGCTAGCTACCGCTGCAACCCAGACTAGGTTTCAGCCATCTCTACAGCCATGATACTATTGGAAATTAAATAATCCCTATTTATGTTTTAGTTAACATGGACAAGGTGTCGTTCTTTATTGTATATTCAAGCCAAAGGGCGGTAAGTTTCCTTTATAGAGGATTCGGACAAGGCGGTTCTAATGGTGTACTTTTTGTTTTGATCTAACTCTTTTTTTAGGAGTTGGGGGGTTTTATATTTCTTAACATTGGAGGTGATCGTCTCTTACTAGGTTGCTAGCTACCGCTGCAACCCGGATACCGCTGCAACCCAGATATGGGCGAGAGATTGTTCTTTACTGTAATTAAAGGTAGAACTCTTTCTAATTGATTACAAACAGGAAAAGCCTACGGTTTTTCTTCTTTGAAATAGTAAGAGACTAAGAAAAGAGTATGCCCAGCTATCACTGTGAATATATGGAGGCATAATTGTCCTACTTAGTTTCAGCTTAAATTCGATGATCGACCCCTTATGTAAAACCTGAATCAAGTAGCTAACTAAGTCCAATGTATGCAATGGTGTGTAATTCTAATGATGGTCTTTTAGTGTAAATTTACTAACCTAGACTATAGCTAAGTGGCCTATAAAATTTATATAGGCAAGAGGTCGTTCTTTATTATAATCTGACTCTTTTCTCAGGAGTTAGGGGTTCTTATATTTCTTAACATTGGACGTGATCGTCTCTTACTAGGTTGATAGCTAACGCTGCAACCCGGATAAACTATGGACTAAAGTTCGTTCTTTAATGTAAAAATTCGATGATCGAGCCTTTATGTAACCCGGATTAAAAAATTATTATCATATCTTATATGTAACTTTCACTTTATAAGTCATCCATAGTCTAATGGTAAGTATGCCCACTTTTTATTGGGAGAAGGGGGTTCGATTCCCCGTCGGGAAGAACTTTTAATATGTTGAATTAAAAGCACTATCTTTTCAATCTAAAATTTAAAAAAGAAACTTGTTTATTTACATTCTAGCTAAGATAATGAAGATAATATGAATGAACCGCAGTGTTCAGTTTCTTTGGACTTGAGTTCGTTTTCGTCTTTTAATGTAACAAACCAAAAAAAGCTTGGTTCCAGGATACAATAATAAATTTGAACTGAGATGAAAAAAAAATTTCTTCCAGGAGACAAAAAGCAAAACTAATTTTAGAATTTTCATGTATTTTTGTTGTTTAAATTAAAAAATTACTATTACTGATTAGGCATCATAAATATTTTTGCAGTTTACATAATAATTTTAGCGATTAAGCCAAAAAAAAAATTTTGGTTCCAGGAGTTTCGGTTACTATTGAGACAAGTAGCTATTATTACTATAGAGTTCATTACATGGACTGTTTTATTGCTTCAAAATTCAAATATCTTTGAAAAGACTGCAGTATGAAAATACATCAAAAATGCAATTTTTTTGACAAAATTGATTCTACTTTAAAAAGTATTTTATTTTTAAATACAAAAGTGACTAGATGTTGCAATTTCCTTTAAAATGAGCTATTATACAGCTCTCTATGATTTTCCAGTGCCCAGCTAGCTGAGCAGAAAAAAAAGCGGAAAGAAAAAAATATCCCGTTTGTGGAGAATAACGTGGTAAAAGTCAATTTTCTTGATTTTCAAGCCAATATATTTTCTTTGTTATTCAAGCCAAAGGGTGGTAAGTTTTCTTTATAGAGGATTCGGACAAGGCAGTTCTAATGGTGTACTTTTTGTTTTGATCTGACTCTTTTTTTAGGAGTTGGGGGGTTTTATATTTCTTGACATTGGAGGTGATCGTCTCTTACTAGGTTGCTAGCTACCGCTGCAACCCGGATGTAATTTCGAATACTTTTCGTGATCCCGATAAAACATGCGTAAAATGTTTCTCAATTTACAAAGATCAGCCTGCATTTTTGCCATCTTCTTGTATTTGTGAATGTAATTTTTCCCTTTGTCCTTATGCGTTCTTCGGTACAACCTCGCAGAGAATTTAATTTTTTCATTATAGCTTTTGTCACCCCAGTATCTACCCATTATTCTGGTAGCAACTTTTTTCTTATGTTTGTTTCGGTAATCTATATCGTTATCATACCTTTCCTTACTCTTTTGTTTCGCTGTCTCAATTTTCCCTTCTCGATACCCCTGATCCGTAAGATACCTCTGTTTTGCTCTGTCATATTTCATTTTCTTAAATCCTGGATCACAAGACATCTTAGTAGCAATCCTTACGCGTGCTCGAGCTTTATTGCGTTTGGTGGCATTTTTATCTCTTTTAAATAAACTTTTCTGATATTTCAGGATGTTAGCTTTATTTTTTGTGTAGTAAAGTTTTCTATAAGTAGAAATTTGGATTGTTCTATTTTGATATTGTTTTTGGTTATTCTTTCTTTTTTCCACTCGCGTGAGACCATATTTTTTCAAGGTTTAAAATTATTAAGCACACAAAATCCCGTGTCGAGTATCTAAAACCTAGCATAAAACAAAACTAATTTTAAAATTTTCAGGTATTTATCTTGTTTGAATTACAAAATTAGTATTATTGGTTAGACACCATAAATATTTTTGCAGTTTACATAATAAGTTTAGTGATTCTGGACTGAAAACTAAAATAATTGCAATTATGAGACAATAATATGGAGATATGTACTTTACGGGTTACAAACCAAAAAAAGCTTGGTTCCAGGATACAATAATAAATTTGAACTGAGATGAAAAAAAAATTTCTTCCAGGAGACAAAAAACAAAACTAATTTTAGAATTTTCATGTATTTTTGTTGTTTAAATTAAAAAATTACTATTACTGATTAGGCATCATAAATATTTTTGCAGTTTACATAATAATTTTAGCGATTAAGCCAAAAAAGAAAATTTTGGTTCCAGGAGTTTCGGTTACTATTGAGACAAGTAGCTATTATTACTATAGAGTTCATTACATGGACTGTTTTATTGCTTGAAAATTCAAATATCTTTGAAAAGACTGCAGTATGAAAATACATCAAAAATGCAATTTTTTTGACAAAATTGATTCTACTTTAAAAAGTATTTTATTTTTAAATACAAAAGTGACTAGATGTTGCAATTTCCTTTAAAATGAGCTATTATACAGCTCTCTATGATTTTCCAGTGCCCAGCTAGCTGAGCAGAAAAAAAAAGCGGAAAGAAAAAAATATCCCGTTTCTGGAGAATAACGTGGTAAAAGTCAATTTTCTTGATTTTCAAGCCAATATATTTTCTTTGTTATTCAAGCCAAAGGGCGATAAGTTTCCTTTATAGAGGATTCGGACAAGGCGGTTCTAATGGTGTACTTTTTGTTTTGATCTGACTCTTTTTTTAGGAGTTGGGGGGTTTTATATTTCTTGACATTGGAGGTGATCGTCTCTTACTAGGTTGCTAGCTACCGCTGCAACCCGGATTAAATATAACTGTACTAGCCTACACTATAGTTAAGTGGCCTATAAAATTTAGCATAGGCAAGAGGTCGTTGTTTATTATAAAAACTCAAAGAATCAGGCAGCTAACTAAGTCCAATATAAGCAATTGTTTGTTTTTCTAATGATCATCTTTTAATTTGAAGTTTCTTACTAGGTTGCTAGCTGCCACTTAAACCCGGATTGCGTAATAGGTTGCTAACTACCGCTGCAACCTAGATATTCTTATTTCTGCTACTATGGGCTAAGGTTCGTTCTTTCATGTAAAACTAGCAAAACATTTTTTAAGTCTGATGAAGATTTAACTAATGTGTCAAAAGTAAGGTTGCAAGTCGACGATTTTGTTTTGGCCTTATTATAATTGGTATGGTGAAATAATAATATGCATATGGCTCTTAAATCATACTTCTTAATGGTCCCATATGGTTTAGTGCCTAGGATAGTTAACTTTCACTTAACAGGCCAGGGTTCGATTCCCGGTGTGGGAAAATTTTTAACTCTATAAACTTCGAACATTTGAACCTTTTATAATTTATAATGATGTATAATATAAATACTGTAATCTTAACTATAGTGAAGTTGCCTATGCAAGTTAGTATAGGGAAGAGTTCGATCTTTATTATAATACCGCTGGTATACGATTATGTTTGAAAGACTGCAGTGAGAAAAGACATCAAAATGCAGTTTTTGGTGGAAAAATTTATTCTCTTTTATATATAATTTATTTTTTGTAATCTATATTTTTTACCAAATGAATGCAATGTAAAAGTAGCTATTGAACAAACCTGTCAGATGTTCCAGTGCCAAGCTATCTCTGGATACAAAAAAAGAAAAAACAAATATAAAGGGTGGTAAGAATAATGTGGTTAAAGTCAATTTTCTATGACTTGAGTTCGTTTTTTAACTATATTTAGTTTTTACTATGGAGCGTGATTGTCTTTTACTAGGTTGCTAGCTACCGCTGCAACCCGGAAATTTCAATACTTCGTTTACTATGGGCTACATTTCGTTCTTTATTGTAACAATATATTTCCCTTGCTGTTCAAGCCAAATGACAGAGAGTTTCCTATACAGGGGTTTCAGACAAGGCGGTTCTAATGGTGTACTTTTTGTCTTGATCTGACTCTTTTTTTAGGAGTTGGGGGGTTTTATATTTCTTAACATTGGAGGTGATCGTCTCATACTAGGTTGCTAGCTACCGCTGCAACCCGGATTCCTTCGCTGTTCATATGCTTTTAAATTTTAAATTTGAAAAGAAACTTTTTTAGTTACCCCCTAGCTAAAATAATGGAGACTATATGAATGAACCACAGGGTTCAGCTCCTTTGGACTTGAGCCCATTCTTTACTACACATCTTTATATAAAATATTTAAGTTACTATTGGCTAGAGTCTGGTCTTTATTATAAATCTTTCAAATTGATTACAAACAGGAAAAAGCCTACGGCTTTTTCTTCTTTGAAATAGTAAGAGACTAGCCTTAAGCAATCAAATAGCTAACTAAATCAAATGTATGTAATGGGTTTTTCTTCCAATGGTCGTCTTTTAATGGAAAATTTTAATATATTGGCCTTCAATATAACTGTACTAGCCTAAACTATAATTAAGTGGCCTATAAAATTTAGTAGAGGCAAAAGGTCGTTCTTTATTATAATTAAAATGAGCTATTGAACAACCCTCTACGATTTTCCAGTGCCAAGCTATCTCTGGATACAAAAAAAGAAAAAAAAAAGAAAAAAAGAAAAAAAATATCCCGTTTAGGCAGAATGTTGTAGTAGCTGCCACTTTTCTTGATTTTCAATCCAATATATTTCTCTTGCTGTTCAAGCCAAGGGACAGAAATTTTACTATGCAGGGGTTTCGGACAAGGCGGTTCTAATGGTGTACTTTTTGTTTTGATCTGACTCTTTTTTTAAGAACTATGGGTTTTTATATTTCTTAACATTGGACGTGATCGTCTCTTACTAGGTTGCTAGCTACCGCTGCAACCCGGATTATCTTTTTCTGGGGGGAGGGGGGTCAGTTCATGAAGGTCCAGGGGTAAGCTTACGTAAATTTTGGAACAAAATATTGTTAATAATTTGTAAATAGTGTTGTCAAGGTACAAGAAATCGTAGTACTCATATGGTGGCTCAAAATAGACCGGTTAAGTGCCTTTGTGACATCGTGTGACCTTCGCTCTAGGCTAAAGAAAGCTGTTACACAATGGTACAAACGTACCAAGTGCGGATTTGGAATCGTTTGACCTTCGCTCAAGGTCAAAGAACAGATTGCATTGCTATATAGAGCCCTCTTAGTTTGTTATCGGTTAACATGGGCATGTCGTTCTTTACTGTAAATTTCCTTTAAAATGAGCTATTGAACAACCCTCTACGATGTTCCAGTGCCAAGCTATCTCTGGATACAAAAGAAAAAAAAAAGAAAAAAAGAAAAAAATATCCCGTTTAGGCAGAATGTTGTAGTAGCTGCCACTTTTCTTGATTTTCAAGCCAATATATGTCCCTTGCTGTTCAAGCCAAGGGACAGAAATTCTACTATGCAGGGGTTTCGGACAAGGCGGTTCTAATGGTGTACTTTTTGTTTTGATCTGACTATTTTTTTAAGAACTATGGGTTTTTATATTTCTTAACATTGGACGTGATCGTCTCTTACTATGTTGCTAGCTACCGCTGCAACCCGGATCAGTAATGGCGGTTCTAATGGTGTACTTTTTATTTTGATCTGACTCTTTTTTTTAGGAGTTATGGGTTATATATTTCTTAATATTGTACGTGATCGTCTCTTACTAGGTTGCTAGCTACCGCTGCAACCCGGGTAAAAAATTAACTCGTTTTATTTACATCCTAGCTAAAATACGGAAGATAATATGAATGAACCACAGGGTTCATTTTCTTTGGGCTTCAGTCCGTTCTTTACTATAATATTGTAAAGGTTTTTTCTTTACTAGGTTTCAGACACCTCTGCAGCCATGATACTGATGGAAATTACATAATCCCTATTTATGTTTCAGTTAACATGGGCTAGGTGTCATTCTTTGTTGTAACATCAAGTAGCTAACTAATTCGAATGTATGCAATTGTTTGTTATTCCAATGATCGTCTTTTAATGTAAACTTGTTTGAGTCATAAACTAGGAAAGAGACTCCGGGTTACAGCTACCACTGAAACTCGGTTACCGCTGTAATCTGGCTAGCTTGCAGCTATCCCTGGAACCACCATATATCAGTTACTATGGGCAAGAGATCGTTCTTTATTGTATTTCAGACAAGGTATTTCTAATGATGTACTTTTGTTTTGATCTGACTCTATTTTTAGGAGTTTTGGGTTTTTATATTTCTTAGCATTGGACTGATCGTCTCTTACTAGGTTGCTAGCTACTGCTGCAACCCAAATTCACATATATATTTATTTATGAGAGGCAGCCTGGCCGAGTGGTCCAAGGCACTGGTGTTAGCCACCAGTCTCTTCAGAGGCGTGGGTTCAATTCTTACCGCTGGTATACGATTATGTTTGAAAGACTGCAGTGTGAAAAGACATCTAAATGCAGTTTTTGGTGGGAAAATTTATTCTCTTTTAGAAATAATTTATTTTAGTTACTATAGATTTTTAACCCAATTAATTTCCTTTAAAATGAGCTATTGAACAACCCTCTACGATGTTCCAGTGCCAAGCTATCTCTGGATACAAAAGAAAAAAAAAGAAAAAAAGAAAAAATATCCCGTTTAGGCAGAATGTTGTAGTAGCTGCCACTTTTCTTGATTTTCAAGTCAATATATTTCCCTTGCTGTTCAAGCCAAGGGACAGAAATTTTACTATGCAGGGGTTTCGGACAAGGCGGTTCTAATGGTGTACTTTTTGTTTTGATCTGACTCCTTTGTTAGGAACTATGGGTTTTTATATTTCTTAACATTGGACGTGATCGTCTCTTACTAGGTTGCTAGCTACCGCTGCAACCCGGAATAGCTGTCACCCAGCAGGCTTGAGTTCAATTTCCGTACGGGAAATTTTTACTTATGATGATTTCTTAAGGAACATAATTAAAATTTCTTAATGTAATAAAAATAATTTGTTTTAATTACAAAAGGTTTTTAACCCAATTAATTCCCTTTAAAATGAGCCATTGAACAACTCTCTACGATGTTCCAGTGCCATGCTATCTGTTGAATTACTAACCTATACTATAATTAAGTGGCGTATAAAATTTAGTATAGGCAAGAGGTCGTTCTTTATTATAAAATCTTAACTATAGTGAAGCTGCGCATGCAAGTTAGTATAGGGAAGAGTTTGATCTTTATTATATATGTTTCAGTTAACATGGGCAAAATGTCGTTCTTTATTGTAACAAACAATCAAGTAGCTAACTAAGTCCAATGTAAGGAATGGTTTGTTATTTCAGTGATCGTCTTTTAATGTAAATTTTGGTTATTCTTTCTTTTTTTCCACTCGCGTGAGACCATATTTTTTCAAGATTTAAAATTATTAAGCACACAAAATCCCGTGTCGAGTATCTAAAACCTAGCATAAAACAAAACTAATTTTAAAATTTTCAGGTATTTATCTTGTTTGAATTACAAAATTAGTATTATTGGTTAGACACCATAAATATTTTTGCAGTTTAAATAATAAGTTTAGTGATTCTGGACTGAAAACTAAAATAATTGCAATTATGAGACAATAATATGGAGATATGTACTTTACGGGTTACAGGATACAATAATAAATTTGAACTGAGATGAAAAAAAAATTTCTTCCAGGAGACAAAAAGCAAAACTAATTTTAGAATTTTCATGTATTTTTGTTGTTTAAATTAAAAAATTACTATTACTGATTAGGCATCATAAATATTTTTGCAGTTTACATAATAATTTTAGCGATTAAGCCAAAAAAGAAAATTTTGGTTCCAGGAGTTTCGGTTACTATTGAGACAAGTAGCTATTATTACTATAGAGTTCATTACATGGACTGTTTTATTGCTTCAAAATTCAAATATCTTTGAAAAGACTGCAGTATGAAAATACATCAAAAATGCAATTTTTTTGACAAAATTGATTCTACTTTAAAAAGTATTTTATTTTTAAATACAAAAGTGACTAGATGTTGCAATTTCCTTTAAAATGAGCTATTATACAGCTCTCTATGATTTTCCAGTGCCCAGCTAGCTGAGCAGAAAGAAAAAGCGGAAAGAAAAAAATATCCCGTTTGTGGAGAATAACGTGGTAAAAGTCAATTTTCTTGATTTTCAAGCCAATATATTTTCTTTGTTATTCAAGCCAAAGGGCGGTAAGTTTCCTTTATAGAGGATTCGGACAAGGCGGTTCTAATGGTGTACTTTTTGTTTTGATCTGACTCTTTTTTTAGGAGTTGGGGGGTTTTATATTTCTTGACATTGGAGGTTATCGTCTCTTACTAGGTTGCTAGCTACCGCTGCAACCCGGATTATGACGTCACTGCATCAAAAATACAGTTTTTATTGGAAAAATTTATTCTCTTTTAGAAATAATTTATTTTAGTTACAAAAGATTTTTAACCCAATTAATTTCCTTTAAAATGAGCTATTGAACAACCCTCTACGATGTTCCAGTGCCAAGCTATCTCTGGATACAAAAGAAAAAAAAAAGAAAAAAAAAAGAAAAAATATCCCGTTTGGGGAGAATAACGTGGTTAAAGTCAATTTTATTGATTTTCAAGCCAATATATTTCCCTTGCTGTTCAAGCCAAGGGACAGAAAGTTTCCTATACAGGGGTTTCGGACAAGGCGGTTCTAATGGTGTACTTTTTGTTTTGATCTGACTCCTTTTTTAGGAGCTATGGGTTTTTATATTTCTTAACATTGGACGTGATCGTCTCTTACTAGGTTGCTAGCTACCGCTGCAACCCGGATATCAGTTACTATGGGCAAGAGATCGTTCTTTATTGTAAAACTTAACAGGCCAGGGTTCAATTCCCGGTGTGGGAAAATTTTTAACTCTATAATCTTCGAACATTTGAACCTTTTATAATTTATAATGATGTATAATATAAATACTGTAATCTTAACTATAGTGAAGTTGCCTATGCAAGTTAGTATAGGCAAGAGGTCGTTCTTTATTTTAATAATGGTGTACTTTTTGTTTTGATCTGACCCCTTTGTTAGGAACTATGGGTTTTTATATTTCTTAACATTGGACGTGATCGTCTCTTACTAGGTTGCTAGCTACCGCTGCAACCCGGATTGCTAGCTACCGCTGCAACCCGGATTAGTTACTATATGCTTCGGTTTGTCTTTCACTTGATTGCAGCTATAGCTACAACTATCATTTAGAGCTCGTTCTTTACTATATAAAAATACTAAACTTTTCAGTTAGTAAAGCCTGAAGTTCATCCTTTATTATAAAATAAATTACAAACAGGAAAAAGCCTACGGCTTTTTCTTCTTTGGAATAGTAAGAGACGATCCTCAAATAATCAGGCAGCTAATTATGTTTATAATTTGTTCTTTAACATAAACTTCATTAATCGGATATTTTAATATATCCTATATGGTCTAGAGGTTGGGATAGCTGTCACCCAGCAGGCTTGAGTTCAATTTCCGTACGGGAAATTTTTACTTATGATGATTTCTTAAGGAACATAATTAAAATTTCTTAATATAATAAAAATAATTTGTTTTAATTACAAAAAGTTTTTAACTCAATTAATTTCCTTTAAAATGAGCCATTGAACAATTTTCTACGATGTTCCAGTTCCATGCTATCTGTTGAATTCCTAACCTATACTATAATTAAGTGACGTACAAAATTTAGTATAGGCAAAAGGTCGTTCTTTATTATAATCCTAGCTACCACTGCAACCTGGATACAGTTACTATGAGCTAGCGTTCGTTCTTTATCATAATTAGTAGATAATCGGTAAAATATTCGTTCTTTATTATAACTTAACATTGGACGTGATCGTCTCTTACTAGGTTGCTAGCTACCGCTGCAACCCGGATACACCTGGAACCACCATATATCAGTTAGTATGGGAGAGAGATCGTTCTTTACTGTAAAAAATGTCTTGACTGTTTAAATACAAATGTACAAGCCTATGCTGTAGTTAAGCTGTCTACGTAAGATAATAGAGGGAAGAGTTCGTTCCTTATTGTAAAAAGACATCAAAATGCAGTTTTTGGTGGAAAAATTTATTCTCTTTTAGAAATAATTTATTTTAGTTACTATAGATTTTTAACCCAATTAATTTTCTTTAAAATGAGCTATTGAACAATCCTCTACGATGTACCAGTGCCAAGCTATCTCTGGATACAAAAGAAAAAAAAAAGAAAAAAAGAAAAAAATATCCCGTTTAGGCAGAATGTTGTAGTAGCTGCCACTTTTCTTGATTTTCAAGCCAATATATTTCCCTTGCTGTTCAAGCCAAGGGACAGAAATTTTACTATGCAGGGGTTTCGGACAAGGCGGTTCTAATGGTGTACTTTTTGTTTTGATCTGACTCTTTTTTTAAGAACTATGGGTTTTTATATTTCTTAACATTGGACGTGATCGTCTCTTACTAGGTTGCTAGCTACCGCTGCAACCCGGATACCGCTGGTATACGATTATGTTTGAAAGACTGCAGTGTGAAAAGACATCAAAATGCAGTTTTTGGTGGAAAAATTTATTCTCTTTTAGAAATAATTTATTTTAGTTACTATAGATTTTTAACCCAATTAATTTCCTTTAAAATGAGCTATTGAACAACCCTCTACGATGTTCCAGTGCCAAGCTATCTCTGGATACAAAAAAAGAAAAAAAAAAGAAAAAATGAAAAAATATCCCGTTTAGGCAGAATGTTGTAGTAGCCGCCACTTTTCTTGATTTTCAAGCCAATATATTTCCCTTGCTGTTCAACCCAAGGGACAGAAATTTTACTATGCAGGGGTTTCGGACAAGGCGGTTCTAATGGTGTACTTTTTGTTTTGATCTGACTCTTTTTTTAAGAACTATGGGTTTTTATATTTCTTAACATTGGACGTGATCGTCTCTTACTAGGTTGCTAGCTACCGCTGCAACCCGGATATGGCATCATTGATCAATCTTTAACATAAATAATTATAATCTTATTTTAGTTACTATGGGCAGGAAGTTTGTTCTTTACTGTAAAAAATACATCAAAAATAAATTTTTTTTGACAAAATTGATTCTACTTTAAAAAGTATTTTATTTTTAAATACAAAAGTGACTAGATGTTGCAATTTCCTTTAAAATGAGCTATTATACAGCTCTCTATGATTTTCCAGTGCCCAGCTAGCTGAGCAGGAAAAAAAAGCGGAAAGAAAAAAATATCCTGTTTGTGGAGAATAACGTGGTAAAAGTCAATTTTCTTGATTTTGAAGCCAATATATTTTCTTTGTTATTCAAGCCAAAGGGCGGTAAGTTTCCTTTATAGAGGATTCGAACAAGGTGGTTCTAATGGTGTACTTTTTGTTTTGATCTGACTCTTTTTTTAGGAGTTGGGGGGTTTTATATTTCTTAACATTGGAGGTGATCGTCTCTTACTAGGTTGCTAGCTACCGCTGCAACCCGGATTAGGAACTATGGGTTTTTATATTTCTTAACATTGGACGTGATCGTCTCTTACTAGGTTGCTAGCTACCACTGCAACCCGGATTATAATTGGTATGGTGAAATAATAATATACATATGGCTCTTAAATCATACTTCTTTATGGTTCCATATGGTCTAGTGGCTAGGATAGTTAACTTTCACTTAACAGGCTCGGGTTCGATTCCCGGTGTGGGAAAATTTTTAACTCTATAATCTTCGAACATTTGAACCTTTTATAATTTATAATGATGTATAATATAAATACTGTAATCTTAAGTATAGTGAAGTTGCGTATGCAAGTTATTATTAGTATAGGGAAGAGTTCGTTCTTTATTATAATTATATACTAATTATGACGTCACTCTATTCACGTCATAGCTCTAATATAAAACTATGATGACGTTCATTATTTATCTAGTAGGGTTTCAGACAAGGTATTTCTAATGATGTACTTTTGTTTTGATCTGACTCTATTTTTAGGAGTTTTGGGTTTTTATATTTCTTAGCATTGGACTGATCGTCTCTTACTAGGTTGCTAGCTACTGCTGCAACCCAAATTCACATATTTATTTATTTATGAGAGGCAGCCTGGCCGAGTGGTCCAAGGCACTGGTGTTAGCCACCAGTCTCTTCAGAGGCGTGGGTTCAATTCTTACCGCTGGTATACGATTATGTTTGAAAGACTGCAGTGTGAAAAGACATCAAAATGCAGTTTTTGGTGGAAAAATTTATTCTCTTTTAGAAATAATTTATTTTAGTTACTATAGATTTTTAACCCAATTAATTTCCTTTAAAATGAGCTATTGAACAACCCTCTACGATGTTCCAGTGCCAAGCTATCTCTGGATACAAAAAAAGAAAAAAAAGAAAAAAAAAAGAAAAAAATATCCCGTTTAGGCAGAATGTTGTAGTAGCTGCCACTTTTCTTGATTTTCAAGCCAATATATTTCCCTTGCTGTTCAAGCCAAGGGACAGAAATTTTACTATGCAGGGGTTTCGGACAAGGTGGTTCTAATGGTGTACTTTTTGTTTTGATCTGACTCCTTTTTTAGGAATTATGGGTTTTTATATTTCTTAACATTGGACGTGATCGTCTCTTACTAGGTTGCTAGCTACCGCTACAACCCTGATTTCTATTCACGTCATTGCTCTAATTTATCTAGTAGGGTTTCAGACAAGGTAGTTCTAATGATGTACTTTTGTTTTGATCTGATCGTATTTTTAGGAGTTTTGGGTTTTTATATTTCTTAGCATTGTACTGATCGTCTCTTGCTAGGTTGCTAGCTACTACTGCAACCCAAATTATGAGAAGCAGCCTGGCCGAGAGGTCTAAGGCACTGGTGTTAGCCACCAGTCTCTTCGGAGGCGTGGGTTCAAATCTTACCTCTGGTATAGGATTATGTTTGAAAGACTGCAGTGTGAAAAGACATCAAAAATGCAGTTTTTGGTGGAAAAATTTATTCTCTTTTAGATATAATTTATTTTAGTTACTATATATTTTTAACCCAATTAATTTCCTTTAAAATGAACCATTGAACAACTCTCTACGATGTTCCAGTGCCAAGCTATCTCTGGATACAAAATAAAAAAGAAAAAAAAGAAAAAAATATCCCGTTTAGGCAGAATGTTGTAGTAGCTGCCACTTTTCTTGATTTTCAAGCCAATATATTTCCCTTGCTGTTCAAGCCAAGGGACAGAAAGTTTCGTATACAGGGGTTTCGGAGAAGGCGGTTCTAATGGTGTACTTTTTGTTTTGATCTGACTCCTCTGTTAGGAACTATGGGTTTTTATATTTCTTAACATTGGACGTGATCGTCTCTTACTAGGTTGCTACCTACCACTGCAACCCGGATAGGTTGCTAGCTACCGCTGCAACCCGGATATTTAATAATGATAATATTCTATCAAGTTTTTTAAACATTAAGATAAAATAAGACTCATTTAAAGATTGTTAGGAATTTATATAGTTTCTTTTCATAAAGTGAAATTATTACTCAAACATTCTGAATATTTTCGCAGTTTACAGAGTTTTGCACTTTCTTTTCATACCTTTTGCATTGTCATAATATAAATACTGTAATCTTAACTGTAGTGAAGTTGCCTCTACCAGTTAGCATTGAGAAGAGTTCGTTCTTTATTATAATGCAAGTTAATATAGGGAAGAGTTCGATCTTTATTATTAAAATTCGATGATCTAGCCTTTATGTAACCCGGATTAAAAAATTATTATCATATCTTATATGTAACTCTTATTTTATGAGTCTTTGATAGTCTAATGGTAAGTATGCCCACTTGTTACCTGGGAGAAGGGGGTTCGATTCCCCGTCGGGGAGAACTTTTAATATGTGGAATTAAAAGCACTATCTTTTCAATTTAAAAATTAAAAAAGAAACTTGTTTATTTACATTCTAGCTAAAATAATGAAGATAATATAAATGAACCACAGTGTTCAGTTTCTTTGGACTTGAGTTCGTTTTAAACTATAAATACAAACAGGAAAAAGCCTACGGCTTTTTCTTCTTTTAAATAGTAAGAGACGAGTCTCAAATAATCAAGTAGCTAGCTAATTCCAAAGGTATGCAATTTTTTGTTATTCCAATGATCGTTTTTTATTGTAACTAGGTTTCAGCCATCTCTACAGCCATGATACTATTGGAAATTACATAATCCCTATTTATGTTTCAGTTAACATGGGCAAGGTGTCGTTCTTTATTGTAAGGTATACGATTATGTTTGAAAGACTGCAGTGTGAAAAGACATCAAAAATTCAGTTTTTGGTTGAAAAATTTATTCTCTTTTAGAAATAATTTATTTTAGATACAAAAGGTTTTTAACCCAATTAATTTCCTTTAAAATGAGCTATTGAACAACCCTCTACGATGTTCCAATGCCAAGCTATCTCTGGATACAAAAGAAAAAAAAAGAAAAAAATATTCCGTTTAGGCAGAATGTTGTAGAAGCTGCCACTTTTCTTGATTTTCAAGCCAATATATTTCCCTTGCTGTTCAAGCTAAGGGACAGAAAGTTTCCTATACAGGGGTTTCGGACAAGGCGGTTCTAATGGTGTACTTTTTGTTTTGATCTGACTCTTTTTTTAGGAGTTGGGGGGTTTTATATTTCTTAACATTGGAGGTGATCGTCTCTTACTAGGTTGCTAGCTACCGCTGCAACCCGGACTAGCTACCGCCGCAACCCGGATAACCTATACTATAATTAAATGGCGTATAAAATTTAGTATAGGCAAGAGGTCGTTCTATATAATAATTAACCACTTTGTCAGTTGAATATTTTAATGCTATATTATTTTCAAGGATATCAAAATGAATTTGACATAATTCAATATCCGTCGGATAGAGCCTGCAGATATCAGGGTGACATTGCCAAGTAACCTGCTGCCCAATTTTTGGTTTTGAATGTTTACTCAGATTGTTATAGGTGACTTCAGCCATCATAATTTCCTTGTCAGATCTAGTTTTAGAGCATTTTTCAATAGTTGTCTCGTACTTTTCAGGACAGTTTATTCTACTACACAGAGAATTTTTTGCCAAATATTCAGTAGAACTAAAAGGACTGTTTAAAACACAGTTAGAAATGCTTTTTTCTTGAGTCGGTGTTGCAGGAATTTGTTCTAAATCATTAGTCTTACAAACACATTTTCTAATAACCCTAATAGGCTCGTTTTCGCCATAATTGAAAAACATTGCTTTTCTTTCGCTGTTGATAGGTATGCTTGTATATATGTTTTTATTGCTGCTACATAAACTGCAATTACTCCTTCCAAAATTAATATACGAATTTTCTAAGAAGTACGCCTCCGTATATTCACTGTGTTGTCGAACATTTTCCATTGCATATATAAACTGTTCCGCAGTTGCCAATCCATACCTTGGAAGCTTTTCGTTAAACTGACAACATTTCTTTTGGATATTACTATGAAGCTTTGCCAAAGAATTTCTAGCCGACTTTTCAACAGCATCCGCTCTTTCATAGAGAATTTTAATCTGTAATTTTGAATACTTTTCGTGATCCCGATAAAACATGCGTAAAATGTTTCTCAATTTACAAAGATCAGCCTGCATTTTTGCCATCTTCTTGTATTTCTGAATGTAATTTTTCCCTTTGTCCTTATGCGTTCTTCGGTACAACCTCGCAGAGAATTTAATTTTTTCATTATAGCTTTTGTCACCCCAGTATCTACCCATTATTCTGGTAGCAACTTTTTTCTTATGTTTGTTTCGGTAATCTTCATCATTGTGATAACACATCTTGCTGTTTTGTTTTGCTCTCTCAATTATTACTTCTCGATACGCCTTGTCAGTTGAATACCTTTGCTTTTTTCTTTCCAAGATGTTGTCTCTGTTTTTTGTATAGTACTAGTTTTTTAAATTACGTATAATAACTCGCTTAGAAGGCATCTTATTACAAAACAAGAAATAATATTTTCATGTAATTAACACTTCTTATAACTCGTATCAGGTATCCATAACCTAACAAAAAATAAAACTAATTTTTAAATTTTCAAGTATTTTGTTAGTTTGAATGAAAAGATTAAAATTATTGCTCAGATATCATAAATATTTTTGCAGTTTACATAATAACTTTAGCGATTCTAAACTGAAAAATAAAATATATATTAAAAAATGTAATTTTTTGGTCTGAAAATACATAGTCAATCCCACATCGGGTAGTTAGAACCTAACCAAAAATAAAACTAATTTTAACATTTTAAGGTATTTTTCCAGCTTGTATTGAAATATTCAAACTATTACTCGGATACCATGGATATTTTTGCAGTTTACACAAGCTGCAAAGAACGCACAGGCTGATCTTTGTAAACTGAGAAAAATTTTACGAATGTTTTACCGGGATTACGAAAAATATTCAAAATTAAAGATTAAAATTATCTCTGAAAGAATAGATTCTGTTGAAAAGTCAGCTAGAGATGCTTCCGCAAAACTTCATAGTAATATCCAAAAGAAATGTTGCATGTTTAGTGAACAGCTTCCAAAGTATGGACCGGCAACTTTGGAACAGATTACAGATGTAATGGGAAATCTTATACATCACTGGGAATATATGGAGGCATAATTGTCCTTTACTTAGTTTCAGCTTAAATTCGATGATCGAGCCTTTATGTACTACATCCAACGACTATGACGTCATTGATCAATATTGTATATACAAAATTAAGTTTTTCGTGAAAACTAATTCATAAAAAAATTAAGTGCAAAAGGCGCTAGATCTAGAGATTTCCTTTAAAATGAGCCATTGAACAACTCTCTACGATGTTCCAGTGCCAAGCTATCTCTGGAAACAAAAGAAAGAAAAAAATATCCCGTTTGTGCAGAATAACGTGGTTAAAGTCAATTTTCTTGATTTTCAAGCCAATATATTTTCTTTGTTATTCAAGCCAAAGGGTTGTAAGTTTCCTTTATAGGGGTTTCGGACAAGGCGGTTCTAATGGTGTACTTTTTGTTTTGATCTGACTATTTTTCTAGGAGTTAAGGGTTTTTATATTTCTTAACATTGGACGTGATCGTCTCTTACTAGGTTGCTAGCTACCGCTGCAACCCGGATTAAAGTTTCGGTTACTATTGAGGCGAGTCGCTCTTACGATATATTTCGTTACCACGAACTTTTTGAAATACCCTGAACTGTTTTATTTATGCATCATATTGTTAATTTTACAACTTTAATTAATGACTTCATAGTCTAAGTGGCTAGCACGATCGGAAGTTAACCGAAAGGTTGGTGGTTCAAATCTAGCCAGGGTCCTTTTCTTTTAATTTGTAATTCAGCTATAAATAAAACCATATTATTACTATTTCATTACCTATAATTAAGTTGAGTATTTAATCTAGTATAGGCAAGAGCTCGTTCTTTATTATAATTGATTTCCCAATAATAGGAGCATCTTCAATCCACAACACACAGTGTACATGAGGCGCACCTCGTTTCTGATACTCGATACGCCAGAAATGATCCTTAATTTTACCAAACAAAGGATTTGTCTTTGAACAAATCAGCTCATTAAATATAGGTGTCCATTTTTTGTCAAAGTGCATGGAAACTGCAATTGGATCTAGACACGTCAACTCTGCTGGGGTCATTTTTGCCACACCAGGTAAGTTCTTATGGACAGTCCGTAAATAGTCAATAAATTCAGGAGAGTACCACTCAGCACATGAAACTGTCAGAAACAAAGTTGGTGGACCCAATTGCTCAATCATTGACTTTACTTTATAGGAAAGAGTTTGAAAATACTGCTGAGATCCTCTGATTTTTGATTGAACCGAAAACAAAGTCGCTTCCATCTCTCCATCACGGGAATGAAGCCTGTCTATAAATTGACGAGCATTTTGATTTGGTTTCACAGTCCGCAACATATGACCGACGCTATTACACATGTAAGAGAATTCTTGCAATTGGAACCTGTGAAAAAGAAACTGTTTGTCAAGACGAAACTTAGTATGTCTGCTAAGAAGCCTTGATTTAAAATATTCTGCATTCCTAATCCGAAATGGTCTTGCCTTGTCACGCAAGCCATATTTGCCTTTCGGGAAAAGATTTGGAAACACTTTTAGATCAAGTTCTTCCTGAAATAAGTCTTCGCTCACACCTTTTGGTTTCTTGATTTCAAATTGGTCAGTACCAAGATCTTTCATCTGTTTAAAATCTTCAATGAAGTCTTTTGGAACCGCTGAATTGAGAGGCTGGACAGAAAAATGTTCAACCAATGTAGATTTTGCGCTTTCTGTCAGTTTCTGAAGGATTGCAGCTTCCGGTATTTCAGGTAAATTATCAACACCAACCGCTTTTTCAGCAAGACGTGCTTCAAGTATTTTATTTAAATCTTCTAGGGTGTATGCATGTATTGTTTTATAGAGACTGTTGTGCTCTCTTAACCACAACAGTGCTTCATGGACTTTTCTCAGATCTATTAGTGCAGTCCAAACATTCTTGTTGTAAGTAGGCTGACCATTGACAATGACTACAAAACTATCAATGTTAAGAAGTTTTTCAGGCTGAATATCTGCATTTGCTTGCACATCAACAGGTAGATATACTATTCTCCCCTTAAGAATGTCAACAAGTTCTATTCTAGGTCTCTTCAATGCAGTTACTTGCCCTAATCTGACGATCGTAAGACAAGGCATTACAAATCGAATCATTGCCATTTCAAAATTATTCAAACACTTTATACATTCCGGTGTACAGTCTATATGAACGTTATTTAATACTGATCGGACATTCTCCTGACTTTTCAACATTTTCCCAGCACAGTAATCACAGACAAAGAATGAAACTATGACATCCTCTTTCCAACCTGTACATTAAATTAGTTGTTCTTTGTCATCTTTGGGTATGTCCTGTTGTAGGTGTTCTAAAATCGTGGCCATCATTACATCAAAACCTTTCTTATTTGAAAGGGATCTTAGACTCTTCAATTGGTATTTTGTCTTCATCTGCTCACAACTGTCACAATGCATTGTGGGGTATACATCCCTGATGTTAGCTACCTTATCAAGGCTCTCACCAAATAATTTTATTATTGTATATTCATCCACAGAAACTCTAATATTGCTATCACCGTAAATGAAGTCTTGACTATTATTACGACAGAGTCTACTTGACACTTCTTCTATGTAATGACTTAGTTCCTTGTACGAGCCCTCGACTTTTAGTAGATTACTATGTTGTATAATCTTACATTTTGATACTGCCTTATATACGCTATTAATGAAACAGTTCAAGACAGGAAAATGTGGAGCTAGTGCCCTTAGAGAACGCAAATAGCTCTGACATCCCTCATTTGGGCTACAGTATAACGAATGCCCATGCTTTCTTGTGTCCCTGTAATTGATTTGACAATAATCCAAGCCGCCAAGGTAGAAATTAACCACTTTGTCAGTTGAAAATTTTAATGCTATATTATTTTCAAGGATATCAAAAAGAATTTGACATAATTCAATATCCGTCGGATAGAGCTTGCAGATGTCAGGGTGACATTGCCAAGTAGCCTGCTGCCCAATTTTTGGTTTTGAATGTTTACTCAGATTGTTATAGGTGACTTCAGCCATCATAATTTCCTTGTCAGATCTAGTTTTAGAGCATTTTTCAATAGTTGTCTCGTACTTTTCAGGACAGTTTGTTCTACTACACAGAAAATTTTTTGCCAAATATTCAGTAGAACTAAACGAACTGTTTAAAACACAGTTAGAAATGCTTTTTTCTTGAGTCGGTGTTCCAGGGATTTGTTCTAAATCATTAGTCTTACAAACACATTTACTAATAACCCTAACAGGCTCGTTTTCGCCATAATTGAAAAACATTGCTTTTCCTTCGCTGTTGATAGGTATGCTTGTATATATATTTTTATTGCTGCTACATAAACTGCAATTGCTCCTTCCAAAATTAATATACGAATTTTCTAAGAAGTACGCCTCCGTATATTCACTGTGTTGTCGAACATTTTCCATTGCATCTATAAACTGTTCCGCAGTTGCCCATCCATACCTTGGAAGCTTTTTATTAAACTGACAACATTTCTTTTGGATATTACTATGAAGCTTTGCCAAAGCATTTCTAGCCGACTTTTCAACAGCATCCGCTCTTTCAAAGAGAATTTTAATCTGTAATTTTGAATACTTTTCGTGATCCCGATAAAACATGCGTAAAATGTTTCTCAATTTACGAAGATCAGCCTGAATTTTTGCCATCTTCTTGTATTTCTGAATGTAATTTTTCCCTTTGTCCTTATGCGTTCTTCGGTACAACCTCGCAGAGAATTTAATTTTTTCATTATAGATTTTGTCACACCAGTATCTAAACATTATTCTGGTAGCAACTTTTTTATTATGTTTGTTTCGGTAATATTCATCATTATCATACCGTTCCTTGCTCTTTTGTCTAGCCTGCTCAATTCTTGCTTCTCTGTAAACTTTATCATTTTGATAACGCTCCTTGATCTTTTGTCTAGCCTGCTCAATTTTTACTTCTCGATACGCCTGGTCGGTTGAATACCTTTGCTTTTCTCTTTTCAAGATACTATCTCTGTTGTTTGTGTAGTACTGTTTTTTTAACTTGCATGCAGCTTGCTTGATTGAAACTATTATGTAATTATGAATGAGAACATTTACAGTTTTGACGCTTCTAATATAGTAATTATGACGTCACGCCGTAATGATTTTATTTCCTGATGATGTCATAGCGCAATGATATTATTTCATGACGTCTTCAGAAACAACAATATAATTTCGTGTTTTTCTATTCACGTCATAGCTCTAATGTAAAACTATGACGACATTCATTATTTATCTTGTAGGGTTTCAGACAAGGTAATTCTAATGATGTACTTTTGTTTTGATTTGACTCTATTTTTAGGAGTTTTGTTATATTTCTTATCATTGGACTGATCGTCTCTTACTAGATTGCTAGCTAGTGCTGCAACCCAGATTCGCTTATATAGTTATTTATGAGAGGCAGCCTGGCTGAGTGGTCCAAGGCACTGGTGTTAGCCACCAGTCTCTTCGGAGGCGTGGGTTCAAATCTTACCGCTGGTATACGATTATGTTTGAAAGACTGCAGTGTGAAAAGACATCAAAAATGCAGTTTTTGGTGGAAAATTTTTTTCTCTTCTAGAAATAATTTATTTTACTTACAAAAGGTTTTTAACCCAATTAATTTCCTTTAAAATGAGCTATTGAACAACCCTCTACGATGTTCCAGTGCCAAGCTATCTGTGGAAAAGAAAAAAAGAAAAAAATATCCCGTTTAGGCAGAATGTTGTAGTAGCTGCCACTTTTCTTGATTTTCAAGCCAATATATTTCACTTGCTGTTCAAGCCAAGGGACAGAAAGTTTCCTAGACAGGGGTTTCGGACAAGGCGGTTCTAATGGTGTACTTTTTGTTTTGATCTGACTCCTCTGTTAGGAACTATGGGTTTTTATATTTCTTAACATTGGACGTGATCGTCTCTTACTAGGTTGCTAGCTACCGCTGCAACCCGGATGTTGTATAATCTTACATTTTGATACTGCCTTATATACGCTATTAATAAAACAGTTCAAGACAGGAAAATGTGGAGCTAGTGCCCTTAGAGAACGCAAATAGCTCTGACATCCCTCATTTGGGCTACAGTATAACGAATGCCCATGCTTTCTTGTGTCCCTGTAATTGATTTCACAATAATCCAAGCCGCCAAGGTAGAAATTAACCACTTTGTCAGTTGAAAATTTTAATACTATATTATTTTCAAGGATATCAAAAAGAATTTGACATAATTCAATATCCGTCGGATAGAGCTTGCAAATATCAGGGTGACATTGCCAAGTAACCTGCTGCCCAATTTTTGGGTTTGAATGTTTACTCAGATTGTTATAGGTGACTTCAGCCATCAAAATTTCCTTGTCAGATCTAGTTTTAGAGCATTTTTCAATAGTTGTCTCGTACTTTTCAGGACAGTTTGTTCTACTACACAGGGAATTTTTTGCCAAATATTCAGTAGAACTAAAAGAACTGTTTAAAACACAGTTAGAAATGCTTTTTTCTTGAGTCGGTGTTCCAGGAATTTGTTCTAAATCATTAGTCTTACAAACACATTTACTAATAACCTTAACAGGCTCGTTTTTGCCATAATTGAAAAACATTGCTTTTCCTTCGCTGTTGATAGGTATGCTTGTATATATATTTTTATTGCTGCTACATAAGCTGCAATTGCTCCTTCCAAAATTAATATACAAATTTTCTAAGAAGTACACCTCCATATATTCACTGTGTTGTCGAACATTTTCCATTGCATCTATAAACTGTTCCGTAGTTGCCAATCCATACCTTGGAAGCTTTTCGTTAAACTGACAACATTTCTTTTGGATATTACTATGAAGCTTTGCCAAAGAGTTTCTAGCCGACTTTTCAACAGCATCCGCTCTTTCAAAGAGAATTTTAATCTGTAATTTTGAATACTTTTCGTGATCCAGATAAAACATGCGTAAAATGTTTCTCAATTTACAAAGATCAGCCTTTATTTTTGCCATCTTCTTGTATTTCTGAATGTAATTTTTCCCTTTGTCCTTATGCGTTCTTCGGTACAACCTCGCAGAGAATTTAATTTTTTCATTATAGATTTTGTCACCCCAGTAACGCTCCTTGATCTTTTGTTTGGCTGTCTCAATTTTTACTTCTCGATACACCTGGACGGCTGAATACCTTTGCTTTTGGTTTTTCATATATTTGATGCGGTAATCTTCATCATTGTGATAACTCTCCTTGAACTTTTGTTTGGCTGTCTCAATTTTTGCATGTCTATAATCTTCATCATTGTGATAACACATCTTGTTGTTTTGTTTTGGTCTCTCAATTATTACTTCTCGATACGCCTGGTCGGTTGAATACCTTTGTTTTGCTCTCTCAATTATTACTTCTCGATACGCCTGGTCGGTTGAATACCGTTGTTTTGCTATCTCAATTATTACTTCTCGATACACCTGGTCGGTTGAATACCTTTGCTTTTTTCTTTTGAAAATACTATCTCTGTTGTTTGTGTAGTACTATTTTTTCAACTTGCGTGCAGCTTGCTTGATTGAAACCATTATGTAATTATGAATGAGAACATTTACAGTTCTGACGCTTCTTATATAGTAATTATGACGTCACAGCTTAATGATTTTATTGACGTCATAGCGCAATGATATTATTTCATGACGTCTTCAGAAACAACAATATAATTTCGTGTTTTTCTATTCACGTCATAGCTCTAATATAAAACTATGATGACATTCATTATTTATATAGTAGGGTTTCAGACAAGGTAACTCTAATGATGTACTTTTGTTTTGATCTGACTCTATTTTTAGGAGTTTTGTTATATTTCTTAGCATTGGACTGATCGTCTCTTACTAGGTTTCTAGCTACTGCTGCAACCCAAATTCACATATATATTTATAAGAGGCAGCCTGGCCGAGTGGTCCAAGGCACTGGTGTTAGCCACCAGTCTCTTCGGAGGCGTGGGTTCAAATCTTACCGCTGGTATGCGATTATGTTTGAAAGACTGCAGTGTGAAAAGACATCGAAAGTGCAGTTTTTGGTGGAAAAATTTATTCTCTTTTAGAAATAATTTATTTTAGTTACAAAAGATTTTTAACCCAATTAATTTCCTTTAAAATGAGCTATTGAAAAACCCTCTACGATGTTCCAGTGCCAAGCTATCTCTGGATACAAAAAAAAAGAAAAGAGAAAAAAATATCCCGTTTGGGGAGAATAACGTGGTTAAAGTCAATTTTCTTGATTTTCAAGCCAATATATTTCCCTTGCTGTTCAAGCCAAGGGACAGAAAGTTTCCTATACAGGGGTTTTGGACAAGGCGGTTCTAATGGTGTACTTTTTGTTTTGATCTGACTCCTTTTTAGGAACTATGGGTTTTATATTTCTTAACATTGGACGTGATCGTCTCTTACTAGGTTGCTAGTTACCGCTGCAACCCGGATTGCTAGCTACCGCTGCAATCCGGATTTCAAGCCAGTATATTTCCCTTGCTGTTCAAGCCAAATGACAGAAAGTTTCCTATACAGGGGTTTCGGACAAGGTGGTTCTAATGGTGTACTTTTTGTTTTGATCTGACTCCTTTTCTAGGAGCTATGGTTTTTTTTTATTTCTTAACATTGGACGTGATCGTTTCTTACTAGGTTGCTAGCTACCGCTGCAACCCGGATAACTCTCACCCAGTAAGCTTCAGTTCAATTTCCGTATGAGAAATACGGAAATTATATTATTATAATATTATTTGTAATGAACCACGTCGAAACCTTTATGTAATATCCAATAATTGTCTTTTAATGTAATGCAATGGTTTGTTGTTCAAATGATCGTCCTTTAATGTAAGTTTTGATCTGACTCCTCTGTTAGGAACTATGGGTTTTTATATTTCTTAACATTGGACGTGATCGTCTCTTACTAGGTTGCTAGCTACCGCTGCAACCCGGATTACAAACACATTTACTAATAACCCTAAAAGGCTCGTTTTCGCCATAATTGAAAAATATTGCTTTTCCTTCGCTGTTGATAGGTATGCTTGTATATATATTTTTATTGCTGCTACATAAACTGCAATTGCTCCTTCCAAAATTAATATACGAATTTTCTAAGAAGTACGCCTCCGTATATTCACTGTATTGTCGAACATTTTCCATTGCATCTATAAACTGTTCCGCAGTTGCCAATCCATACCTTGGAAGCTTTTCGTTAAACTGACAACAATTCTTTTGCATATTGCTATGAAGCTTTGCCAAAGCATTTCTAGCCGACTTTTCAACAGCATCCGCTCTTTAAAAGAGAATTTTAATCTGTAATTTTGAATACTTTTCGTGATCCCGATAAAACATGCGTAAAATGTTTCTCAATTTACAAAGATCAGCCTGCATATTTGCCATCTTCTTGTATTTCTGAATGTAATTTTTCCCTTTGTCCTTATGCGTTCTTCGGTACAACCTCGCAGAGAATTTAATTTTTTCATTATAGATTTTGTCACCCCAGTAACGCTCCTTTATCTTTTATTTGGCTGTCTCAATTTTTACTTCTCGATACACCTGGATGGTTGAATACCTTTGCTTTTGGTTTTTCTTATATTTGATGGGGTAATCTTCATCATTGTGATAACTCTCCTTGAACTTTTGTTTGGCTGTCTCAATTTTTGCATGTCTATAATCTTCATCATTGTGATAACACATCTTGCTGTTTTGTTTTACTCTCTCAATTATTACTTCTCGATACGCCTGGTCGGTTGAATACCTTTGTTTTTCTCTCTCAATTATTACTTCTCGATACGCCTGGTCGGTTGAATACCTTTGCTTTTTTCTTTTGAAAATACTATCTCTGTTGTTTGTGTAGTACTGTTTTTTCAACTTGCGTGCAGCTTGCTTGATTGAAACCATTATGTAATTATGAATGAGAACATTTACAGTTCTGACGCTTCTTATATAGTAATTATGACGTCACAGCTTAATGATTTTATTGACGTCATAGCGCAATGATATTATTTCATGACGTCTTCAGAAACAACAATATAATTTCGTGTTTTTCTATTCACGTCATAGCTCTAATATAAAACTATGATGACATTCATTATTTATATAGTAGGGTTTCAGACAAGGTAATTCTAATGATGTACTTTTGTTTTGATCTGACTCTATTTTTAGGAGTTTTGTTATATTTCTTAGCATTGGACTGATCGTCTCTTACTAGGTTGCTAGCTACTGCTGCAACCCAAATTCACATATATATTTGTTTATGAGAGGCAGCCTGGCCGAGTGGTCCAAGGCACTGGTGTTAGCCACCAGTCTCTTCGGAGGCGTGGGTTCAAATCTTACCGCTGGTATACGATTATGTTTGAAAGACTGCAGTGTGAAAAGACATCGAAAATGCAGTTTTTAGTGGAAAAATTTATTCTCTTTTAGAAATAATTTATTTTAGTTACAAAAGGTTTTTAACTCAATTAATTTCCTTTAAAATGAGCTATTGAACAACCCTCTACGATGTTCCAGTGCCAAGCTATCTCTGGATACAAAAAAAAAGAAGAGAAAAAAATATCCCGTTTGGGGAGAATAACGTGGTTAAAGTCAATTTTCTTGATTTTCAAGCCAATATATTTCCCTTGCTGTTCAAGCCAAGGGACAGAAAGTTTCCTATACAGGGGTTTTGGACAAGGCGGTTCTAATGGTGTACTTTTTGTTTTGATCTGACTATTTTTTTAGGAACTAGGGGTTTTTATATTTCTTAACATTGGACGTGATCGTCTCTTACTAGGTTGCTAGCTACCGCTGCAACCCGGATTGCTAGCTACCACTGCAACCCGGATTTCTAGCTACCGCTGCAACCCGGATTGCTAGCTACCGCTGCAATCCGGATTTCAAGCCAGTATATTTCCCTTGCTGTTCATGCCATATGACAGAAAGTTTCCTACATAGGGGTTTCGGACAAGGTGGTTCTAATGGTGTACTTTTTGTTTTGATCTGACTCCTTTTCTAGGAGCAATGGTTTTTTTTATTTCTTAACATTGGACTTGATCGTTTCTTACTAGGTTGCTAGCTACCGCTACAACCCGGATAACTCTCACCCAGTAAGCTTCAGTTCAATTTCCGTATGAGAAATAAGGAAATTATATTATTATAATATTATTTGTAATGAACCACGTCAAAACCTTTATGTAATGTAATACAATGGTTTGTTATTCAAATGATCGTCCTTTAATGTAAGTTTTGATCTGACTCCTCTGTTAGGAACTATGGGTTTTTATATTTCTTAACATTGGACGTGATCGTCTCTTACTAGGTTGCTAGCTACCGCTGCAACCCGGATTACAAACACATTTACTAATAACCCTAACAGGCTCGTTTTCGCCATAATTGAAAAATATTGCTTTTCCTTCGCTGTTGATAGGTATGCTTGTATATATATTTTTATTGCTGCTACATAAACTGCAATTGCTTCTTCCAAAATTAATATACGAATTTTCTAAGAAATACGCCTCCGTGTATTCACTGTGTTGTCGAACATTTTCCATTGCATCTATAAACTGCTCCGCAGTTGCCAATCCATAGCTTGGAAGCTTTTTGTTAAACTGACAACATTTCTTTTGGATATTGCTATGAAGCTTTGCCAAAGCATTTCTAGCCGACTTTTCAACCGCATCCGCTCTTTAAAAGAGAATTTTAATCTGTAATTTTGAATACTTTTCGTGATCCAGATAAAACATGCGTAAAATGTTTCTCAATTTACAAAGATCAGCCTTTATTTTTGCCATCTTCTTGTATTTCTGAATGTAATTTTTCCTTTTGTCCTTATGCGTTCTTCGGTACAACCTCGCAGAGAATTTAATTTTTTCATTATAGATTTTGTCACCCCAGTAACGCTCCTTGATCTTTTGTTTGGCTGTCTCAATTTTTACTTCTCGATAAACCTGGACGGTTGAATACCTTTGCTTTTGGTTTTTCTTATATTTGATGGGGTAATCTTCATCATTGTGATAACTCTCCTTGAACTTTTGTTTGGCTGTCTCTATTTTTGCATGTCTATAATCTTCATCATTGTGATAACACATCTTGCTGTTTTGTTTTGCTCTCTCAATTATTACTTCTCGATACGCCTGGTCGGTTGAATACCTTTGTTTTGCTCTCTCAATTATTACTTCTCGATACGCCTGGTCGGTTGAATACCTTTGCTTTTTTCTTTTCAAAATACTATCTCTGTTGTTTGTGTAGTACTGTTATTTCAACTTGCGTGCAGCTTGCTTGATTGAAACCATTATGTAATTATGAATGAGAACATTTACATTTCTGACGCTTCTTATATAGTAATTATGACGTCACAGATTAATGATTTCATTGACGTCATAGCGCAATGATATTATTGCATGACGTCTTCAGAAACAACAATATAATTTCGTGTTTTTCTATTCACGTCATAGCTCTAATATAAAACTATGATGACATTCATTATTTATATAGTAGGGTTTCAGACAAGGTAATTCTAATGATGTACTTTTGTTTTGATCTGACTCTATTTTTAGGAGTTTTGTTATATTTCTTAGCATTGGACTGATCGTCTCTTACTAGGTTGCTAGCTACTGCTGCAACCCAAATTCACATATATATTTATTTATGAGAGGCAGCCTGGCCGAGTGGTCCAAGGCACTGGTGTTAGCCACCAGTCTCTTCGGAGGCGTGGGTTCAAATCTTACCGCTGGTATACGATTATGTTTGAAAGACTGCAGTGTGAAAAGACATCGAAAATGCAGTTTTTGGTGGAAAAATTTATTTTCTTTTAGAAATAATTTATTTTAGTTACAAAAGGTTTTTAACCCAATTAATTTCCTTTAAAATGAGCTATTGAACAACCCTTTACGATGTTCCAGTGCCAAGCTATCTCTGGATACAAAAAAAAGAAAAGAGAAAAAAATATCCCGTTTGGGAGAATAACGTGGTTAAAGTCAATTTTCCTGATTTTCAAGCCAATATATTTCCCTTGCTGTTAAAGCCAAGGGACAGAAAGTTTCCTATACAGGGGTTTCGGACACGGCGGTTCTAATGGTGTACTTTTTGTTTTGATCTGACTCCTTTTTTAGGAACTATGGGTTTTTATATTTCTTAACATTGGACGCGATCGTCTCTTACTAGGTTGCTAGCTACCGCTGCAACCCGGATTGCTAGCTACCGCTGCAATCAGGATTTCAAGCCAGTATATTTCCCTTGCTGTTCATGCCATATGACAGAAAGTTTGCTGTACAGGGGTTTCGGACAAGGTGGTTCTAATGGTGTACTTTTTGTTTTGATCTGACTCCTTTTTTAGGAGCAATGGTTTTTTTTATTTCTTAACATTGGACGTGATCGTTTCTTACTAGGTTGCTAGCTACCGCTGCAACCCGGATAACTCTCACCCAGTAAGCTTCAGTTCAATTTCCGTATGAGAAATACGGAAATTATATTATTATAATATTATTTGTAATGAACCACGTCGAAACCTTTATGTAATATCCAATAATTGTCTTTTAATGTAATGCAATGGTTTGTTATTCAAATGATCGTCCTTTAATGTAAGTTTTGATCTGACTCCTCTGTTAGGAACTATGGGTTTTTATATTTCTTAACATTGGACGTGATCGTCTCTTACTAGGTTGCTAGCTACCGCTGCAATCCGGATTACAAACACATTTACTAATAACCCTAACAGGCTCGTTTTCGCCATAATTGAAAAATATTGCTTTTCCTTCGCTGTTGATAGGTATGCTTGTATATATATTTTTATTGCTGCTACATAAACTGCAATTGCTCCTTCCAAAATTAATATACGAATTTTCTAAGAAATACGCCTCCGTATATTCACTGTGTTGTCGAACATTTTCCATTGCATCTAAAAACTGTTCCGCAGTTGCCAATCCATACCTTGGAAGCTTTTCGTTAAACTGACAACATTTCTTTTGGATATTGCTATGAAGCTTTGCCAAAGCATTTCTAGCCAACTTTTCAACAGCATCCGCTCTTTAAAAGAGAATTTTAATCTGTAATTTTGAATACTTTTCGTGATCCCGATAAAACATGCGTAAAATGTTTCTCAATTTACAAAGATCAGCCTGCATTTTTGCCATCTTCTTGTATTTCTGAATGTAACTTTTCCCTTTGTCCTTATGTGTTCTTCGGTACAACCTCGCAGAGAATTTAATTTTTTCATTATAGCTTTTGTCACCCCAGTATCTATCCATTATTCTGGTAGCAACTTTTTTCTTATGTTTGTTTCGGTAATCTATATCGTTATCATACCGTTCCTTGCTCTTTTGTTTGGCTGTCTCAATTTTCCCTTCTCGATACCCCTGACCCGTAAGATACCTCTGTTTTGCTCTGTCATGTTTCATTTTCTTAAATCCTGGATCACAAGACATCTTAGTAGCAATCCTTACGCGTGCTCGAGCTTTATTGCGTTCGGTGGCATTTTTATCTCTTTTAAATAAACTTTTCTGATATTTCAGAATGTTAGCTTTATTTTTTGTGTAGTAAAGTTTTCTATTAGTAGAAATTTGGATTGCTCTATTTTGATATTTTTTTTGGTTATTCTTTCTTTTTTTCCTTTCAAGTGAGACCATATTTTTTCAAGGTTTAAAATTATTAAGTACACAATACCCCGTGTCGAGTATCTAAAACTTAGCATAAAACAAACTAATTTTTAAATTTTCAGGTATTTATCTTGTTTGAATTACAAAATTAGTATTATTGGTTAGACACCATAAATATTTTTGCAGTTTACATAATAAGTTTAGCGATTCTGGACTGAAAACTAAAATAATTGCAATTATAAGACAATAATATGGAGATACGTACTTTACGGGTTACAAACCAAAAAAAGTTAGGTTCCAGGATACAATAATAACTTTGAACCAAGATGAAAAAATTTTTCTTCCAGGAGACAAAAAGTAAAACTAATTATAAAATTTTCATATATTTTTGTGTTTTAAATTAAGAACTTACTATTACTGATTAGGCATCATAAATATTTTTGTAGTTTAAATAATAATTTTAGCGATTAAGCCAAAATTTTGGTGAAAATTTTGGTTCCAGGAGTTTCGGTTACTATTGAGACAAGTAGCTATTATTACTTACTATAGAGTTCATTACCATGAACTGTTTGATTGCTTAAAAAATCAAATACCTTTGAAAAGACATCAGTATGAAAATACATCAAAAATGCAATTTTTTTGACAAAATTGATTCTACTTTAAAAAGTATTTTATTTTTAATTACAAAAGGCACTAGATGTTGCAATTGCCTTTAAAATGAGCTATTATACAGCTCTCTACGATTTTCCAGTGCCCAGCTAGCTGAGGAGGAAAAAAAAGCGGAAAAAAAAATCTCATTTGTGGAGAATAACGTGGTAAAAGTCAATTTTCTTGATTTTCAAGCCAATATATTTTCTTTGTTATTCAAGCCAAAGGGCGGTAAGTTTCCTTTATAGAGGATTCGGACAAGGCGGTTCTAATGGTGCACTTTTTGTTTTGATCTGACTCTTTTTTTAGGAGTTGGGGGGTTTTATATTTCTTAACATTGGAGGCGATCGTCTCTTACTAGGTTGCTAGCTACCGCTGCAACCCGGATAAATACAAACAGGAAAAAGCCTACGGCTTTTTCTTCTTTTAAATAGTAAGAGACGAAACTCAAACAATCAAGTAGCTAACTAAGTCCAATGTATGGAATGGTTTGTTATTTCAGTGATCGTCTTTTAATGTAAAAATATAAATACTGTAATCTTAACTATAGTGAAGTTGCGTATGCAAGTTAGTATAGGGAAGAGTTTGATCTTTATTATATTGCAAATCTATAATCTTCATCATTGTGATAAAACTCCTTGCTGTTTAGTTTGGCTCTCTCAATTTTTAATTTTCGATACGCCTGTTCTTTTGAATACCTTTGCTTTTCTCTTTTCAAGATACTATCTCTGTTTTTTGTATAGTACTGTTTTTTTGTATAGTAGCATTGGATTGATCGTCTCTTACTAGGTTGCTAGCCACTGCTGAAACCCGGATTCATATATATAGTTATGAGAGGTAGCTTGGCTGGGTGGTCCAAGACACTGGTATTAGCCACCAGTCTCTTCGCAGGCGGGGGTTCAAATCTTACCACTGGTATACGATTATGACGTCATTGATCAATTTTTAACGTGAAATATGCCGTTTCTCATAAAAAAATAATTCTGTTTCAAAAATAATTTGTTTTAATTACAAAAGGTTTTCAAGCCCATTAATTTCCTATAAAATGAGCCATTGAAGAACTCTCTACGATGTTCAAGTGCCAAGATTTCTATGGAATATAAAGTTTTAATATAACCTTACCATGAACTGTTTGATTGCTACAAAAATCAAATATCTTCGAAAAGACCGCAGTATGAAAAGACATCAAAAATGCGTTTTTAGTGGAAAAATTAATTCTGTTTTAAAATTAATTTGTTTTAGTTACAAAAGGTTTTTAACCCAATTAATTTCCTTTAAAATGAGCCATTGAACAACTTTCTACGATGTTCCAGTGCCAAGCTATCTGTGGAAAAGATAGAAGAAAGAAAAAAAGATGCTGTTTAGGCACAATGCTGTAGTAGCTGACATTTTTTTTGATTTTCAAGCCAATATATTTCCCTTGCTGTTCAAGTCAAATGACAGAAAGTTTTCTATACAGGAGTTTCAGACACGGCGGTTCTAATGGTGTACTTTTGGTTTTGATCTAACTTTTTTTTAGGAGTTATGGGTTTTTTATTTCTTAACAATGGACGTAATCGTATTTTACTAGGTTGCTAGCTACCGCTGCAACCCGGATGTTTTAAAGACCGTTCTTTAACGTAACTTCAAAAATAAAATATCTTTGAAAAGACTGCAGTATAGACATCAAAAATGCAGTTTTTAGTGGAAAAATTTATTCTATTTGAAAAGTAATTTGTTTTAGTTACAAAAAGTTTTTAACCCCAATAATTTTCTTTAAAATAAGCCATTGAAAAACTCTCTATGATGTTTCAGTGCCAAGTTATCTCTGGAAAATAAAAGAAAAAGATTCAGTTTAGGCAGAATGCTGTAGTAGCTGCCACTTTTCTTGATTTTCAAGCCAATATATTTCCCTTGCTATAATTAATCAATATTCCAGCTACTATGAGCTAAGGTTCATTCTTTATTATATGTTTGAGTAATAAATTATAATCTTATTATATTTACTATGGGCTGAAGTTCGTTCTTTACTGTAAGATTTCCTTTAAAATGAGCCATTGAACAACTCTCTACGATGTTCCAGTGCCAAGCTATCTCTGGAAACAAAAGAAAGAAAAAAATATCCCGTTTGTGCAGAATAACGTGGTTAAAGTCAATTTTCTTGATTTTCAAGCCAATATATTTTCTTTGTTATTCAAGCCAAAGGGTGGTAAGTTTCCTTTATAGGGGTTTCGGACAAGGCGGTTCTAATGGTGTACTTTTTGTTTTGATCTGACTATTTTTCTAGGAGTTAGGGGTTTTTATATTTCTTAACATTGGACGTGATCGTCTCTTACTAGGTTGCTAGCTACCGCTGCAACCGGGAAAGGAAAGAAAAAAATATCCCGTTTGTGGAGAATAACGTGGTTAAAGTCAATTTTCTTGATTTTCAAGCCAATATATTTTCTTTGTTATTCAAGCCAAAGAGCGGTAAGTTTCCTTTATAGGGTTTTGGACAAGGCGGTTCTAATAGTGTAATTTTTGTTTTGATCTGACTCTTTTTTAGGAGTTAGGGGTTTTTATATTTCTTAACATTGGACGTGATTGTCTCCTACTAGGTTGCTAGCTACCGCTGCAACCCGGAAATAGTTACTATGTGCCGTGGTTTGTTCTTTACTAGGTTTCAGCTATAACCGAGGAAATTTATGCTATAAGAGATCATAAAACAATTAATTAGCTTTCTATATATCTCTCATATGGTTTAGTGGTTTAGGGTAGTTGACTTTCAATTAATTGTCTTGGGTTCGAATCCCGGTGTGGGAATTATTTTTAAACAAAATTCGATGAAATTAATTAGCTAATTTGACAAGACATAGTAGGTAACTAAGGGCAAGAGTTCGTTCTTTACTATAACTATTTGATAAATGACACCATTTATGATTGATCATTTATGTAATGATTATAATAACTTTATATTCGTTCTTTATTATAATACTATGGGTTACAGTTCGTTCCTTATTATAATATATTACAAACAGGAAAAAGCCTACGGCTTTTTCTTCTTTGAAATAGTAAGAGACGAACGTCAAACGATCAAGTAGCTAACTAAGTCCAATGTATGCAATAAGTTTTTATTCCAATGATCGTCTTTTAATGTAGAATTAATTTTGTTAATTACAAAAGGTTTCTATATACAGTAGTTTTTTTTAAAATGAGCCATTACACAGCTCTTTATTATGACCACTAACCGTTTGATTTCATACTTAAGTTACTATGGGTTACAGTTCGTTCCTTATTGTATTTTAGGAGCTATGGGTTTTTATATTTCTTAACATTGGACGTGATCGTCTCTTACTAGGTCGCTAGCTACCGCTGCAACCTGGAAATATTTGATGAAACTTACATATTCTGCATTTACGACGAACCCTATTGATCCTTTTATGTACTTGTAGCTACCCCTGGCGCCACTGTATATCAGTTACTATTGGCGAGAGATCGTTCTTTACTGTAACTTCCATGTTTTAATTACAAAAGGTTTTTAACCCCATTAATTTCCTTCAAAATGAGCCTTTGAACAACTCTCTACAATGTTGCAGTACCATGCTATCTGTTGAATTACTAACCTATACTATAGTTAAGTTGCGTATAAAATTTAGTATAGGTAAGAGGTCGTTCTTTACTGTAAAATTTTCTAAGAAGTACGCCTCCGTATATTCACTGTGTTGTCGAACATTTTCCATTGCATCTATAAACTGTTCCGCAGTTGCCAATCCATACCTTGGAAGCTTTTCGTTAAACTGACAACATTTCTTTTGGATATTGCCATGAAGCTTTGCCAAAGCATTTCTAGCCGACTTTTCAACAGCATCCGCTCTTTCAAAGAGAATTTTAATCTGTAATTTCGAATACTTTTCGTGATCCCGATAAAACATGCGTAAAATGTTTCTCAATTTACAAAGATCAGCCTGCATTTTTGCCATCTTCTTGTATTTCTGAATGTAATTTTTCCCTTTGTCCTTATGCGTTCTTCGGTACAACCTAGCAGAGAATTTAATTTTTTCATTATAGCTTTTGTCACCCCAGTATCTACCCATTATTCTGGTAGCAACTTTTTTCTTATGTTTGTTTCGGTAATCTATATCGTTATCATACCGTTCCTTGCTCTTTTGTTTCGCTGTCTCAATTTTCCCTTCTCGATACCCCTGATCCGTAAGATACCTCTGTTTTGCTCTGTCATATTTCATTTTCTTAAATCCTGGATCACAAGACATCTTAGTAGCAATCCTTACGCGTGCTCGAGCTTTATTGCGTTTGGTGGCATTTTTATCTCTTTTAAATAAACTTTTCTTATATTTCAGGATGTTAGCTTTATTTTTGTGTAGTAAAGTTTTCTATTAGTAGAAATTTGGATTGTTCTATTTTGATATTGTTTTTGGTTATTCTTTCTTTTTTTCCACTCGCGTGAGACCATATTTTTTCAAGATTTAAAATTATTAAGCACACAAAATCCCGTGTCGAGTATCTAAAACCTAGCATAAAACAAAACTAATTTTAAAATTTTCAGGTATTTATCTTGTTTGAATTACAAAATTAGTATTATTGGTTAGACACCATAAATATTTTTGCAGTTTAAATAATAAGTTTAGTGATTCTGGACTGAAAACTAAAATAATTGCAATTATGAGACAATAATATGGAGATATGTACTTTACGGGTTACAGGATACAATAATAAATTTGAACTGAGATGAAAAAAAAATTTCTTCCAGGAGACAAAAAGCAAAACTAATTTTAGAATTTTCATGTATTTTTGTTGTTTAAATTAAAAAATTACTATTACTGATTAGGCATCATAAATATTTTTGCAGTTTACATAATAATTTTAGCGATTAAGCCAAAAAAGAAAATTTTGGTTCCAGGAGTTTCGGTTACTATTGAGACAAGTAGCTATTATTACTATAGAGTTCATTACATGGACTGTTTTATTGCTTCAAAATTCAAATATCTTTGAAAAGACTGCAGTATGAAAATACATCAAAAATGCAATTTTTTTGACAAAATTGATTCTACTTTAAAAAGTATTTTATTTTTAAATACAAAAGTGACTAGATGTTGCAATTTCCTTTAAAATGAGCTATTATACAGCTCTCTATGATTTTCCAGTGCCCAGCTAGCTGAGCAGAAAGAAAAAGCGGAAAGAAAAAAATATCCCGTTTGTGGAGAATAACGTGGTAAAAGTCAATTTTCTTGATTTTCAAGCCAATATATTTTCTTTGTTATTCAAGCCAAAGGGAGGTAAGTTTCCTTTATAGAGGATTCGGACAAGGCGGTTCTAATGGTGTACTTTTTGTTTTGATCTGACTCTTTTTTTAGGAGTTGGGGGGTTTTATATTTCTTGACATTGGAGGTGATCGTCTCTTACTAGGTTGCTAGCTACCGCTGCAACCCGGAAAACAACACGAAATGTTTGAAACGAAATAAACCTCATTACAAGCAGGAAAAGCCTACGGCCTTTTCTTCTTTCAAATAGTAAGAGACGAACCTCAAACAATTAAGTAGCTAACTAAGTCCAATGCATGCAATGGTTTCCTATTTCAATGATAGTCTTTTAATATAAAATTAAGTAAAAAATAAATCATTCAAAAATTGGGTCCTTGAAAGCATTCCTGGTGCAGTGGATAGCGTGTTGGAATTTTACTCCAAAACCTGCAGGTTCAAATCCTGCCAGAGGCAATTTTTACACATTTATCTATTTAAAGTCTAAACAAAACTTCTATTAATTAGTACTAAATTAGTTGCTCTTAACTGACATTGATCCTTTATAAAATCAAAAACGCAATTTTTTTTGACAAAATTGATTCTAATTTAAAAAGTATTTTATTTTTAATTACAAAAGGCACTAGATGCTGCAATTTCCTTTAAAATGAGCTATTATACAGCTCTCTATGATTTTCCAGTGCCCAGCTAGCTGAGGAGAAAAATCAAGCGGAAAGAAAAAAAATATCCCGTTTGTGGAGAATAACGTGGTAAAAGTCAATTTTCTTGATTTTCAAGCCAATATATTTTCTTTGTTATTCAAGCCAAAGGGCGGTAAGTTTCTTTTATAGAGGTTTCAGACAAGGCGGTTCTAAAGGTGTACTTTTTGTTTTGATCTGACTCTTTTTTTAGGAGTTGGGGGGTTTTATATTTCTTAACATTGGAGGTGATCGTCTCTTACTAGGTTGCTAGCTACCGCTGCAACCCGGATTTTGAGGTTTCTTATATAGTAATTATGACGTCACGGCGTAATGATTTTATTTCATGACGTATTCAGAAACCACAACATAATGTCGTGTTTTTCTATTCACGTCATAGCTCTAATATAAAACTATGACGACATTCATTATTTATCTAGTAGGGTTTCAGACGAGGTAGTTCTAATGATCTACTTTTGTTTTGATTGAACTCTATTTTTAGGAGTTTTGGGATTTTAAATTTCTTAGCATTGGACTGATCGTCTCTTACTAGGTTGCTAGCTACTGCTGCAACCCAAATTCACATATATAGTTATGAGAGGCAGATTGGCCGAGTTTTTAACTCGGCTATACAAACAGGAAAAAGCCTACGGCTTTTTCTTCTTTTAAATAGTAAGAGACTAAACTCAAACAATCAAGTAGGTAACTAAGTCCAATGTATGGAATGGTTTGTTATTTCAGTGATCGTCTTTTAATGTAATATGGAATGGTTTGTTATTTCAGTGATTTACTAACCTATACTAAAGTTAAGTGGTCTATATAATTTAGTATAGGCAAGAGGTCGTTCTTTATTATATTCTAGCCGACTTTTCAACAGCATCCGCTCTTTCAAAGAGAATTTTAATCTGTAATTTTGAATACTTTTCGTGATCCCGATAAAACATGCGTAAAATGTTTCTCAATTTACAAAGATCAGCCTGCATTTTTGCCATCTTCTTGTATTTCTGAATATAATTTTTCCCTTTGTCCTTATGCGTTCGTCGGTACAACCTCGCAGAGAATTTAATTTTTTCATTATAGCTTTTGTCACCCCAGTATCTACCCATTATTCTGGTAGCAACTTTTTTCTTATGTTCGTTTCGATAATCTATATCGTTATCATACCGTTCCTTGCTCTTTTGTTTGGCTGTCTCAATTATCCCTTGTCGATACCCCTGATCCGTAACATACCTCTGTTTTGCTCTTTATCTTTATCTGTTTTGCTCTTTAACCCGGATTATCTCTTTTAAATAAACTTTTCTGATATTTCAGGATGTTAGCTTTATTTTTTATGTAGTAAAGTTTTCTATTAGTAGAAATTTGGATTGCTCTATTTTGATATTTTTTTTGGTTTTTCTTTCTTTTTTTCCACTCGCGTGAGACCATATTTTTTCAATGTTTAAAATTATTAAGTACACAAAATCCCGTGTCGAGTATCTAAAACCTAGCATAAAACAAAACTAATTTTAAAATTTTCAGGTATTTCTCTTGTTTGAATTACAAAATTAGTATTATTGGTTAGACACCATAAATATTTTTGCATTTTACATAATAAGTTTAGCGATTCTGGACTGAAAACTAAAATAATTGCAATTATGAGACGATAATATGGAGATATGTACTTTACGGGTTACAAACCAAAAAAAGTTTGGTTCCAGGATACAATAATAAATTTGAACTGAGATGAAAAAAAATTTTCTTCCAGAAGACAAAAACCAAAACTAATTTTAGAATTTTCATGTATTTTTGTTGTTTAAATTAAAAAATTACTATTACTGATTAGGTATCATAAATATTTTTGCAGTTTACATAATAATTTTAGCGATTAAGCCATAAAAGAAAATTTTGGTTCCAGGAGTTTCGGTTACTATTGAGACAAGTAGCTATTATTACTATAGAGTTCATTACCATGAACTGTTTTATTGCTTCAAAATTCAAATATCTTTGAAAAGACTGCAGTATGAAAATACATCAAAATGCAATTTTTTGACAAAATTGATTCTACTTTAAAAAGTATTTTATTTTTAATTACAAAAGTGACTAGATGTTGCAATTTCCTTTAAAATGAGCTATTATACAGCTCTCTATGATTTTCCAGTGCCCAGCTAGCTAAGGAGAAAAATCAAGCGGAAAGAAAAAATATCCCGTTTGTGGAGAATAACGTTGTAAAAGTCTATTTTCTTGATTTTCAAGCCAATATATTTTCTTTGTTATTCAAGCCAAAGGGCGGTAAGTTTCCTTTATAGAGGATTCGGACAAGGCGATTCTAATGGTGTACTTATTGTTTTGATCTGACTCTTTTTTTAGGAGTTGGGGGGTTTTATATTTCTTTACATTGGAGGTGATCGTCTCTTACTAGGTTGCTAGCTACCGCTGCAACCCGGATTATGACGTCACGGCGTAATGATTTTATTTCATGACGTCATGGCGCAATGGTATTATTTCATGACGTCTTCAGAAACAACAATATAATTTCGTGTTTTTCTATCCACGTCATAGCTCTAATATAAAATTATGATGACATTCATTATTTATCTAGTAGGGTTTCAGACAAGGTAGTTCTAATGATGTACTTTTGTTCTGATCTGACTCTATTCTTAGGAGTTTTGGGTTTTTATATTTCTTAGCATTGGACTGATCGTCTCTTACTAAGTTGCTAGCTACTGCTGCAACCCAAATTCACATATGTATTTATGAGAGGCAGCCTGGCCGAATGGTCCAAGGCACTAATGTTAGCCACCAGTCTCTTCGGAGGCGTGGGTTCAAATCGTACCGCTGGTTTACGATTATGTTTGAAAGACTGCAGTGTCAAAAGACATCAAAAATGCAGTTTTTGGTGAAAAAATTTATTCTCTTTTAGAAATAATTTATTTTAGTTACTATACATTTGTAACCCAATTAATGTCCTTTAAAATGAGCTATTGAACAACTCTCTACGATGTTCCAGTGCCAAGCTATCTCTGGAAACAAAAGAAAAAAAAATATCCCGTTTAAGCAGAATGTTGTAGTAGCTGCCAATTTTCTTGATTTTCAAGCCAATATATTTCTCTTGCTGTTCAAGCCAAGGGACAGAAAGTTTACTATACAGGGGTTTCGGATAAGGCGGTTCTAATGGTGTACAGTTTGTTTTGATCTGACTCCTTTTTTAGGAGCTATGGGTTTTTATATTTCTTAATATTGGACGTGATCGTCTCTTACTAGGTTGCTAGCTACCGCTGCAACCCGGATAAAAATATTTTGTTTTAATTACAAAAGGTTTTTAACCCCATTAATTTCCTTTAAAATGAGCCATTGAAGAACTCTCTAACATGTTCCAGTGCCAAGCTATCTGTTGAATTACTAACCTTTGCTATAATTAAGTGGTGTATAAAATTTAGTATAGGCAAGAGGTCGTTCTTTATTATAATTTTTTGTGTAGTAAAGTTTTTTATTAGTAGAAATTTGGATTGCTCTATTTTGATATTGTTTTTGGTTATTCTTTCTTTTTTTCCACTCGCGTGAGACCATATTTTTTCAAGGTTTAAAATTATTAAGTACACAAAATCCCGTGTCGAGTATCTAAAACCTAGCATAAAACAAAACTAATTTTAAAATTTTCAGGTATTTATCTTGTTTGAATTACAAAATTAGTATTATTTTTTAGACACCATAAATATTTTTTCAGTTTACATAATAAGTTTAGTGATTCTGGACTGAAAACTAAAATAGTTGCAATTATGAGACAATAATATGGAGATATGTACTTTACGGGTTACAAACCAAAAAAAGTTTGGTTCCAGGATACAATAATAAATTTGAACTGAGATGAAAAAATTTTTCTTCCAGGAGACAAAAAGCAAAACTAATTTTAGAATTTTCATGTATTTTTGTTGTTTAAATTAAAAAATTACTATTACTGATTAGGCATCATAAATATTTTTGCAGTTTACACAATAATTTTAGCGATTAAGCCAAAAAAGAAAATTTTGGTTCCAGGAGTTTCGGTTACTATTGAGACAAGTAGCTATTATTACTATAGAGTTCATTACCAGGAACTGTTTTATTGCTTCAAAATTCAAATATCTTTGAAAAGACTGCAGTATGAAAATACATCAAAAATGCAATTTCTTTGACAAAATTGATTCTACTTTAAAAAGTATTTTATTTTTAATTACTAAAGTTACTAGATGTTGCAATTGCCTTTAAAATGAGCTATTATACAACTCTCTATGATTTTCCAGTGCCCAGCTAGCTGAGCAGGAAAAAAAAGCGGAAAGCAAAAAATATCCTGTTTGTGGAGAATAACGTGGTAAAAGTCTATTTTCTTGATTTTCAAGCCAATATATTTTCTTTGTCATTCAAGCCAAAGGGTGGTAAGTTTCCTTTATAGAGGATTCGGACAAGGCGGTTCTAATGGTGTACTTTTTGTTTTGATCTGACTCTTTTTTTAGGAGTTGGGGGGTTTTATATTTCTTAACATTGGAGGTGATCGTCTCTTACTAGGTTGCTAGCTACCGCTGCAACCCGGATAAGAGCAACCCGGATCAATTAACATTAACATGGGTTAGAGGTTGCTCTTTACTATAAATAACTTTGAACTGAGATGAAAAAAAAATTTCTTCCAGCAGACAAAAAGTAAAACTAATTATAAAATTTTCATGTATTTTTGTTGTTTAAATTAAGAAATTACTATTACTGATTAGGCATCATAAATATTTTTGCAATTTACATAATAATTTTAGCGATTAAGCCAAAAAAGAAAATTTTGGTTCCAGGAGTTTCGGTTACTATTGAGACAAGTAGCTATTATTACTATAGAGTTCATTACCATGAACTGTTGGATTGCTTCAAAATTCAAATATCTTTGAAACGTCTGCAATATGAAAATACATCAAAAATGAAGTTTTTTGACAAAATTGATTCTACTTTAAAAACTATTTTATTTTTAATTACAAAAGGCACTAGATGTAGCAATTTCCTTTAAAATGAGCTATTATACAGCTCTCTATGATTTTTCAGTGCCCAGCTAGCTGAGGAGGAAAATCAAGCGGAAAGAAAAAAATATCCCGTTTGTGGAGAATAACGTGGTAAAAGTCAATTTTCTTGATTTTCAAGCCAATATATTTTCTTCGTTATTCAAGCCAAAGGGCGGTAAGTTTCCTTTATAGGGGTTTCGGACAAGGCGGTTCCAATGGTGTACCTTTTGTTTTGATCTGACTCTTTTTTTAGGAGTTGGGGGGTTTTATATTTCTTAATATTAGAGGTGATCGTCTCTTACTAGGTTGCTAGCTACCGCTGCAACCCGGATCTCTGAAAACAAAAGAAAAAAAAAATAATATCCCGTTTAGGCAGAATGTTGTAGTAGCTACCACTTTTCTTGATTTTCAAGCCAATATATTTCCCTTGCTGTTCAAGCCAAGGGACAGAAAGTTTACTATACAGGGGTATGAGACAAGGTGGTTCTAATGGTGTACTTTTTGTTTTGATCTGACTCCTTTGTTAGGAACTATGGGTTTTTATATTTCTTAACATTGGATGTGATCGTATCTTACTAGGTTGCTAGCTACCGCTGTAACCCGGATAAAAATTATTATCATATCTTTCATGTAACTTTTACTTTATAAGTCTTCGATAGTCTAATGGTAAGCACTGCCCACTTGTTACATGGGAAAACGGGGTTCGATTCCCCGTTGGGGAGAACTTTTAATGTGTTGAATTAAAATCACTATTCTTCAAATTTAAAATTTAAAAAAGAAACTTGTTTATTTACATTCTAGCTAAAATAATGGAGATAATATGAATGAACCACAGGGTTCAGTTTCTTTGGGCTTGAGTTCGTTTTTTAACTGTAAATACAAACAGGAAAAAGCCTACGGCTTTTTCTTCCTTTAAATAGTAAGAGACGAAACTCAAACAATCAAGTAGCTAAGTCCAATGAATGGACTGGTTTGCTATTTCAGTGATCGTCTTTTAATGTAAAAATTTGTTTTAATTACAAAAAATTTTCAACCTCATTAATTTCCTTTAAAATGAGCCATTGAACAACTCTCTACGATGTTCCAGTGCCAAGCTATCTGTGGAATTACTAACCTATACTATAATTAAGTGGCGTATAACATTTAGTATAGGCAAGAGGTCGTTCTTTATTATATTGTTCTTTAACATAAACTTCATTAATCGGATATTTTAATATATCCTATATGGTCTAGAGGTTGGGATAGCTCTCACCCAGTAGGCTTGAGTTCAATTTCCGTACGGGAAATTTTTACTTATGATGATTTCTTAAGGAACATAATTAAAATTTCTTAATGTAATAAAAATAATTTGTTTTAATTACAAAAGGTTTTTAACCCCATTAATTTCCTTTAAAATGAGCCATTGAACAACTCTCTACGATGTTCCAGTGCCAAGCTATCTGTTGAATTACTAACCTATACTATAATTAAGTGGCGTATAAAATTTAGTATAGGCAAGAGGTCGTTCTTTATTATAATTACTAACCTATACTATAATTAAGTGGCGTATAAAATTTAGTATAGGCAAGAGGTCGATCTTTATTATAATTGCTCGGATACCATGGATATTTTTGCAGTTTACACAAGCTGCAAAGAACGCACAGGCTGATCTTTGTAAATTGAGAAAAAATTTTCGAATGTTTTCCGGGATTACGAAAAATATTCAAAATTAAAGATTAAAATTATCTCTGGAAGAATGGATTTTGTTGAAAAAAAAAATCAGCCAGAGATTCTTTCGCAAAACTTCATAGTAATATCCAAAAATAATGTTGCATGTTTAGTGAAAAGCTTCCAAGGTATGGACCGGCAACTGTGGAACAGTTTACAGATGTAATGGGAAATCTTATACATCACTGTGAATATATGGAGGCATAATTGTCCTTTACTTAGTTTCAGCTTAAATTCGATGATCGAGCCTTTATGTACTACATCCAACGACTATGACGTTATTGATCAATATTGTATATACAAAATTAAGTGTTTCGTGAAAAATAATTAATAAAAAAAATTAAGTGCAAAAGGCGCTAGATCTAGAGATTTCCTTTAAAATGAGCCATTGAACAACTCTCTACGATGTTCCAGTGCCAAGCTATCTCTGGAAACAAAAGAAAGAAAAAAATATCCCGTTTGTGCAGAATAACGTGGTTAAAGTCAATTTTTTTGATTTTCAAGCCAATATATTTTCTTTGTTATTCAAGCCAAAGGGTGGTAAGTTTCCTTTATAGGGTTTTCGGACAAGGCGGTTCTAATGGTGTACTTTTTGTTTTGATCTGACTATTTTTTTAGGAGTTAGAGGTTTTTATATTTCTTAACATTGGACGTGATCGTTTCTTACTAGGTTGCTAGGTACCGCTGCAACCCGGATTGCTGTTCAAGCCAAGGGACAGAAAGTTTACTATACAGTAGTTTCGGACAAGGCGGTTCTAATGTTGTACTTTTTGTTTTGATCTGACTCCTTTTTTAGGAACTATGGGTTTTTATATTTCTTAACATTGGACGTGATCGTCTCTTACTAGGTTGCTAGCTACCGCTGCAACCCGGATAATATATTTTATATTGTCTAGAGGTTGGGATAGCTTTCACCCAGTATTCTTGAGTTCAATTTCTGTATTGGAAATTTTTACTTATGATGATTTCTTAAGGAATATAATTAAAATTTCTGAATGTAATAAAAATAATTTATTTTAAATACAAAATGTTTTTCACCCCATTAATTTCCTTTAAAATGAGTCATTGAACAACTCTCTACGATGTTCCAGTGCCATGCTATCTGTTGAATTACTAATCTATACTATAATTAAGTGGCGTATAAAATTTAGTATAGGCAAGAAGTCGTTCTTTATTATAGGACCGGCAACTGTGGAACAGTTTACAGATGTAATGGGAAATCTTATACATCACTGTGAATATATGGAGGCATAATTGTCCTTTACTTAGTTTCAGCTTAAATTCGATGATCGAGCCTTTATGTAATTTTTATTATAAAAATTGTTGCTTCTCTGTAATTTTCATCATTATCATAGCGTTCCTTGCTCTTTTGTCTAGCTTGCTTAATTGTTGCTTCTCTATAAATTTTCCTTGCTACCGCTGCAACTAGCTTTACCTAGCTGTACACTGGGTTACAGTTCGTTCCTTATTGTAATTTTTTTAAGAACTATGGGTTTTATATTTCTTAACATTGGAGGTGATCGTCTCTTACTAGGTTGCTAGCTACCGCTGCAACCCGGAAATCAATTTTCTTGATTTTCAAGCCAAGATATTTTCCTTGCTGTTCAAGCCAAGGGACAGAAAGTTTCCTATACAGGGGTTTTGGACAAGGCGGTTCTAATGGTGTACTTTTTGTTTTGATCTGACTCCTTTTTTAGGAACTATGGATTTTTATATTTCTTAACATTGGACGTGATCGTCTCTTACTAGGTTGCTAGCTACCGCTGCAACCCGGATTTAACCCCATTAATTTCCTTTAAAATGAGCCATTGAACAACTTACTACGATGTTCCAGCGCCAGGCTATCTGTTGAATTACTAACCTATACTATAATTAAGTGGCATATAAAATTTAGTATAGGCAAGAGGTCGTTCTTTATTAAAATGATTTTCAAGCCAATATATTTTCTTTGTTATTCAAGCCAAAGGGCGGTAAGTTTCCTTTATAGAGGATTCGGACAAGGTGGTTCTAATGGTGTACTTTTTGTTTTGATCTGACTCTTTTTTTAGGAGTTGGGGGGTTTTATATTTCTTAACATTGGAGGTGATCGTCTCTTACTAGGTTGCTAGCTACCGCTGCAACCCGGATTAGGAACTATGGGTTTTTATATTTCTTAACATTGGACGTGATCGTCTCCTACTAGGTTGCTAGCTACCACTGCAACCCGGATTATAATTGGTATGGTGAAATAATAATATACATATGGATCTTAAATCATACTTCTTTCTGGTTCCATATGGTCTAGTGGCTAGGATAGTTAACTTTCACTTAACAGGCTCGGGTTCGATTCCCGGTGTGGGAAAATTTTTAACTCTATAATCTTCGAACATTTGAACCTTTTATAATTTATAATGATGTATAATTATAATTATATACTAATTATGACGTCACTCTATTCACGTCATAGCTCTAATATAAAACTATGATGACGTTCATTATTTATCTAGTAGGGTTTCAGACAAGGTATTTCTAATGATGTACTTTTGTTTTGATCTGACTCTATTTTTAGGAGTTTTGGGTTTTTATATTTCTTAGCATTGGACTGATCGTTTCTTACTAGGTTGCTAGCTACTGCTGCAACCCAAATTCAAATATATATTTATTTATGAGAGGCAGCCTGGCCGAGTGGTCCAAGGCACTGGTGTTAGCCACCAGTCTCTTCAGAGGCGTGGGTTCAATTCTTACCGCTGGTATACGATTATGTTTGAAAGACTGCAGCGTGAAAAGACATCAAAATGCAGTTTTTGGTGGAAAAATTTATTCTCTTTTAGAAATAATTTATTTTAGTTACTATAGATTTTTAACCCAATTAATTTCCTTTAAAATGAGCTATTGAACAACCCTCTACGATGTTTCAGTGCCAAGCTATCTCTGGATACAAAAAAAGAAAAAAAAAAGAAAAAAAAAAGAAAAAAATATCTCGTTTAGGCAGAATGTTGTAATAGCTGCCACTTTTCTTGATTTTCAAGCCAATATATTTCCCTTGCTGTTCAAGCCAAGGGACAGAAATTTTACTATGCAGGGGTTTCGGACAAGGCGGTTCTAATGGTGTACTTTTTGTTTTGATCTGACTCTTTTTTTTAAGAACTATGGGTTTTTATATTTCTTAACATTGGACGTGATCGTCTCTTACTAGGTTGCTAGCTACCGCTGCAACCCGGATTGCTAGCTACCGCTGCAACCCGGATTATATACTAATTATGACGTCACTCTATTCACGTCATAGCTCTAATATAAAACTATGATGACGTTCATTATTGATCTAGTAGGGTTTCAGACAAGGTATTTCTAATGATGTACTTTTGTTTTGATCTGACTCTATTTTTAGGAGTTTTGGGTTTTTATATTTCTTAGCATTGGACTGATCGTCTCTTACTAGGTTGCTAGCTACTGCTGCAACCCAAATTCACATATATATTTATTTATGAGAGGCAGCCTGGCCGAGTGGTCCAAGGCACTGGTGTTAGCCACCAGTCTCTTCAGAGGCGTGGGTCAATTCTTACCGCTGGTATACGATTATGTTTGAAAGACTGCAGTGTGAAAAGACATCAAAATGCAGTTTTTGGTGGGAAAAATTTATTCTCTTTTATAAAAAATTTATTTTAGTTACTATATATTTTTAACCCAATTAATTTCCTTTAAAATGAGCTATTGAACAGCCCTCTACGATGTTCCAGTGCCAAGCTATCTCTTTATAAAAAAAAAGAAAAAAAAAAGAAAAAAAAAATAAAAAAAAATACCGTTTGGGTAGAATGTTGTAGTAGCTGCCACTTTTCTTGATTTTCAAGCCAATATATTTCCCTTGCTGTTCAAGCCAAGGGACCGAAATTTTACTATGCAGGGGTTTCGGACAAGGCGGTTCTAATGGTGTACTTTTTGTTTTGATCTGACTCTCTTTTTAAGAACTATGGGTTTTTATATTTCTTAACATTGGACGTGATCGTCTCTTACTAGGTTGCTAGCTACCGCTGCAACCCGGAAATCTTAACTATAGTGAAGCTGCGCATGCAAGTTAGTATAGGGATGAGTTTGATCTTTATTATATATGTTTCAGTTAACATGGGCAAAATGTCGTTCTTTATTTTAATTCTATTTTAAAGATAATTTGTTTTAATTAAAAAAATTTTTTAACCCCATTAGTTTCCTTTAAAATGAGAAATTGAACAACTCTCTACGATGTTCCAGTGCCAAGCTATCTGTGAAATTACTAATCTATACTATCGTTAAGTGGCGTTTAAAATTTAGTATAGGCAAGAGGTCGTTCTTTACTATAAAATTCCTAACCTATACTATAATTAAGTGGCGTATAAGATTTAGTATAGGCAAGAGGTCATTCTTTATTATAATTTATCAGTTACTATGGTTGAGAGATCGTTCTATACTGTAGCAAGTCGACGATTTTGTTTTGGCCTTATTATAATTGGTATGGTGAAATAATAATATGAATATGGCTCTTAAATCATACTTCTTTATGGTTCCATATGGTCTAGTGGCTAGGATAGCTAACTTTCACTTAACAGGCTCGGGTTCGATTCTAAGTGTGGGAAAAATTTTAACTCTATAATCTTCAATTTGAACCTTTTATAATCTATAATGATGTATAATATAAATACTGTAATCTTAACTACAGTGAAGTTGCGTATGCAAGTTAGTATAGGGAAGAGTTCGATCTTTATTATAAAATTAAATTAGTTATTATGGCCTAGAGTTCGTTCTTTACCTTATGATTTATTCAGGAATACAGTTAAAATAACAATATATATAAGGAATCCTTTCATTAATTCAGTTATTAGGGGCTAGAGTTCGTTCCTTAATGAAATTAAGTACAAAAAGTTTTTGACGCCATTAATTTCCTTTAAAATGAGCCATTGAACAACTCTCTACGATGTTCCAGTGCCAAGCTATCTGTGGAAAAGAAGAAGAAAGAAAAAAATATCCCCTTTGAGGAGAATAACGTGGTAAAAGTCAATTTTCTTGATTTTCAAGCCAATATATTTTCTTTGTTATTCAAGCCAAAGGGCGGTAAGTTTCCCTTATAGGAATTTCGGACAAGGCGATTCTAATGGTGTACTTTTTGTTTTGATCGGACTCTTTTCTTAGGAGTTTTGGGTTTTTATATTTCATAACATTGGACGTGATCGTCTCTTACTAGGTTGCTAGCTACCGCTGCAACCCGGATTAAAGGTAGAACTCTTTCTAATTGATTACAAACAGGAAAAAGCCTACGGCTTTTTCTTCTTTGAAATAGTAAGAGACTAGCCTCAAACAATCAAGCAGCTAACTAAATCAAATGTATGTATTGGGTTTTTATTCCAATGACCGTCTTTTAGTGGAAAATTTCAATATATTGACCTTAAATATAATAACTGTACTAGCCTATACTATAGTTAAGTGGCCTATAAAATTTAGTATAGGCAAGAGGTCGTTCTTTATAATAAAAACATCCCCCCCCGGAAAAGAGACTTTCCAAATTTGAGAATTTTGTAACCACAGTAACTACCCCTGGAACCACCATATATCAGTTACTATGCATGAGCGATCGTTCTTTACTGTAAATATACTAGCAAAACATTTTTTAAGTCTGATGAACATTTAACTGATGTGTCAAAAGTGAGGTTGCAAGTCGACAATTTTGTTTTGGCCTTATTATAATTGGTATGATGAAATAATAATATGCATATGGTTCTTAAATCATACTTCTTTATAGTCCCACATGGTCTAGTGGCTAGTCTAGTTAAAATTTACTTAACAGGCCCGGGCTCGAGTCCCGGTGTGGGAAAATTTTTAACTCTATAATCTTCAAATATTTGAACCTTTTATAATTTATAATGAACCACATCGATCCTTTATGCATAATATAAATACTGTAATCTTAACTATAGTGAAGTTGCCAATGCAAGTTAGTATAGGGAAGAGTTCGATCTTTATTATATGCTCAATTCTTGCTTCTCTGTAATGTTCATCATTACCATACCGTTCCTTGATCTTTTGTTTGGCTGTCTCAATTTTTGCATGTCTATAATCTTCATCATTGTGATAACACATCTTGCTGTTTTCTTTTGCTCTCTCAATTATTACTTCTCGATACGCCTGGTCGGTTGAATACCTTTGCTTTTTTCTTGTCAAGTTACTATCTCTGTTGTTTGTGTAGTACTCTTTCTTCAACTTGCGTATAGCCTGCTTTGATCTAACCATTATTCTAATCAAGAATGAGAGAATTTTCAGTTTTGACTTTCCTTATATACTAATTATGACGTCACTCTATTCACGTCATAACTCTAATATAAAACTATGATGACGTTCATTATTTATCTAGTAGGGTTTCAGACAAGGTATTTCTAATGATGTACTTTTGTTTTGATCTGACTCTATTTTTAGGAGTTTTGGGTTTTTATATTTCTTAGCATTGGACTGATCGTCTCTTACTAGGTTGCTAGCTACTGCTGCAACCCAAATTCACATATAAATTTATTTATGAGAGGCAGCCTGGCCGAGTGGTCCAAGGCACTGGTGTTAGCCACCAGTCTCTTCAGAGGCGTGGGTTCAATTCTTACCGCTGGTATACGATTATGTTTGAAAGACTGCAGTGTGAAAAGACATCAAAATGCAGTTTTTGGTGGAAAAATTTATTCTCTTTTAGAAATAATTTATTTTAGTTACTATAGATTTTTAACCCAATTAATTTCCTTTAAAATGAGCTATTGAACAACCCTCTACGATGTTCCAGTGCCAAGCTATCTCTGGATACAAAAGAAAAAAAAAGAAAAAAAGAAAAAAATATCCCGTTTAGGCATAATGTTGTAGTAGCTGCCACTTTTCTTGATTTTCAAGACAATATATTTCCCTTGCTGTTAAAGACAAGGGACAGAAATTTTACTATGCAGGGGTTTCGGACAAGGCGGTTCTAATTGTGTACTTTTTGTTTTTATCTTACTCTTTTTTTAAGAACTATGGGTTTTTATATTTCTTAACATTGGACGTGATCGTCTCTTACTAGGTTGCTAGCTACCGCTGCAACCCGGACTATTTTTAGGAGTTTTGGGTTTTTATATTTCTTAGCATTGGACTGATCGTCTCTTAGTAGGTTGCTAGCTGCTGCTGCAACCAAAATTCACATATATATTTATTTATGAGAGGCAGCCTGGCCGAGTGGTCTAAGGCACTGGTGTTAGCCACCAGTCTCTTCGGAGGCGTGGGTTCAAATCTTACCGCTGGTATACGATTATGTTTGAAAGACTGCAGTGTGAAAAGACATCAAAAATGCAGTTTTTGGTGGAAAAATTTATTGTCTTTTAGAAATAATTTATTTTAGTTACTATAGATTTTTAACCCAATTAATTTCCTTTAAAATGAGCCATTGAACAACTCTCTACGATGTTCCAGTGCCAATCTATCTCTGGATAAAAAAGAAAAAAAAAAGAAAAAAATATCCCGGTTAGGCAGAATGTTGTAGTAACTTCCACGGTTCTTGATTTTAAAGCCAATATATTTCCCTTGCTGTTCAAGCCAAGGGACATAAAGTTTCCTATACAGGGGTTTCGGACAAGGCGGTTCTAATGGTGTACTTTTTGTTTTAATCTGACTCCTCTGTTAGGAACTATGGGTTTTTATATTTCTTAACATTGGACGTGATCGTCTCTTACTAGGTTGCTAGCTACCGCTGCAACCCGGATACTTTATTATGAAATAAATTACAAACAGGAAAAAGCCTACGGCTTTTTCTTCTTTGGAATAGTAAGAGACGATCCTCAAATAATCATGCAGCTAACTAGGATTATAATTTGTTCTTTAACATAAACTTCATTAATCGGATATTTTAATATATCCTATATGGTCTAAAGGTTGGGATAGCACTCACCCAGTAGGCTTGAGTTCAATTTCTGTTTGGGAAATATTTACTTATGATGATTTCTTAAGGAACATAGTTAAAATTTTTAATGTAATAAAAATAATTTGTTTTAATTTCAAAAGGTTTTTAACCCCATTAATTTCCTTTAAAATGAGCCATTGAACAACTCTCTACGATGTTCCAGGGCCATGCTATCTGTTGAAGTACTAACCTATACTATAATTAAGTGGCGTATAAAAATTAGTATAGGCAAGAGGTCGTTCTTTATTATATCATAAAACAATTAATTAGCTTTTTACACATATCTCATATGGTCTAGTGGTTTAGGATAGTTTAATTATGTATTCATGAATGAGACCATTTACAGTTTTGACGTTTCTTATATAGTAATTATGACGTCACTGCATCAAAAATACAGTTTTTATTGGAAAAATTTATTCTCTTTTAGAAATAATTTATTTTAGTTAATATAGATTTTTAACCCAATTAATTTACTTTAAAATGAGCTAGTGAACAAACATCTACGATGTTCCATTGCAAATCTATCTCTGGATAAAAAATAAAAAAAAAAGAAAAAAAAAAGAAAAAAATATCCCGTTTGTGGAGAATAACGTGGTTAAAGTCAATTTTCTTGATTTTCAAGCCAATATATTTCCCTTGCTGTTCAAGCCAAGGGACAGAAAGTTTCCTATACAGGGGTTTCGGACAAGGCGGTTCTAATGGTGTACTTTTTGTTTTGATCTGACTCCTTTTTTAGGAACTATGGGTTTTTATATTTCTTAACATTGGACGTGATCGTCTCTTACTAGGTTGCTAGCTACCGCTGCAACCCGGATAGAGAACGCAAATAGCTCTGACATCCCTCATTTGGGCAACAGTATAACGAATGCCCATGCTTTCTTGTGTCCCTGTAATTGATTTCACAATAATCCAAGCCGCCAAGGTAGAAATTAACCACTTTGTCAGTTGAAAATTTTAATGCTATATTATTTTCAAGGATATCGAAAAGAATTTGAAATAATGCAATATCCCTCGGATAGAGCTTGCAGATATCAGGGTGACATTGCCAAGTAACCTGCTGCCCAATTTTTGGTTTTGAATGTTTACTCTGATTGTTATAGGTGACTTCAGTCATCATAATTTCCTTGTCAGATCTAGTTTTAGAGCATTTTTTCAATAGTTGTCTCTTACTTTTCAGGACAGTTTGTTCTACTAAACAGAGAATTTTTTGACAAATATTCAGTAGAACTAAAAGGACTGTTTAAAACACAGTTAGAAATGCTTTTTTCTTGAGTCGGTGTTCCAGGAATTTGTTCTAAATCATTAGTCTTAAAAACACATTTACTAATAACCCTAACAGGTTCATTTTCGCCATAATTGAAAAACATTGCTTTTCCTTCGCTGTTGATAGGTATGCTTGTATATATATTTTTATTACTGCTACATAAACTGCAATTGCTCCTTCCAAAATTAATATACAAATTTTCTAAGAAGTAAGCCTCCGTATATTCACTGTGTTGTCGAACATTTTCTATTGCATCTATAAACTGTTCCGCAGCTGCCAATCCATACCTTGGAAGCTTTTCGTTAAACTGACAACATTTCTTTTGGATATTGCTATGAAGCTTTGCCAAAGCATTTCTAGCCGACTTTTCAACAACATCCGCTCTTTCAAAGAGAATTTTAATCTGTAATTTTGAATACTTTTCGTGATCCCGATAAAACATGCGTAAAATGTTTCTCAATTTACAAAGATCAGCCTGCATTTTTGCCATCTTCTTGTATTTCTGAATGTAATTTTTTCCTTTGTCCTTATGTGTTCTTCGGTACAACCTCGCAGAGAATTTAATTTTTTCATTATAGCTTTTGTCACCCCAGTATCTACCCATTATTCTGGTAGCAACTTTTTTATTATGTTTGTTTCGATAATCTATATCGTTATCATACCGTTCCTTGCTCTTTTGTTTGGCTGTCTCAATTTTCCCTTCTCGATACCCCTGATCCGTAAGATACCTCTGTTTTGCTCTGTCATATTTCATTTTCTTAAAACCTGGATCACAAGACATCTTAGTAGCAATCCTGACGCGTGCTCGCGCTGGGTTGCGTTTGGTGTCATTTTTATCTCTTTTAAATAAACTTTTCTGATATTTCAGGATGTTAGCTTTATTTTGTTTGTAGTCAAGTTTTTTATTAGTAGAAATTTTGATTGCTCTATTTTGATATTGTTTTTGGTTATTCTTTCGGTTTTTCCACTCGCGTGACACCATATTTTTTCAAGGTTTAAAATTATTAAGTACACAAAATCCCGTGTCGAGTATCTAAAACCTAGCATAAAACAAAACTAATTTTAAAATTTTCAGGTATTTATCATGTTTGAATTACAAAATTAGTATTATTGGTTAGACACCATAAATATTTTTGCAGTTTACATAATAAGTTTAGCGATTCTGGACTGAAAACTAAAATAATTGCAATTATGTGACAATAATATGGAGATATGTACTTTACGGGTTACAAACCAAAAAAAGTTTGGTTCCAGGATACAATTATAAATTTGAACTGATATTAAAAAAATTTTTCTTCCTGTAGACAAAAATCAAAACTAATTTTAGAATTTTCATGTATTTTTGTTGTTTAAATTAAAAAATTACTATTACTGATTAGGCATCATAAATATTTTTGCAGTTTACATAATAATTTTAGCGATTAAGCCAAAAAAGAAAATTTTGCTTCCAGGAGTTTCGGTTACTATTGAGACAAGTAGCTATTATTACTATAGAGTTCATTACCATGGACTGTTTTATTGCTTCAAAATTCAAATATCTTTGAAAAGACTGCAGTATGAAAATACATCAAAAATGCAATTTTTCTGACAAAATTGACTCTACTTTAAAAAGTATTTTATTTTTAAGTACAAAAGTTACTAGATGTTTCAATGTTCCTTAAAATTAGCTATTATACAGCTCTCTATGATTTTCCAGTGCCCAGCTAGCCAAGCAGGAAAAAAAAGCTGAAAGAAAAACATATCCTGTTTGTGGAAACTATCTTGGTAAAAGTCAATTTTATTGATTTTAAAGCCAATATATTTTCTTTGTTATTCAAGCCAAAGGGCGGTAAGTTTCCTTTATAGAGGATTCGGACAAGGCGGTTCTAATGGTGTACTTTTTGTTTTGATCTGACTCTTTTTTTAGGAGTTGGGGGGTTTTATATTTCTTAACATTGGAGGTGATCGTCTCTTACTAGGTTGCTAGCTACCGCTGCAACCCGGATAATTGTGATAATGCTCCTTGATCTTTTGCTTGGCTGTCTCAATTTTTACTTGTTGATACACCTGGACGGTTGAATACCTTTGCTTTTCTTTTTTCTTATATTTGATTCGGTAATCTTCATCATTGTGATAACGCTCCTTGATCTTTTGTTTGGCTCTCTCAATTTTTATTTCTCGATACGCCTGGTCGGTTGAATACCTTTGCTTTTCTCTTTTCAAGATACTATCTCTGTTGTCTGTGTAGTACTGTTTTTTTAACTTGCGTGCAGCTTGCTTTGATCTAACCATTATGTAATTTACGAATGAGACCATTTACATCTTTGTCGTTCTTAAGTAGTAATTATGACGTCACGGCGTAATGATTTTATTTTATGATGACGTCATGGCGCAATGATATTATTTCATGACGCGTTCAGAAACCACAACATAATGTCGTGTTTTTCTATTCACGTCATAGCTCTAATATAAAACTATGACGACATTCATTATTTATCTAGTAGGGTTTCAGACAAGGTAGTTCTAATGATGTACTTTTGTTTTGATCTTACTCTATTTTTAGGAGTTTTGGGTTTTTATATTTCTTAGCATGGGACTGATCGTCTCTTACTAGGCTGCTAGCTACTGCTGCAACTCAAATTATGAGAGGCAGCCTGGCCGAATGGTCCAAGACACTGGTGTTAGCCACCAGTCTCTTCGGAGGTGTGGGTTCAAATCTTACCGCTGGTATACGATTATGTTTGAAAGACTGCAGTGTGAAAAGACATCAAAAATGCAGTTTTTGGTGGAAAAATTTATTCTCTTTTAGAAATAATTTATTTTAGAAACTATAGATTTTTAACCCAATTAATTTCCTTTAAAATGAGATATTGAACAACCCTCTACGATGTTCCAGTGCCAAGCTATCTGTGGAAAAGAAAAAAGAAAAAAAAATATCCCGTTTAGGCAGAATGTTGTAGTAGCTGCCACTTTTCTTGATTTTCAAGCCAATATATTTCCCTGACTGTTCAAGCCAAGGAACAGAAAGTTTCCTATACAGGGTTTCGGAAAAGGCAGTTCTAATGGTGTACTTTTTGTTTTGATCTGACTCCTTTTTTAGGAGCTATGGGTTTTTATATTTCTTAACATTGGACGTGATCGTCTCTTACTAGGTTGCTAGCTAATGCTGCAACCCGGATCATTGTGATAACGCTCCTTGATCTTTTGTCTAGCCTGCTCAATTGTTGCTTCTCTATAAAGTTCATCATTTTGATAACGCTCCTTGATGTTTTGTTTGGCTGTCTCAATTTTTACTTCTCGATACACCTGGTCGGTTGAATACCTTTGCTTTTATTTTTTCTTATATTTGATTCGGTAATCTTCATCATTGTGATAACGCTCCCTGATCTTTTGTTTGGCTCTCTCAATTTTTACTTCTCGATACGCCTGGTCGGTTGAATACCTTTGAATTTCTCTTTTCAAGATACTATCTCTGTTGTTTGTGTAGTACTGTTTTTTCAAATTGCGTATAGCTTGCTTCGATCTAACCATTATTCTAATCAAGAATGAGAGAATTTACATCTTTGTCGTTCTTAAGTAGTAATTATGACGTCACGGCGTAATGATTTTATTGACGTCATGGCGCAATGATATTATTTCATGACGTCATCAGAAACAACAATATAATTTCGTGTTTTTCTATTCACGTCAAAGCTCTAATATAAAGCTATGACGACATTCATTATTTATCTAGTAGGGTTTCAGACAAGGTAGTTCTAATGATGTACTTTTGTTTTGATCTTACTCTATTTTTAGGAGTTTTGGGTTTTTATATTTCTTAGCATGGGACTGATCGTCTCTAACTAGGTTGCTAGCTACTGCTGCAACCCAAATTATAAGAGGCAGCCTGGCCGAGTGGTCCAAGCCACTGGTGTTAGCCACCAGTCTCTTCGGAGGCGTGGGTTCAAATCTTACCGCTGGTATACGATTATGTTTGAAAGACTGCAGTGTGAAAAGACATCAAAAATGCAGTTTTTGGTGGAAAAATTTATTCTCTTTTAGAAATAATTTATTTTAGTTACTATAGATTTTTAACCCAATTAATTTCCTTTAAAATGAGCTATTGAACAACCCTCTACGATGTTCCAGTGCCAAGCTATCTCTGGAAAAGAAAAAGAAAAAAGAAAAAAATATCCCGTTTGTGGAGAATAACGTGGTAAAAGTCTAGTTTTTTGATTTTCAAGCCAATATATTTTCTTTGTTATTCAAGCCAAAGGGCGGTAAGTTTCCTTTATAGAGGATTTGGACAAGGCAGTTCTAATGGTGTACTTTTTGTTTTGATCTGACTTTTTTTAGGAGTTGGGGGGTTTTATATTTCTTAACATTGGAGGTTATCGTCTCTTACTAGGTTGCTAGCTACCGCTGCAACCCGGATTATCTCTTTTAAATAAACTTTTCTGATATTTCAGGATGTTAGCTTTAATTTTTGTGTAGTAAAGTTTTTTATTAGTAGAAATTTGGATTGCTCTATTTTGATATTGTTTTTGGTTATTCTTTCTTTTTTTCAACTCGCGTGAGACCATATTTTTTCAAGGTTTAAAATTATTAAGTACACAAAATCACGTGTCGAGTATCTAAAACCTAGAATAAAACAAAACTAATTTTAAAATTTTCAGGTATTTATCTTGTTTGAATTACAAAATTATTATTAAAGTTTAGACACCATAAATATTTTTGCAGTTTACATAATAAGTTTAGCGATTCTGGACTGAAAACTAAAATAATTGCAATTATGAGACAATAATATGGAGATATGTACTTTACGGGTTACAAACCAAAAAAAGTTTGGTTCCAGGATACAATAATAAATTTGAACTGAGATGAAAAAAATTTTTCTTCTAGGAGACAAAAAGCAAAGCTAATTTTAGAATTTTCATGTATTTTTGTTGTTTAAATTAAAAAATTACTATTACTGATTAGGCATCATAAATATTTTTGCAGTTTACATAATAATTTTAGCGATTAAGCCAAAAAAGAAAATTTTGGTTCCAGGAGTTTCGGTTACTATTTTGACAAGTAGCTATTATTACTATAGAGTTCATTACCAGGAACTGTTTTATTGCTTCAAAATTCAAATATCTTTGAAAAGACTGCAGTATGAAAATACATCAAAAATGCAATTTTTTTGACAAAATTGATTCTATTTTAAAAAGTATTTTATTTTTAAATACAAAAGTGACTAGATGTTGCAATTGCCTTTAAAATGAGCTATTATACAACTCTCTATGATTGTCCAGTGCCCAGCTAGCTGAGCAGGAAAAAAAAGTAGAAAGAAAAAAATATCCCGTTTGTGGAGAATAACGTGGTAAAAGTCAATTTTCTTGATTTTCAAGCCAATATATTTTCTTTGTTATTCAAGCCAAAGGGCGGTAAGTTTCCTTTATAGAGGATTCGGACAAGGCGGTTCTAATGGTGTACTTTTTGTTTTGATCTGACTCTTTTTTTAGGAGTTGGGGGGTTTTATATTTCTTAACATTGGAGGTGATCGCCTCTTACTAGGTTGCTAGCTACCGCTGCAACCCGGATTTTCCCTTCTCGATACCCCTGATCCGTAAGATATCTCTGTTTTGCTCTGTCATATTTCATTTTCTTAAATCCTGGATCACAAGACATCTTAGTAGCAATCCTTACGCGTGCTCGAGCTTTATTGCGTTCGGTGGCATTTTTATCTCTTTTAAATATACTTTTCTGATATTTCAGGATGTTACCTTTATTTTTTGTGTAGTAAAGTTTATATTAGTAGAAATTTGGATTGCTCTATTTTGATATTTTTTTTTGGTTATTCTTTCCTTTTTTCCTTTCAAGTGAGACCATATTTTTTCAAGGTTTAAAATTATTAAGTACACAATACCCCGTGTCGAGTATCTAAAACCTAGCATAAAAAAAACTAATTTTTAGATTTTCAGGTATTTATCTTGTTTGAATTACAAAATTAGTATTATTGGTTAGACACCATAAATATTTTTGCAGTTTACATAATAAGTTTAGCGATTCTGGACTGAAAGCTAAAATAATTGCAATTATAAGACAATAATATGGAGATACGAACATTACGGGTTACAAACCAAAAAAAGTTTGGTTCCAGGATACAATAATAACTTTGAACTGATATGAAAAAAAATTTTATTCTAGGAGACAAAAAGTAAAACTAATTATAAAATTTTCATGTATTTTTGTTGTTTAAATTAAGAACTTACTATTAATGATTAGGCATCATAAATATTTTTGCAGTTTAAATAATGATTTTAGCGATTAAGCCAAAAAAGACAATTTTGGTTCCAGGAGTTTCGGTTACTATTGAGACAAGTAGCTATTATTACTATAGAGATCATTACCATGAACTCTTTGATTGCTTAAAAATTCAAATATCTTTGAAAAGACTGCAGTATGAAAATACATCAAAAATGCAATTTTTTTACAAAATTGATTCTACTTTAAAAAGGGTTTTATTTTTAATTACAAAAGGCACTAGATGTTGCAATTGCCTTTAAAATGAGCTATTATACAGCTTTCTATAATTTTCCAGTGCCCAGCTAGCTGAGGAGGAAAAAAAAGCGGAAAGAAAAAAATATCCCGTTTGTGGAGAATAACGAGGTAAAAGTCAATTTTCTTGATTTTCAAGCCAATATATTTTCTTTGTTACTCAAGCCAAAGGGTGGTAAGTTTCCTTTATAGAGGATTCGGACAAGGCGGTTCTAATGGTGTACTTTTTGTTTTGATCTGACTTTTTTTTAGGAGTTGGGGGGTTTTATATTTCTTAACATTGGAGGTGATCGTCTCTTACTAGGTTGCTAGCTACCGCTGCAACCCAGATCATCTTGTAATTTAACTTTAATATGAAATATGCAGTTTTTTGTAAAAAAAAACTGATTCTATTTTAAAAATAATTTGTTTTAATTACAAAAGGTTTTTAATCCCATTAATTTCCCTTAAATGAGCCATTGAACAACTCTCTCCGATGTGTCAGTGCCAAGCTATCTGTGGAATTACTAACCTATACTATAATTAAGTTGTGTATAAAATTTAGTATAGGAAAGAGGTCGTGTTTTATTATAAAAAACGATTTTTGGGAGTTATGGATTTTTATATTTCTTAACATTGAACGTGATCGTCTCTTACTAAGTTGCTAGCTACCGCTGCAACCCGGGTTTACTATGCGGCGTGATCGTTTCTTACTACGTTGCTAGCTGCCACTGCAACCCGGATAGTGAAATATTATTCCGGTGATCGTACTTTAATGTAGAATAAAATGTAACCTTTTATAACGTAATATATATCACAGACTTCTTTTCTTTTTCCCGTTGCATTAGTTACTATGAGATAGACTTCGGTCCTTACTGTAAAAAACTTTAGCGATTCTAAACTGAAAAACTAACTCAGTCCAATATATGCAATGTTGTGCTTTTCTAATGATCGTCCTTTAATATAAACTATTGACTAAAGTTCGTTCTTTAATGTAAAAATTCGATGATCGAGCCTTTATGTAACCCGGATTAAAAAATTATTATCATATCTTATATGTAACTTTTATTTTATAAGTCATCGATAGTCTAATGGTAAGTATGCCCACTCTTTACTTGGGAGAAGGGGGTTCGATTCCCCGTCGGGAAGAACTTTCAATATGTTGAATTAAAAGCACTATCTTTTCAATTTAAAATTTAAAAAAGAAACTTGTTTATTTACATTCTAGCTAAAATAATGAAGATAATATGAATGAACCACAGTGTTCAGTTTCTTTGGACTTGAGTTCGTTTTTTAACTATAAATACAAACAGGAAAAAGCCTACGGCTTTTTCTTCTTTTAAATAGTAAGAGACGAAACTCAAACAATCAAGTAGCTAACTAAGTCCAAAGTATGGAATGGTTTGTTTTTTCAGTGATCGTCTTTTAATGTAAAAAAAATATAAATACTGTAATCTTAACTAAAGTGAAGTTGCGTATGCAAGTTAGTATAGGGAAGAGTTTGATCTTTATTATAGGAAGAGTTCGATCTTTATTATACACCCCAGTAACGCTCCTTGATCTTTTGTTTGGCTGTCTCAATTTTTACTTCTCGATACACCTGTACTGTTGAATACCTTTGCTTTTGGTTTTTCTTATATTTGGTGCGGTAATCTTCATCATTGTGATAACTATCCTTGAACTTTTGTTGGGCTGTCTCAATTTTTGCATGTCTATAATCTTCATCATTGAGATAACACATCTTGCTGTTTTGTTTTGCTCTCTCAATTATTACTTCTCGATACGCCTGGTCGGTTGAATACATTTGCTTTTTTCTTTTCAAGTTACTATCTCTGTTGTTTGTGTAGTACTGTTTTTTCAAATTGCGTATAGCTTGCTTGATTGAAACCATTATTTAATTATGAATGAGAACATTTACAGTTCTGACGCTTCTTATATAGTAATTATGACGTCACGGCGTAATGATTTTATTGACGTCATAGCGCAATGATATTATTTCATGACGTCTTCAGAAACAACAATATATTTTCGTGTTTTTCTATTCACGTCATAGCTCTAATACAAAACTATGACGACATTCAATATTTATCTAGTAGGGTTTCAGACAAGGTAATTCTAATGATGTACTTTTGTTTTGATTTGACTCTATTTTTAGGAGTTTTGTTATATTTCTTAGCATTGGACTGATCGTCTCTTACTAGATTGCTAGCTACTGCCGCAACCCAGATTCACATATATATTTATTTATGAGAGGCAACCTGACCGAGTGGTCCAAGGCACTGGTGTTAGCCACCAGTCTCTTCGGAGGCTTGGGTTCAAATCTTACCGCTGGAATACGATTATGTTTGAAAGACTGCAGTGTGAAAAGACATCGAAAATGCAGTTTTTGGTGGAAAAATTTATTCTCTTTTAGAAATAATTTATTTTAGTTACAAAAGGTTTTTAACACAATTAATTTCCTTTAAAATGAGCTATTGAACAACCCTCTACGATGTTCCAGTGCCAAGCTATCTCTGGATACAAAAGAAAAGATAAAAAAATATCCCGTTTGTGGAGAATAACGTGGTAAAAGTCAATTTGCTTGATTTTCAAGCCAATATATTTGGCTTACTATGGGTTTACTTACTTTGGCTTACTATGGGTTACTATGGTACTATGGGTATATTAGGAACTATGGGTTTTTATATTTCTTAACATTGGACGTGATCGTCTCTTACTAGGTTGCTAGCTACCGCTGCAACCCGGATTAGCCACCCGTATCTTTCGAAGTGTGGGTTCAAATCCCAACGCTGCCAGTATTTCATACCAAAGCAAACAAAGTATTTGTTTTAGTCTTAAATTTATAATCTTATTCTAGTTACTATGGGCTGAAGTTCGTTCTTTACTGTAATCTTTTAATGTACTGATACCGCTGCAACCCGGATCATACCAAAGCAAACAGAGCACTTGTTTTAGTCTTAAATTTATTATCTTATTTTAGTTACTATGAGCTGAAGTTCGTTCTTTACTGAATGTAAATTACTATGGAGCATGATCGTCTCTTACTAGGTTACTAGCTAGCACTGCAACCGGGATTATATAAGAAAACCTAATCGACAAATACTATTTATGATGAACTATATCGGTTGCTGTTTCTAGTTACCGCTGCGACCCGGATAAAAAACTGACTACAAACAGGAAAAAGCCTACGGCCTTTTCTTCTTTGAAATAGTAAGAGACGAACCTCAAACAATCAAGTAGCTAACTAATTCCAATGTGTACAATTGTTCGTTATTCCAATAATCGTCTTTTAATGTAATAATTAAGTGGCTTATAAAATTTAGCATAGGGAAGAAGTCGTTCCTTATTATAATTTTAACCCCATTAATTTCCTTCAAAATGAGCCATTGAACAACTCTCTACAATGTTCCAGTGCCATGCTATCTGTTGAATTACTAACTTATACTATAATTAAGTGGCATATAAAATTTAGCATAGGTAAGAGGTCGTTCTTTATTATACTTTGTTAGGAACTATGGGTTTTTATATTTCTTAACATTGGACGTGATCGTCTCTTACTAGGTTGCTAGCTACCGCTGCAACCCGGATTTCTTAGAGAAGCAACTTTCAAAAGATGTTTGTTTGAAGTTATATTGTCAATAGAATATTTCAGTTGACATGGGCATGTCGTTCTTTACTGTAATGTAAGTTTCCTACATAGGGTTTTCGGAAAAGACATTATAATTATAATGGTCTACTTTGTGTTTCGATCTGACTCTATTTTTACGAATTATGGGCTATTTTATTTTTTACCATGGAACATGATCGATCCTTTATGTAATGCTAGCTACCGCTGCAACCCGGATTAACTTGCGTATAGCTTGCTTTGATCTAATCATTATGTATTATTCATGAATGAGACCATTTACAGTTTTGACGTTTCTTATATAGTAATTATGACGTCACTGCATCAAAAATGCAGTTTTTGGTGGAAAAATTTATTCACTTTTAGAAATAATTTATTTTAGTTACAAAAGGTTTTTAACCCAATTAATTTCCTTTAAAATGAGCTATTGAACAAACCTCTACGATGTTCCAGTGCCAAGCTATCTCTGGATACAAAAAAAGAAAAAAGAAAAAAATATCCCGTTTGGGGAGAATAACGTGGTTAAAGTCAATTTTCTTGATTTTCAAGCCAATATATTTCCCTTGCTGTTCAAGCCAAGGGACAGAAAGTTTCCTATAAAGGGGTTTCGGACAAAGCGTTTCTAATGGTGTACTTTTTGTTTTGATCTGACTCCTTTTTTAGGAGCTATGGGTTTTTATATTTCTTAACATTGGACGTGATCGTCTCTTACTAGGTTGCTAGCTACCGCTGCAACCCGGATTGAATGTAAAAAAAATATAAATACTGTAATCTTAACTATAGTGAAGTTGCGTATGCAAGTTAGTATAGGGAAGAGTTTGATCTTTATTATACCACCGCTGCAACCCGGATTTAGTATAGGCAAGAGGTCGTTCTTTATTATACAATGGATTCCAATGATCGTCTTTTAATGTAAATATTACAAACAGGAAAAAGCCTATGGCTTTTTCTTAATTGGAAAAGTAAGAGACGACCTGGCTACAATCTACGGTTATAATTAATTATAATCTTATTTTAATTACTATGGCTGGAAGTTTGTTCTTTACTGTAATATAGACTGAAGATCGTTCTTTAATGTACATGAATGAGACCATTTACAGTTTTGACGTTTCTTATATAGTAATTATGACGTCACTGCATCAAAAATGCAGTTTTTGGTGGAAAAATTTATTCTCTTTTAGTAATAATTTATTTTAGTTACTATAGATTTTTAACCCAATAAATTTCATTTAAAATGAGCTACTGAAGAACCCTCTACGATGTTCCAGTACCAAGCTATCTCTGAATACAAAGAAAAGAGAAAAAAAAAAAAAATATCCAGTTTGGGGAGAATAACGTGGTTAAAGTCAATTTTCTTGATTTTAAAGCCAATATATTTCCCTTGCTTTTCAAGCCAAGGGACAGAAAGTTTCCTTTATAGGGGTTTAGGACAAGGCGGTTCTAATGGTGTACTCTTTGTTTTGATCTGACTCCTTTTTTAGGAACTATGGGTTTTTATATTTCATAACATTGGACGTGATCGTCTCTTACTAGGTTGCTAGCTACCGCTGCAACCCGGATTCTTTAGTATAACTTTCTTATATAAACATTTCTTAGCGTAGTGGTTAGCACTTAAAAAACTTTGAATCCTGCGATCTGAGTTCAAATCTCGGTGGACGTTTTTTACTAAATATAGCTTACTTATACTACCATTTAGGTTTCTGCCGCAATTATTTCTTTTCAAAATTAATTTAGTATAGGCAAAAGGTCGTTCTTTATTATAAAACACTGCCACTAAATCTCAGGCTACTACTATTAATTAATGTTTCACTTACTATGGGCTAGTATTCATTCTTTATTATAACCATATTACAAACAGGAAAAAGCCTACGGCTTTTTCTTCTTTGAAATAGTAAGAGACGAATCTTAAAACATCAAGTAGCTAACTAAGTTCAATGTATCTTACTAGGTTGCTAGCTACCGCTGCAACCCGGACTAGGTTTCAGCCATCTCTACAGCCCTGATACTGATGAAAATTACATAATCCCTGTTTAAGTTTCAGTTAATATGAGCTAGGTGTCGTTCTTTATTGTAACTATAATTAAGTGGCGTATAAAATTTAGTATATGCAATAGGTCGTTCTTTATTATAAATTTTTAAACCCATTAATTTTCTTTAAAATGAGCCATTGAACAACTCTCTACGATGTTCCAGTGCCAAGCTATCTGTTGAATTACTAACCTATACTATAATTAAGTGGCGTATAAAATTTAGTATAGGCAAGAGGTCGTTCTTTATTATAATAATCACGTCATATCTCTAATTTATCTAGTAGGGTTTCAGACAAGGTAATTCTAATGATGCACCTTTGTTTTGATCTGACTGTATTTTTAGGAGTTTTGGGTTTTTATATTTCTTAGCATTGGACTGATCGTTTCTTGCTAGGTTGCTAGCTACTGCTGCAACCCAAATTATGAGAAGCAGCCTGGCCGAGTGGTCTAAGGCACTGGTGTTAGCCACCAGTCTCTTCGGAGGCGTGGGTTCAAATCTTACCGCTGGTATACGATTATGTTTGAAAGACTGCAGTGTGAAAAGACATCAAAAATGCAGTTTTTGGTGGAAAAATTTATTCTCTTTTAGAAATAATTTATTTTAGTTACAAAAGGTTTTTAACCCAATTAATTTCCTTTAAAATTAGCTATTGAACAACTCTCTACGATGTTCCAGTGCCAAGCTATCTCTGGTAACAAAGAAAAGAGAAAAAAAGAAAAAAATATCCTGTTTGGGCAGAATATTGTAATAGCTGCCACTTTTCTTGATTTTCAAGCCAATATATTTCCCTTGCTGTTCAAGCCAAGGGACAGAAAGTTTCCTTTACAGGGTTTTCTGACAAGGCGGTTCTAATGGTGTACTTTTTGTTTTGATCTGACTCCTTTTTAGGAACTATGGGTTTTTATATTTCTTAACATTGGACGTGATCGTCTCTTACTAGGTTGCTAGCTACCGCTGCAACCCGGATTAACATTAATACATGTCTTAACATTGCTAGCTAGCAACCTAGTAAGAGATCTTACTAGGTTGCTAGCTACCGCTGCAACCCAGAAGGCGTGATCGTCTCTTACTAGTGTGCTAGCTACCACTGCAACCCAGATTACTGTAAAACCACTTCAAACCGGATACGACACTCCTTTGATACGAAGTGCCTGACTGAAGAAGAAAAAAACACATTGTGCCCACATCGTTCTTAACTCAGGCAGTGCTTGCGTGCTGCCTATGATAATAAACTGATTACACACAGGAAAAAGCCTGCGGCTTTTTCTTCTATTAAATAGTAAGAGACGAGTCTCAAATAATCAAGTAGCTAGCTAATTCCAAAGGTATGCAATTTTTTGTTATTCCAATGATCGTTTTTTATTGTAACTAGGTTTCAGCCATCTCTACAGCCATGATACTATTGGAAATTACATAATCCCTATTTATGCTTCAGTTAACATGGGCAAGGTGTCGTTCTTTATTGTAATTAGTATAGGCAAGAGGTCGTTTTTTATTATAAATTTAATCCAATTAAATTCCTTTAAAATGAGCCACTGAACAACTCTCTACCATGTCCCAGTGCCAAGCTATCTGTGGAAAAGAAAGAAAGAAAAAAATATGCCGTTTAGGCAGAATATTGTAGTAGCCACCACTTTTCTTGATTTTCAAGCCAATATATTTCCCTTGCTGTTCAAGCCAAAAGACAGAGAGTTTCCTATACAGGGGTTTCGGACAAGGCGGTTCTAATGGTGTACGTTTTGTTTTGATCTGACTTCTTTTTTTAGGAACTATGATTTTTTATATTTCTTAACATTGGACGTGATCGTCTCTTACTAGGTTGCTAGCTACCGCTGCAACCCGGATTAATACTTCAGTTATTCTGTAATGTAATTATGAGAGGCAGCGTGGCCAAGTGGTTTAAAGCGCTGGTATTAGCCACCAGTCTCTTCGGAGGCGTGGGTTCAAATCTTACCGCTGGTGTATGATTATAATTTATGTACAAAAATCAAATATTTTTGAGAAAACTGCAGTATAAAAAGACATACAAAATGCAGTTTTTAGTGGAAAAATTTATTCTCTTTTAGAAAAATTTATTTTAGTTAAAAAATATTTTTAACCCAATTAATTTCCTTTAAAATAAGCCACTGAAAAACTCTCTACGATGTTCCAGTGCCAAGCTATCTGTGGAAAAGAAAGAAAAAAAAGTATGCCGTTTAGGCAGAATGTTGTAGTAGCCGCCACTTTTCTTGATTTTCAAGCCAATATATTTCCCTTGCTGTTCAAACCAAAAGACAGAAAGTTTCCTATACAAGGGTTTCGGACGAGGCGGTTCTAATGGTGTACTTTTTGGTTTGATCTAACTTTTTTTTGGAGTTATGGGTTTTTATATTTCTTAACATTAGACGTGATCGTCTCTTACTAGGTCGATAGCTACCGCTGCAACCCGGAATTTGATTCGTTCTTTAATGTAAAAATATGGGTTAGAGATCGTTCTTTACTATAATATCAAGAAAAAGAAAAAAATATCCCGTTTGTGGAGAATAACGAGATTAAAGTCAATTTCCTTGATTTTCAAGCCAATATATTTCCTTTGTTATTCAAGCCAAAGGACGGTAAGTTTCCTTTATAGGGGTTTCGGACAAGGCGGTTCTAATGGTGTACTTTTTGTTTTGATCTGACTCTTTTTTTCAGGAGTTATGGGTTACTTTAGTATTTACTATTGGGCGTGATCGTCTCTTACTAGGTTGCTAGCTACCGCTGCAACCCGGATACTAGGTTGCTAGCTACCACTGCAACCCGGATTACTTCAATGATCGTCTTTTAATGAATCTTTATTATAATTCTTTACTATAACAGCCAGGATGACGTCAGTTACAACTTGGGTTTCTTTTTATGCTATATCAATACAAACAGGAAAAAGCCTATGGCTTTTTCTTCTTTGAAATAGTAAGAGACGATCCTCATTCAATCAAGTAGCTATCTAAGTCCAAAGTATGCAGTGGTATGTTATTCCAATGATCGTATTTTAATGTAATTTTCTTGATTTTCAAGCCAATATATTTCCCTTGCTGTTCAAGCCAAGGGACTGAAAGTTTCCTATACAGGGGTTTCGGACCAGGCGGTTCTAATGATGTACTTTTTGTTTTGATCTTACTCCTTTTTAGGAACTATGATTTTTTATATTTCGTAACATTGGACGTGATCGTCTCTTACTAGGTTGCTAGCTACCGCTGCAACCCAGACTAGGTTGCTAGCTACCGCTGCAACCCGGATAATTGACAAACACCATTTATGATGAGCTATATTTGTCCTTTATGTAACTACACCTGGAACCACCATATATCAGTTAGTATGGGAGAGAGATCGTTCTTTACTGTAAAAGAATCAGTTACAAAGGGTTACAGCTCGTTCCTTAATATAAAAATTTATCCATCATATTAATCAAAAGCCTGAGAAAAGTTGCCTTATTTTCAAAAAAAGGGGGAAACATCCCCTAAGAGTCAGCATAAAATCAGCATTAAAATCCAATTCTGTTGATGTATCTATTGATATTAAAATTCCGTTTTTTAGGGTTTCGGTTACTATTGAGACGAGTCGATGTTACGATACAGTTCTTTACCTCGAACTGTTTGATGTGGAAAAGAAAAGAAAAAAGATGCTCTCGATGCAGAATGTTCTGTCTGCAGCCAGGAGATTCTGCTTAAAAAATTATAATTTTCAAGAAAATGATGGTTCTTTGAAAGAGTGAGAGACGAACCTCAAACAATCAAGTAGCTAACTAAGTCCAATGTATGCAATGGTTTGTTATTCCAATGATCGTCTTTTAATGTAATCATTGCCTCAGTTATTTTCAGGTATTTTGCTTTAGCTTTTCGGATTTATTTAAATCAAATGTAACCTTGTATGACGTCATGTATACGACAGACCTATTTTTTTTCTCTGTTGCATCAGTTACTATAAGATAGACTTTGATCCTTACTGTAACTCCTCAAACTCCTTACTGTAACTGCTCCACATAGATTCTATCTGGAAATCAACTAAGCTGAAAAAAAATTGTTATCTCAAAATTTTGATTGGATGTGTTTGTGAAAACGGTTGGCGTAGAAGAGGTGTTAGTCACCTTCCAATCACTTTTGACTATTTCAAAGGGCACTAGCCATTCCAATTTCCAATCGAATGAGCCCTTTTTGAAGTTTTTACGACAACTCCTTCGATACGAATTGCCCTTGTATGGAAAAATAAATAATACACCCTGACAACATCGTTCTTTACTTCCTAGCTACGGCTGTAACCGGGATAATATCTCTCCTTATGTTAAAAATTATTTTTAAAACAAAACCAGATGAAATTAATTAGCTAATTTAACAAGACATAGGTAACTAAGGGTAAGAGTTCGTTTTTTACTATGATTTCCTTTAAAATGAGCAATTGAACAACTCTCTACGATGTTCCAGTGCCAAACTAACTGTGGAAAAGAAAGAAAAAAAGATAGGCAGAGTGCTGTAGTAGCTGCCAGTTTTCTTGATTTTTATGCCAATATATTTCCCTTGTTGTTCAAGCCAAATGACAGAAAGTTTCGTATAAAGGGGTTTAAGACATGGCGGTTCTAATGGTGTACTTTTTGTTTTGATCTGACTTTTTTTTTAGGAGTTATGGGCTTTTATATTTCTTAACATTGGACGTGATGGTCTCTTACTAGGTTGCTAGCTACCGCTGCAACCCGGATTTGAAATTTCCAGGATTTATTGTAGTTTCAGATAACAAATAAATTTTCGGTCCTTTATGTAAATAGGCAAAGGTCGTTCTTTATTATACTTCCAGTGCCAAGCTATCTATGGAATTACTAACATATACTATAATAAAGTGGCGTATAAAATTTAGTATAGGCAAGAGGTCGTTCTTAATTATAAGAAATACAAACAGGAAAAGCCTATGGCTTTTTCTTTGTTTAAATAGTAAGAGACGAAATTCAAACAATCAAGTAGCTATCTAAGTCCAATATATGGAATGGTTTGTTATTTCAGTGATCGTCTGTTAATGTAATCTTTAACATAAACTTCATTAATCGGATATTTTAATATATCCTATATGATCTAGAGGTTGGAATAGCTCTCACCCAGTAGGCTTGAGTTCAATTTCTGTATTGGAAATTTTTACTTATGATGATTTCTAAAGGAACATATAAAATTTCTTAATGTAATAAAAATAATTGTTTTAATTACAAAAGGTTTTTAACCCCATTAATTTCCTTCAAAATCAACCATTGAACAACTCTCTACAATGTTCCAGTGCCATGCTATCTGTTGAATTACTAACCTATACTATAATTATGTGGTGTATAAAATTTAGTATAGGTAAGAGGTCGTTATTTATTATAAAGAAAATCACATATATTTAGTTATGAGAGGCAGATTGGCCGAGTGGTCCAAGGCGCTGGTGTTAGCCACCAGTCTCTTCGGATCCGTGGGTTCAAATCTTACCGCTGGTATACGATTATGATTTATGTACAAAAATCCGATATCCTTGAAAAACTGCAGTATGAAAAGAAATCAAAAATGCAGTTTTTAATTGAAAAGTTTATTCTCTCTTAGAAATAATTTATTTTAGTTAAAAAAGATTTTTAACCCAATTAATTTACTTTATAATGAGCCATTGAACAACTCTCTACGATGTTCCAGTGCCAAGCTATCTCTGGAAAACAAGAAAAAAGAAAAAAAAATATCCCGTTTAGGCAGAATGTTGTAGTAGCTGCCACTTTTTTTTATTTTTAAGCCAATATATTTCCCTTGCTGTTCAAGCCAAGGGACAGAAAGTTTACTATACTGGGGTTTCGGACAATGCGGTTCTAATGGTGTACTTTTTGTTTTGATCTGACTCCTCTTTTAGGAGCTATGGGTTTTTATATTTCTTAACATTGGACGCGATCGTCTCTTACTAGGTTGCTAGCTACCGCTGCAACCCGGATAACCTATACCATAGTTAAGTGGCCTATAAAATACATTATAGGCAAGAGGTGGTTCTTTATTAGGAGGAGGTTCTTTATTTCAAGCCAATATATTTCTCTTGCTGTTCAAGCCAAGGGACAGAAAGTTTCCTATACAGGGGTTTCGGACAAGGCAGTTCTAATGGTGTACTTTTTGATCTGATTCCTTTTTTAGGAGCTATGGGGTGTTATATTTCGTAACATTTGACGTGATCGTCTTTTACTAGGTTGCTAGCTACCGCTGCAACCCGGATACTTGGGTTCTTACTATAAGGCGGACAGAAAAGTATTCAACCAATGTAGATTTTGCACTTTCTTTCAGTTTCTGAAGGATTGCAGCTTCCGGTATTTCAGGTAAATTATCAACACCAACCACTTTTTCAGCAAGACGTGCTTCAAGTATTTTATTTAAATCTTCTAGGGTGTATGCACGTATTATTTTATAGAGACTGTTGTTCTCTCTTAACCACAACAGTGCTTCATGGACTTTTCTCAGATCTATTAGTGCAGTCCAAACATTCTTGTTGTAAGTACGCTGACCATTGACAATAACTACAAAACTATCAATGTTAAGAAGTTTTTCAGGCTGAATATCTACATTTGCTTGCACATCAACAGGTAGATATACTATTCTCCCCTTAAGAGCGTCAACAAGTTCTGTTCTAGGTCTCTTCAATGCAGTTACTTGCCCTAATCTGACGATCGTAAGACAAGGCATTACAAATCGAATCATTGCCATTTCAAAATTATTTAAACACTTTATACATTCCGGTGTACAGTCTATATGAAGGTTATTTAATACTGATCGGATATTCTCCTGACTTTTCAACATTTTCCCAGCACAGTAATCGCAGACAGAGAATGAATCTATGACATCCTCTTTCCAACCTCTACAATGAATTAGCTGTTCTCTGTCATCTTTGGGTATTTCCTGTTGGAGGTGTTCTAAAATCGTGGCCATCATTACATCAAAACCTTTCTTATTTGAAAGGGATCTTAGACTCTTCAATTGGTATTTTGTCTTTACCTGCTCGCAACTGTCACAATGCATTGTGGGGTATACATCCCTGATGTTAGCTACCTTATCAAGGCTCTCACCAAATAATTTTATTATTGTATTTTCATCCACAGAAACTCTAATATTGCTATCAGCGTAGATGACGTCTTGACTATTACGACAGAGTCAACTTGACACATCTTCTAAATAATGACTTAGTTCCTTGTACGAGCCCTCGACTTTTAATAGATTAATATGTTGTATAATCTTAGATTTTGATACTGCCTTATATACGCTATTAATGAAACAGGTCAAGACAGGAAAATGTGGAGCTAGTGCCCTTAGAGAACACAAATAGCTCTGACATCCCTCATTGGGGCTACAGTATAACGAATGCCCATGCTTTCTTGTGTCCCTTTAATTGATTTCACAATAATCCAAGCCGCCAAGGTAAAATTAACCACTTTGTCAGTTGAAAATTTTAATGCTATATTATTTTCAAGGATATCAAAAAGAATTTGACATAATTCAATATCCGTCGGATAGAGCTTGCAGATATCAGGGTGACATTGCCAAGTAACCTGCTGCCCAATTTTTGGTTTTGAATGTTTACTCAGATTGTTATAGGTGACTTCAGCCATTATAATTTCCTTGTCAGATCTAGTTTCAGGGCATTTTTCAATAGTTGTTTCGCACTTTTCAGGACAGTTTTTTCTACTACACAGAGAATTTTTTGCCAAATATTCAGTAGAACTAAAAGAACTGTTTAAATCACAGTTAGAAATACTTTTTTCTTGAGTCGGTGTTCCAGGAATTTGTTCTAAATCATTAGTCTTACAAAGACATATACTAATAACCCTAACAGGCTCGTTTTCGCCATAATTGAAAAACATTGCTTTTCCTTCACTGCTGATAGGTATGCTTGTATATATATTTTTATTGCTGCTACATAAACTGCAATTGCTCCTTCCAAAATTAATATGCGAATTTTATAAGAAGTACGCCTCTGTATATTCACTGTGTTGTCAAACATTTTCCATTGCATCTATAAACTGTTCCGCAGTTGCCAGTCCATACCTTGGAAGCTTTTCATTAAACTGACAACATTTCTTTTGGATAATACTATGAAGCTTTGCCAAAATATTTCTAGCCGACTTTTCAACAGCATCCGCTCTTTCAAAAAGAATTTTAATCTGTAATTTTGAATACTTTTCGTGATCCTGGTAAAACATGCGTAAAATGTTTCTCAATTTACAAAGATCAGCCTGCATTTTTGCCATCTTCTTGTATTTCTGAATGTAATTTTTCCCTTTGTCCTTATGCGTTCTTCGGTACAACATCGCAGAGAATTTAATTTTTTCATTATAGCTTTTGTCACCCCAGTATCTACCCATTATTCTGGTAGCAACTTTTTTCTTATGTTTGTTTCGGTAATCTTTATCGTTATCATACCGTTCCTTGCTCTTTTGTTTGGCTGTCTCAATTTTTGCATGTCTATAATCTTCATCATTGTGATAACACATCTTGCTTTTTGTTTTGCTCTCTCAATTATTACTTCTCGATACGCCTTGTCAGTTGAATACCTTTGCTTTTTTCTTTTCAAGAGGTTGTCTCTGTTTTTTGTATAGTACTGTTTTTTTAACTTGTGTGTAGCTTGCTTGATTGAAACCATTATGTAACCATTAGTTGAATGTTTAAGTCACGTATCAAGTATCAGGACCTAACAAAAAATTAAACTAATTTTTAAATTTTCAGGTATTTTTCTAGTCTAAATTAAAAGATTAAAACTATTTTTCAGACACCATAAATATTTTTGCAGTTTATAACTTTAGCGATTCTGAACTAAGAACGAAAATAAAATAAAAATTAATTTTTTCAATTTTTACATCACGTTGCTCATTAAGTCATGTATGGTTATTAGTACACAATAGGTTTTAGATATTACGTCATGTCACTTATTACGTCATATATGGTTATTAGTAGATAATCGGTAAAATATTCGTTCTTTATTTTAAAATATTTGACAAAAAAGATCTTTTACAAGGAATCAGGCAGCTAACAAAGTCCAACATATGCGATGGTATGCTCTTTGAATGATCATCTTTTAATGTAAAACAAGGGACAGAAAGTTTTCTATGCAGGGGTTTCGGACAAGGCGGTTCTAATGGTGTACTTTTTGTTTTGATCTGACTCCTTTTTTAGGAGCTATGGGTTTTTATATTTCTTTACATTGGACGTGATCGTCTCTTACTAGGTTGCTAGCTACCGCTGCAACCCAGATGTATTATTAAAAACAGGGAAAAGCCTACGGCTTTTTCTTCTTTGGAATAGTAAGACACGAACCTCAAAGAATCAGGCAGCTAACTAAGTCCAATATAAGCAATTGGTTGTTCTTCTAATGATCATCTTTTAATTTGGCGTTTCTTACTAGGTTGCTAGCTACCACTTAAACCCGGATTATGTAATAGGTTGCTAGCTACCGCCGCAATCTAGATATTCTTATTTCTGCTACTATGGGCTAAGGTTCGTTCTTTCATGTAAAACTAGCAAAACATTTTTTAAGCCTGATGAAGATTTAACAAATGTGTCAAAGGTTGCAAGTCAACGATTTTGTTTTGGCCTTATTATAATTGGTATGGTGAAATAATAATATGCATATGGCTCTTAAATCATACTACCTTATGGCTCCATATGGTCTAGTGGCTAGGATAGTTAACTTTCACTTAAAAGGCTCGGGTTCGATTCCCGGTGTGGGAAAATTTTTAACTCTATAATCTTCGAACATTTGAACCTTTTATAATTTATAATGATGTATAATATAAATTACTAATTTTTCCTCCCAAAATTAATCTTCCTTCACAATCAAGGTATCACATTCTTTTGCAGTTTACTCTATGTCTTCTCCTGTGGCTTTATTCCGGTACAGTACATTCTCAAAATGCTCTGCCTGGTACTTTTTATCTTTTTCCTTATCACTAATTATTGTCCTGTTCATAAATTGTTGTGACTTGTTCATTACGATCATAATCATATTATTCTGAATCGGGTTTTGGGATTTTCAGGTAAATGGTTTAAATTTTTATGGTCTTGTCCTCTTTTTCGAAAATTATTCTCATTTTCTCATGATATTAGCTTTTGATGAGTAAGAATAAACTTAATGATTTCTTATATATTTGAAATTCAGTCTTTTAGAATTTCGGTTATTATTGCGCCGTGTCGTTCCTTACTTACTGTTCGTTACCACGCTAAAGACAATCCGGTGCTTATGCATTGGCTGGTACCGACGCGATAAATTATATAGGGAGACGCTAAGAGAAACTAGTAAAACGAGTTCAATAGAGAATTGGATCGTGAACCGTGGTTTGTCAGTGCGTTTACAATATTTAAACTATTGTTTTTTGGGGTTTAGGGGGAAAAAAGGTTCCTAGGTTATGTTACGTATTTAATATATGCTATACTTTGCCCCCCACCCCCCTAATGTGGAATATATAGCCCAAATTCGTTTCTAAACCATTGTATTTTCACAATATTTAGTTTCACTTCATTAGCTGACTTGTCGCATAGGTACCAGCTGATGCATAAGTACTGACAATCCAGAAAAGCAATATGAATCACTTGAATATTTGCGACTAATCATATCAAGAAATCTTCCAAGAGGCAATTAATGTCTCAGAAGAAATGGAGTTCACCAAACTTGTCCACCGAAAAATAAACGTCTCTATTTGCGATGAATCCATATGCTTGAAGTTGAAGAAATTGAACAAAATCAATAAGGAAGAAGAAAAAGAAAAAAGGAGGTGAATCAGATCATAACAGATTAGTATGTTTATTGTTAGATCTATTATTGGCTCACCTGGAGTTGAAACTGCTGCAACAGGTGCAGAAACGGTTAGTATGATGGCATATTCCGATCTTTTTCATTACATAACTTGGTAGAAGGTGAAACTATTGCTTGATCTGTCTTTTAAGGCTATGCTCTTTGAATTCTGTATCTGCCTCTGGACAATTTCTTTATGCTCTTCCCAAGTTCAATTATCTCTTCTGGGGCCAACCCTATTCTGAGTCCTTAAAGAGGGTTAAAAAAGCTCATAGTAATGGGGCTGTTGTAAACAATAGTTTGTAAATTTTTACCAAATCATTACCAATTTTACCAATTGACTTTTGAATAAAGGGAATAGCTGCCTTTTTTTATGCTCTTTCCAAATACAATAATCATTTTTGTCACAAATGAATTTTAGCCCCCATCTCTATTTATACCAATTCAGGGTATATACTTGCATATTAGGGGGGTGGGGGTATGATTTGGTAAAAATTTACCCAATTGTTTATTAGTATTTTGTGTAGTGAGAAAAAAGTGCTATTTGTAGCTGATTTGGGGATGGTATTTATTATTTTTGTTAGTCTTAGTTATAAATTGTTCATTTCATATTAATTTTAAGATCCTTGTCTAGCTTATAGTGTATATCCATGATGAGGCTACAGTGTTGACTACCAGTGCATTTTAAATTGTTATTTTCGTTTATGGTTAACATATACAAGCTAATCATATACTTAGGAAGAATATTTCAGCAATTTAAATTGTGTAATAGTCCACTTTTTAGGTGATATAATAAAGATTTCAGAGTGGTTTAACCATTAGAAGTAGTGTTTAGGTGTCCAACTGCTGGATATTCTTACTTTGTGGTTATTCTAAGGGGATTTACAAAATTTCTTGTAACCAAGTTTCGAATTCAGACACAAGGAACAGTTTGGAAAGAGCATGAAAAGATTTGTTCAATGGTGTGTTCACCTCCTACCTAGCCAAGTACAAAAACAAATTCCTCCCATAAAAGCATACCTTTCATATTTTCACTTTTCTCTGCTTCATTCTATTTTTTTCAATTCATGTGTTTTTTTTATTTATTGATCTTTGTCATAGTGAATTTATGTTCTAAGACAGAAATCAGATAAACAAAAAAGAAATCCCCATCCAATGCTCTTTTTAAGTATAATAACCACAATGTGTATATTTCTAACAGATTGGTTTTATTTTTGGTTTTTAGTTTATTAACCCCTTGTAAATAGTCCCCCTTGTAAATAGTTCATGTGTGAGTGATAATAACATTGTAAATGCAAGTTTGTGTAAATGTATAAACAGTGAATTAACAGTTACGTCCCCATGCCCTTCTGCCTTGTCCCTCATTAGCAGCTCTGTATACCTAAGCTGCAATTCACCCACTTCATCCAAAGGTGAGAATATTAGTGAGCAGAATAAAAACTTGCCCAGACACACCCAAAAACTTGTGAACATTATGACGGCAAACATTGATGTTATTACCAACAAGACGCCAGAACTGGCAACAGTGCTCCAACTAAGTCAGATAGACATTGCAACTCTGACAGAAATTTGCCCCAAGAACTCAAGATTTCAACTGACAGAAGACTCAATCTGCCCCTCTGGATACAACATCTTCAGCAATCTGTCTGATCCAAACTGCAGAAGAGGAGTGGCTGTTCTAGCTTCTAAGGAATTCCAGGTAAAAGAAATTTCTGTCCCAAATTATTACTTACCTTGGGTTGAAGCTACATGGGTCTCCCTGTCCCTACCTAACAAAATGTTTGTCCTAAGCTCAATTTACAGGAACCCCAGCAGCCCTTGCCAGCTGTCCTCTGAAAGAGCAATTGCCGAAATGACGCAATTCATACTATGCAATTACCCAAAGGCAACCCTGCTCATGACAGGGGACTTCAACCTCCCAAATGTGTCTTGGGTAGATGGCCAAGGTATGACCAAGTCAAGCCCTGAACAAAACCCATTAGTACAAGCCCTCTCCAACAACTTTCTGTACCAAACAGTAACTATGCCCACAAGAATGCACCCAGGACAAAATCCCTCCATACTGGACCTAGTCATAACAAATGACCCAGAAAAGGTGATCAACACACACACTCTCAGTCCAATTGGCTCAAGCAACCACATGCCAGTTCTCTCATCTATTCAACTCAACTCCAAACCATCAAAATATATAAAGCAATCCTTTACTAATTACAAGATGATGGTGGAGGAGCTGTTAGATGCTAACCTGGAAACACTTATATCAGAAGATGTCAAAGCCTCATGGCTAACTCTAAAAAAGACCTTACTAGAGAGCCAAGCCAAACACACCAGCATAACATGGAAAAAGAAACCCAAAACTCTACCTTTCCTCACCCAAAAAATCAAGAAACTACGCAACAGGAAGAAAAAATTTTGGGAGAAGTACACGAAACAAAAGATTACAGCTTTGTACAAGCAGTAAAAAAATGCAAGGAACCTCCTCCGAAAAGAAACTAGAAAACTGACCTCAAACTACAAAGAACGACTGGCCAAAAACGTCAAGGAAAACCCAAAATTATTCTGGAAATACATCTCCCATAAGAAGCCAGGTAGACACTCCGTACCAGACCTGGTAAACAACAACTCTTTATCCTCTTGCCCCTCTGAAAAAGCAAACCTGCTTAATCAACAGTTTGCCTCAGTGTTCTCCATGGATGACCCCCAATCAAACCCCCCACCAGCAGAACAGGCTCACACTCCCTTCCCAATGGTACACACACCAGTCACAATCGAAAAAGTAACCAAACAGCTTAAGGACCTCGATCCCAATAAATCAACAGGACCTGATGGTCTCAGCCCACGACTGATGAAGGAATTAAGCCCTGCAATATCAGCCCCACTGGTAAAACTATTCAGTCTGTCGCTGGCACATGGAAAGCTTCCAGGGGACTGGAAGAAGGGAATAGTCATCCCAATTCACAAGAAGGGTAGCAAAACTTCTGCAGCAAACTACAGACCTATCAGCCTTACATGTGTGGCATGCAAGGTCATGGAGAGAATCATAAACAAGTGTATCATTAACCATCTTGAGGCCAACTCACTTATCAGCAGTAGTCAGCATGGTTTTTGCTCAAAGAGATCGGTGGACACAAACCTTCTTGAGTCATATAGTCTTGTAACTGACCTACTAGAGAGAGGATTACCTGTGGATATAATATTGTTGGACCTAGCCAAAGCATTTGACAAGGTTTGTTACCAATACCTCATTCACAGGCTACTTACTCTATCTGTTAGTCCACAAGTGGTCAGTTGGACAGAGGACTTTCTGAGGGACAGAACACAGCAAGTGAAAGTGATAACCGTACCAAACAGCCATGTCCTTTCTGATGAAATCAAAGTCACTAGTGGGGTTTCCCAGGGCAGCGTCCTGGGCCCCACCCTGTTCAACATCTACATAAATGAGCTACCCCTCATCACCAGCAACAAATCCACCCTATATGTGGATGATTCGAAACTCATAGGTCCTGCCAACACCTCTTCTTCCATCCAATCCCTCCAAACTGATCTCAACCGCATGTACTCCTGGGTCAAAAGATGGCTGCTGGAATTCAACGCAGAAAAAAACCCCAAACATCAGTACCTCATGACCCAAAATTCTGGAAGTCACCACACAATTGAGCTTGTCCAGGAGGAGAGTGACCTTGGCATCATCGTTGACTCCCAGTTGAAATTCAGCTCCCACTCACAGAAAATGTCAGCCAATGCTAGTAGAGCCCTAGGCATCATCAAACACAGCATCACCAGTAGGAGTAAACACGTAATCACCAAACTCTACAAAGGATTAGTAAGACCTAGACTGGAGGTGGGACTATACTGGCCACCCCTTGATTCAAAAAGGACAAGGCAGTTCTTGAGCAAATCCAATGAAGGGCCACTAAGATGATTGCCGGCATGGAAAACAAGACATACAGTGAATGGCTGAAGCAACTCAACCTCCCCTCCTTAGTATACAGACGGAAACATGGAGACATGATCCAGGCGCACAAACTCCTGTCAACCAATCGAGAAAATGAGATCCGGGAGATTGACACCTCCCACAAAACACGAGGACACCCTAGACGAATCCGCAAACATCACGCTACAACTGGAGCAAGATGCAATTTCTTCTCGAATTGGATCGAGAACCTCTGGAACAGCCTCAAGGAGGACACTGTTGCTGCTGAATCAACAGATGCTTTCAAACGCCATCTGGATGCTGAGTGGAAAGATACACCATGGAAGTTTGACCGGGAAGCACAAGAATCTTCCACCAGAACTTAACCAACTACAACAGTCATCACAAGGAGTGATTCAACAGGATTGAAAGTCCTTATTTCACTCCAAGCTGTGATTTAAGGTAATTTAAGGTAAGGTATTAATTGAAGAGCACTGCTAATCTTGCAAATGCATGCCTACACCCCTGCCCCCTCTAAAGATGATGGATATATCCATCATCTACCTTTTTATAAAAAAGGTAGAAAGGACCTTGCTGAAAATTACCAACCCATCAACATGACATCAGTAGTTGTTAAGGTTCTTGAAAGAATAATTAATTCTGAAGTTGTTAAACACCTTGAAGCAAATAATGTTTTACACAGTTGACAACATGGCTTTTGTTCTGGAAGATCTGTTGACACCAATCTCCTTGAATCATATTATCACATCACCAAGTTGCTTGATATTGGGGTTCCTGCTGACATGATTCTGCTTGACTTTTCTAAAGCTTTTGACAAAGTGTGTCACAATCGACTTGCAATTAAATTGCATGCAGTTAAGATTGAAGAGAAATCCCTGCTCTTGATCCTTGATTTTCTTTATTTGCGAAACCAATGTATTCAGTTGTTTGATGACTCTGGAGATTGTATTCTTTCTTCCTCAATGTGTGTTCTAAGTGGAGTTCCTTGGGGAAGTGTCTTGGGTCCTACATTATGTAATATTTTCATCAATGATGCTCCATCTGTTATTAGTAGTAATTCAACTCTTTATGCAAATGACCTGAAGCTTCTTGGACCAGCTTTGTCCTGTGAAGATCATGCCCTGCTACAAAATAATCTTCATCTGCTGGGTCACTGGGCTGAGGCCTGGCTTATTGAATTCAATATTGCCAAGTGCCTTATCATTCACTTTGGCAAACAGAATCCATGCTGCTCTTATTTTTTCTTAGGCCACCCACTCTCCTCTGTTATTAATGAGCAAGATCTTGGTGTCACTATTGGCAACAAATTAAAATTCAGCACACATGCTAAGAGATCAGCTGCTGGGGCTAGTTCAACCTTGGGTTTGATTAAGCATACCATCTCCACTTGTTCCGCTGAAGTCATCAGTCTTCTTTATAAGGGACTTTTGCATCCTAAGCTTGAAGTTGAAGTGTCACTTGCCTCTCCATATTTTAAAAAAAATATAATAGTTCTTGAAGATGTCCAGAGACGTGCCACTAAAGTGATATCTGGCATGCAAGAGCTTTCCTACCCTGCAAGAATCTCAAAGTTGAATCTCCCTACACTTGTATACAGGAGAAATAGAGGGGATGCCATTTTAGCCTTCAAGTTATTGAGGGTTAATATTCTCCCAGCATTATTCCCTACTGTTAGCACCAATTCAAGAACTAGAGGTCATCAACTGAATCTTTTCAAGCAGTCTACAACATCTAGAGTCTGTACTCAATTCTTCTCAACACATATTGTCAACAATTGGAGCAAATTATTCTAACAAAAACTGTTACTGCTGAATCCGTTGATGTTTTTAAATGAAGGCTAGATGTTGAGTTGTCCTCCAAAGAGTGTAAATTCAATTGGGATGCTATTGAAGATGGAGCAGCACCTGGTCACAAGTGATTCTTGCATACAACTAGTCATAATTCCAGAGCTCTACAAGGAGAAATCCTTAGATTGCTCGTAGCTGCAATTTAATGTAATAAAGTCCTAGGTAATGTACAAAGGCTGGCTGATTTATTTATTTATCAAATTTTGCTTTATTTGGCATTATGAACCAACTATTGACAAGAAATTAGCACACAAGCTACTCATAAGCTGAATTTTAGCCCCCCTCTGCCCCCCCCCCCATATGGGTGCCCATGGCTAGGATACATAATCAGCATTGAAATAATGTTGAATGGTGCACCAACTTGTATGTTCATCTTTTAGCCTGAAAATTAATCAAGAGAAGGAATATTCCAGCTTTAGCTAGGCTTCCGCTGTCTTTTGTGCAATCATCTAAGCTTGGAAACATGAAGAGTATAGAAATAATAGCTTGACAGCTGCAAATAATGATTATCATGCTTGAAAAGGTTATTGAATGGTAAATTTTGTTGTTTAGCCATTTATTTTCTGTGTTGGAAGAGATTATTTCAGCTAACAAATTAATTCAGCTTTCTTCAATTTTACCATTTGGTGAAGGTATCTCTCTTCCTTTGTCTTCAAGTTTGTCTCTCATCTCAAGTAATTTTTAAACCATTTGAGGGTGTATAGTACACCCTCAAATATATATCATGTTGGGTATATTGACTATTCTGAGTTTCCTTGCCAGTTTTAGGTTTAATTCTCAGCATAAAGGAAGAGTAGCCTTGGATAAATTGCAAATTTTCAGCTGCTCTTAATATTTCTCAGAGAAAAATAGGAACAAGATTTACATACCCTTCAGTGCTATAGCCTCTAATATCCATGGAGTTAGCTGTTTGTACTAAGTGATTAATTTATTGGAGGGTTCACCAAATCAGTAGCAAAAGATGTAGGCTATGCATCCTTTCACTTATTCTTTCCATATATTCAATGCTCTTTGTTCATCATAGACAGCATGCTAGTGCTGCCTAATTAAAGAATGATGTGGCCACAATGTGTTTTTTTTCTTCTTTCTTTGACAGGCTTTTCATATTGAAGGAGTTGTTGTAGAAACTTCAAAAAGGGCTCATTCGAACGGAAATTTGGGTGGCTAGTGCCCTTTTAATATTCGAAAGTGATTAGAGGTCAACTAGCCCCCCCCCCCCCCCCACACCCATCATTCCCCCAAACACATCCAAAAAAAATTTTTTGATAGCCATATTGTTCAGCATAGTTGATTTCCCAATAGAAATATCTTTTTGAGCAGGGCACTCCCCCATAACCCTCAGGGCAAGGGTTTAAAGTTATGCCCTGAGGGAATATAAGAACAATGTTTGCACAATATACCATATATTATTTGTTTACTTTAGAGCAGGGCACTTCATATGGAAGGGGTTATCATAGAGACTTCAAAAGGGGCTCATTTGATTGGAAATTGAGAGTTCTAGGGCTATTTTTAATAGTCAATAGTGATTGAGGGGCAACTAGCCCCCCCCCCTCACGCCCATCATTCCCCCAAACACATCCAATCAAAATTTCGAGAGAGCCATTTTGTTCAGCATAGATTATTTTCAGATAGAAAATGTGTTTTTGAGAAGGACACTCCCCCACAACCCTCAGGGCAAGGGTTTTAAGTTGTGCCTTGGGGGCATATAAGGTTTTTATGTAAGGCACTGTCGTAGAAACTTCAAAAAAGCCTCATTGGATTGGAAATTAAAAGGGCTCGTGCCCTTTTGAATAGTTGAAAGTGATTGGAGGGCAACTAGCCGCCCCCCCCCTATGCCCATCATTCCCCCAAACACATCCAATCAAAATTTTGAGATAGCCATTTTGTTCAGTGTAATTGATTTCCAGATAGAAAATATGTTTTTGAGGAAGACACCCCCCCCCCCCCACAACCCTCAGGGCAAGGGTTTTAAGTTATGCCCTGGGGGCATGTAAGGTTTTTATAGAAGGCATTGTTGTAGAAACTTCAAAAAAGGCGCTTTTGATTGAAAATTCAAAGGACTAGTTTCCTTTTTTATAGTCAAAAGTGATTGGAGGGCAACTAACCCCCATCTCACACCCACCTTTTCCCCAAACACATCCAATCAAAATTTTGAGATAGCCATTTTAGTCAACATAGTTTTAAGTTCTGTAAATTAGGTTTTTGAGGATGACAACCCCTCAAAGCCCTCAGGGCAAGGGTTGTAAGTTATGCCCTGGGGGTATATAAGGTTTTTATAGAACGTGTTATCATAGAAAACCCCTATGCCTTCCCAAGGCCAGAACATAATTTGCACTTTACTGAAAAAAATATAAATGGAATGAGCATTGTCAGTTTAATATACTTATACTGATATTTGTTAATCAAAATGTTAATATTACTTGATTTATTAAAGTTTTAAAAGTAAAACCATTTATATTTTTTTCAATAAAGAGCAAATTATGTTCTGGCCTTGGGGAGGCATAGGGGTTTTGAGCCCAACTCATGTTAATTTTTGCTCGTTTTGAGTTTGACTCAGCTATTTATTGTAATTTCTGTTCGTTTTGGGTTTTACTTACTTATCAATGCTGATTTGTGGTAGTTTCACGCTTGGTAGATTATTTGATTTTATTTTTGCTCATTTTTCGTTTAATGGAGTTGTTTACTTTTCTTTGAAAAACTTAATTTGTGGAAATAGTTAGGGTCTCTAATTATTTTTGGAACCCTGTAATGTGTGTATATGGTGCTATATGATTACTGAGTGTATATGGTGATATATAATTACTTATGTTTGATTATTATGACAAAATCTAATAAATAAAGCTCAAGAATGGGTTTTTTAAGGTTAACAAAAATATTGGTCCAAAAAATTTAATATTTTGGGAGGACAACTACCTCATTTCTTTAGCCCTAGGATAAAAGCACTGACGATTTGACAGTGCAGTTTTGGAACCACTGTCAAAATTTTAAAACAGGTTAACTCTGCTTAGTTGTGACTTGGAACACCATCTCTTGAAGCCATCAATATATTTTGACAGTGCAAAACCTGGACACTATATCCAACACATCCAGATAAAAAAAGAATATTTAGTTCAATCAGTTTCCTGTTTTCAACACAAAATGAGCTCCTGACAATTTTTTAGCTGTATAATGTTCAAACTGTCATTACATGGTAATTTTTTGAAAATAATAGTTGGGATTAGCACCAATGCATCAAGATACATCTGACCTTCTCTAAAATGTAGCCATATTGGCTTTTTCTTGATAAAATTGAATTAAAATAGCAGCAAATATTATATTGACAAAATTATGTTCCAAGTGTAAAAAGTTCTTGTCTGATGTAGTGAAATACCAGGCCAACTAAGAATGTTCCTTCAGCCAAATTCAAATGTAGATATCAGTTTTTATCACCATATTCATTTCTTTTGAGAATATCTTGTAGTAACCTTGCCAAAATTTTTGACAGACAGCAACAGCCCTGTCAAAATATAGGTGACTCTGTTGAAACTTCACTGAACATGTAAAACAGATGAGAAACAAATGGTGTCAAAATTCAAGGGTCCTCTGACAAAAACATAGTTTTCAAATTTATGGTTGCTTTCTCAACAATAAGAGATTTTAAGGATTATTATTTCAAATAATTTTTCAAATGAAAATCATTTAAAAAGGTGTAAAAAACATTTAAAAAAATAAAATTTAAGTTTTTTTTTAATTGTGGTTTTACTGATTTGATGCTAGATGCTCCATCTTCTGAGGAACTGCCAATCAACAAAACAGTAATTTTTTGCCTTTGCTACTTGACCATTTGTGTTTACTTGAGGATGCAATAGAATATGACAAGACTGAAAAAGAACTCCATACTGCATGTCAACATATACATGTCTTGCCAATTACAAATTGGTTTTGTTCTGTAAAAAGGAAAGGAAAGTCTACTGTTGTTTTCTTTAGGATACAGTTCTTGTACATCTATCCAATAGTTTTTCAATTTATTTTGGGTGCAAGTAACTCAAATGTTTTTTGAGTTACTCCAATCATGAGTAACTCAATTGGAGTTACTCAACTCAAATCAAATCATGCTTATAGTTTTTAATTCAAGTGGATTCAACTGTTGACACATATCATATGAGTAATTTTGAGTTTCATCATTAGGCATTGTTCTCTCAAGGCTACCACTACTTGTCCTACTCTTTTCCTCCAGTTCTGTAAATTTAATAAAAACTGGTACAGGAGAAAACTGCTGGCCAAAGTGTGGTGTAGGGTGAATACCTGGTGGAAGTTCAGGTTAAGAAATTATGAGTCAATTTTTCTTGCCAGTTACTTAAACTTTAATATAAAATAGTGCATAATCACTTGCAACCCTCCAAATAATTAGAACTAAAAAATTACAGTTTTTTTGCTTTCCTTTAGCTCAGTCAAAAAGCTTTATATTTGTGCCAAATAATGTGCAGGACTCACACCTTGTCTTAATTGCCTGGAGGAATTTAGAAGTGAGCCTGGTAAGTAAGCTTGATAAAAGTTGCAATATTGTATTATTGATGATCAAATATATACAAACCATAAATGTATCTGTTGGAATCAGCTTTCCTGTAACACTTATGTCTTCTTCAAGATAAGACAAGAATAAGAAAGAAAGAATAAAAAAGAACAGAATATCATTATTTACTTTCAAAATGATGCAAAGTTGCAAAATGAATTGATTAGTGGAAAAACTAGTGGTTTTTATAAAGTGCAGATTGCTAGAGAGATTCTGTTTGGCAACTGGATTTCAAATGAAAATCAGCATGACAAAAACTAGACAGCCACCAGGTATCTGACAAGAATGCTGGTTGTGAAGAAACAGACTTAAATTATTAGTTTTCTTGCTACTATTATTAACAACTAATTAGTTAAAATCCATGGATAATGCAATAAAATTGCTTTGTTTTCATACTGTAAAAGCTGTCCTGAAGCACTATATGTTTCTTCTGCACAAAAAAGTCATGTATTGTTTTATTTTTTTAAACATAATTCTTTCAGCAACCATGCTGTGATAGACATTTTAAATAAAAATCTTATTCTAAACATCAACAACAAGAAGAACAATAGGGGATTCTTTTTGCAAGACAGTGGAACTATATTTTAATGAGTATTTCAACCCTATGTCCAAGGGCTGTCATCAGCAAAGCATAAATCAAGAAAAGAGAGTTACAATCACATACAACCACTAAAACTAAAATGAGAATTTTAAAACAGTTCCAGCATCCTTACTTCAGCAAGGTTCAACCAGGACTATTTACGTTTTATGTTGTCAGCAAAACTCTAGCTTTAATCCTACTAGTAGGCCTAAATGGAAATATCATCACATAGGCTGCAAAGCAATCACTTTGGTCCTTTCAAGTTTCAACTTTGCTGTTTGCCTCCATCAGAGAAAATTATAAAGAAAGATTTGCTTGTTTTAGGTAAAAAAAAAAAAATCTGTAAACCTGAAATAATCAATTTGATTATCACTAGTTGTTGTTTGAGAGAAATGAGAGTGAGCAATACTAAACTTGATTTTATGCTGAAGGTTGAGTTTATTATCCTCATTTGTTGTTATATTATGTTTGAAGTGCATGTGTAATGAAATATTACAGGCTTTCTTCCACCATTCATCTGTTAACTACCAATTATTCAGATGACATAGTTTCTAAACTGTTTCAGGAATGCCAAACCTATTTTTATCTTGAACAGTGGGGTCAGTAAACCTGCTTTCAAATATGTACTTTTTATTTCAATTTGACATCTTGTTTGCAGAGGTTTCAGGCTTTTCTTTTTTCCGAATTCTAAAAAAATTTCACTATTTAGAATTATTATAGGTATAATACTAAGAACTATAATTAATAACTATAATATTAATAACTATAATAGGTATAGTTAGATAGTTATAATAGCTGCTATTTTCAAATTAGCTTCAGTTTGAACTTGTTTTTCTCTCTCACTAGACAGTTCGTTTCTAAACATATCTTTTAAGTCTTGGTTAGCATGGAATTAATTTTTCCATTACTAGAATGTAATCTCTCTAACTGTGTTACTGTTGACACTGTAGCAAGGGAACACTAATGATTGAGCCCTGGGATACTCAAACAATATTCAACATTAGCACCTCTGTGTGTTGTAGCACCTTCAATTTTGCACGTAGAGGTGATTTATCATTCACAGCTGACATTGCAATAAAATAATACCAGGCATTGATTCCAGGGGCACAATAACTGTATTTGACCGGGGCACTTTAGTAGAAACAATATCTCCATTATTCACAAATTGAGACTTGTCTAAGAATCTAGTGGCAAGAATGCTTGTAGAAATGACTTAATCTTGCTATTGTTCTTCTCAGCTAGTAAGTGTTTGACTAACAAATTGAATTTTTTTTTTTTGCATATTGGATTAAGGATCATTACAGACAAGCTTAAAAGTACTCCCATCCTTGCTTTGCAGATGGAATCAGCTATTCCTAAATGAGAAAAATCATTTGTGTAGCAGATCACCTGATGACAATTTCCTTAGATTTACCAACTAACATGTTGTTGTAGGTTGAACGACTTGTTGAAAGGATTAAAGAATCTCCTAATCAATCTGACAGAAGAGATGCTTGCAAAGCATTGCGAGCATTATCCAAAAGATTCCGACTCGAAGTTGGTGCCAAAGCTATGGAATGCCTTCTTTTAGAACTTGACAAAGACCAGGAAAATCGGGATATTGTACTGATTGTTTTGGAAACACTGATTAATGTTACAAATCCAGAGTACCACGAAGAGGAAGGTAAATAAATCTTTTTTTTAATTATCTTTTGTTACATGCTTTGTGTTATGTACTTTAGATTCAAAAATAAACAAGCAATTACAGGAGCAGGAGAGAGATACATTTATTGTAAAGAACTAAACCCAAACACAAGTTTATCAGCGACCCTGAAAAGTAACAAATTTCTAATAAATTACAGACACTAAACTAAATCACATGCAATGCTACACTATGGTGACCATGTGGTGATCGTCTTTTAGAACAGAGGTAGCTAAAGGCCTGATTGCTTTAACTGGTTGTTACCATCTCTAGTAATTATAATTGGAACACTGTATTGGTGAAATCTTGCAGCACGCAAGTACAACATTCTCCCTTCTTGAGAGCTTGAAAAGTTTAAACCAGACTAGAAAATTTTTCTTCCATTTCTTTGCTGAATTCTTGAGCATGCCTGATATGTTTGGCAACCAGGGATATCCAAGGAATTGTCACACAGAATAAATGTAGTAAAAGAAACACCTACCTTTCTTCTTCTGTTGCAGTGAGAGCAGGCTTTTCAGTTGAGACTACTCAGCCCTTTTCCTTTTGACTCACTATGTGAGATGATTTGGAGTAATTCAAGTGGTTTCTGATTATTTATCCTTTGTTGGCTTGGTTCTGATTAGATATCTTGCAGTAGCTCTTATAGTCTACAATCTGAAATACCAGATGATATACTTGGAGTTCAGTACTGTACTCTGTGTGCAGGTATGGTCAACTAAACCCTTAGCTGATGGTGAGATTTTGTGGTGTTTGAAGTACTTTAACAGTTTACATTGCAGGGTATACTGTGCAGATGTCAGCATATTACATTCAAATAGGCAATGGTCAATATTTTCATTTTTTACATTATAATGCCTGAAAAGTGGGGAGGAGGGAACTGAGCCACTTGAATTAGAGAACTGATATGAAAATGCCTGAAAATTTAGCCTATTTGAGCCAGAAACGAATTCTATGATAAATTTTAGAAAAATCCTTATTGGGGAAGAAAAATAGAATTGGATTATTCTTATTGAACCATACCTCTGATAGTCTCCAGCGTTAAATATCTCTAATGGGGATTGGTCTCCCACTTGGCTGGTCAATATTTATAGCACTTTTTTTGCTGTTTCATCTGGGCAATGGTTACCAGCTATACCTGAGTGGTTTGGAACATACTGAAGATTAGTTCTTATGACTCTTGAAGCAAGATTATCAATGATGCTAAAACAAAGAAAAGTGTCTATATCCATCTTATACTGAGGAACTGAAGACAGTAACTCTAGACTTGACAAAGAGTCCGAATAAACTATAATATTTTGTAAATTAGAAATTAATGGTTGATTACTCATGATGTGCTCTAATGTCATGATCATGGCATTTAACTCTGCAGACTTTATAAACACATTATCATACATTCTCTCACTCATTGCAATATTAAGGTGTGGGAGAAAAGCTCCACTTGCCACTTTCTTATTCATTTTGGACCCATCAACAAAAATTTGGAAGTGGTTAATATATGTGATTTTATTAAATTCAGCAATTTTTTTCTGGATGAAAGCAATGGGGTTACGTTCTTTAGTCTACTGTGAGAAATTAGTATTTATCATGGGAATTGCAAAACTCCATGGAGGGGTTTGAGGGAAAGTAGGTGCAATAGACTTTGCTGGAACTGGGAATTTCTTCTGAGCATTGGCTTATTCATTTGCAATGCCTTTATACATGGCATGATTTTATAACCAATTATGCAGAGTATGTGAGCTATTGGCTTCAATTTCAAGGAGGCACACTTGTGCCTCTATAAAGAGGTGACCCACCACAATGTTAAGCGATTTCAGGTCCTAGAGGTCGCAGAGAGACGGCGGTAATTGCATTTTGTAGCCCAAGCTCAAACTAAGAAACTTGCAAAATTTCAACCTCCTCCGACTTTGTCTTCATGGGGTAAACTGGGCCGGAAGTTTGGACCCTCCCACCACAGCCCCCCTTTAACGTTGTTCGATTGGGCTAAAATTTAAAAGTTAAGCTTTCCTAGGGCCCGGGAGCTTATCCGCGAAATTTCAGCTCAATCCGATAACTCCTTCCCTGTTTTCAAAAAACCAAATATAGCCACTTAAAATTCATCTCTTTTTTTTTTGTTAGCCACGCCTACAGGCCACAGTTGGCAACGGATCCGGTTGAATGAGGACTCATTCGAAGCAGAATTTGACCTGTTAGGGCCTTTTGATATTTTCAGACCGAAAAAATTATCCCCCGAAGTTAAATTTACGAAAAACCTCGTTTTCATATATTAGCCCATGTGAATTTGTCCCTCCACCACCTCCCCTGGACCGGTGTCTGATCGGGCTGAAATTTATAGGATAAGCTTTCCTGGGGCCTGGGAGCTTATCGTCGAAATTTCAGCTCAATCTGATCACTCCTTCCCTGTTTTCCAAAAACCACATATCAAGATTTTTGGGAATTTGCTTGCGTCGAAAATACCTTCTATTTGCTAAACAACAATTACTATTGTGTTTGTATAGTCCAGCGTCTTAGACTTCTGACTTTCAGGCGTAAAACTAGTGTTCGATTCACTATCAGATCAAATTTTTTATATACTTTGAAAAGAAACTCAGTTTCTTTTTTAAATTATTTTAAAAAAATTACGTTTTCTAAAGAGTTAAAGAGGCTGAGTTACAAGGTCGACCCTTAAAACGTACAGGGATTAGGAGGCACAGTTGGGGGGCTGTTAAAGAGGCTGAGTCACAAGTTCGAACCTTAAAACGTACAGGGATTAGGAGGCACCCTGTACGACGTGATTTGAGTATTCAGGAATTAAAAGCCTTAACACAAGAATGTTCAAGAGCGGGGGTTTGGGGGGCGGAAGCCCCCCAACTTTAACTCCTGACACGATCAGCTAACAGTTAGTCAAGCAATAATAAGTAATAAACTGTACAAAAACGTGCAGAAATTATTTGAAAAAAACTACGTTTTCTAAAGAGTTAAAGAGGCTGAGTTACAAGGTCGAACCTTAAAACGTACAGGGATTAGGAGGCACAGTTGGGGGGCTACCACCCCCAAACCCTCGCTTTCGCAGCCTTTAAATATAAAAAAAAATTTCTTTAAACTGAAAGTAAGGAGCGACATTAAAACTTAAAAAGAACAGAAATTATTCCGTATATGAAAGAGGCTGTGCCCTCCTCAACGCCTCGCTCTTTACGCTAAAGTTTTTATTGTTTAAAAAAAGAGTTGTGAGAAAGTCAAACTTTAGCGTAAAGAGCGAGGCGTTGAGGAGGGCACAGCCTCTTTCATATACGGAATAATTTCTGTTCTTTTTAAGTTTTAATGTCGCTCCTTACTTTCAGTTTAAAGAAATTTTTTTTTATATTTAAAGGCTGCGAAAGCGGGGGTTTGGGGGTGGTAGCCCCCCAACTGTGCCTCCTAATCCCTGTACGTTTTAAGGTTCGACCTTGTAACTCAGCCTCTTTAACTCTTTAGAAAACGTAGTTTTTTTCAAATAATTTGTAAGATAAGTTATCAAAAGAAAACTTCGTCTTTCATTTATTTTTGCTAATCGACTCTCAGAAAGCAGAAACTTAGTACTTATGGGTTTCCTAAGGCCAAATATGAGACAGATAATATTATTTTGTAGTTGTTTAAATTTTTTACACAGGCACCATAAACAATGAGCCATAAACATCCATAACACCATAAACACCATAACACCATAAACATCTTTGCACAAGCACCATGAACATTGAGCCCATAATCAATATGGCATCTTATATGTGATTTATAAAATTGGAGTAAGGTTTTCTCCTTACAACCCCAGGTTGTGGAAAGAAGTCTTTTTATTATTCTTATTTTTCTATAGCATTTTTTTTATTGTGTTTGTGATGTGAAGGTGGAAATTAAGTTTTTGGTCAAGTATGAGACCTAGGTAATTAATTTTATTATCTTCTGGAATAGTTATTACATTTAGAGTTAGTCTTGCATTGACATTACTTCGCTTACGGCGGAATTGGATGATTTTCGACTTTGTGGGTGTAATGGGTAAATAAGAATTTGAAAAAAATTTTCAAATTGGAATAGTGATTTTTGCAACTTTGAATATTCAATCTCAAAGGTGTTGCCAGTTGACCATAGTACCAGATCATCAGCATATTGTAGATTGGTGTGAGGGTGGTTCATTATCCAGAGATAGAGGGAGAAGAGGAGGCAGCTCGGGACGGCACCCTGTGGAAGACCTTTGGCTATTGTATTTTCGGTAGAGGAGGCTGAACCTACACAAACAATGAATTTTCGATTTTTTATGAGAGATTTTATAAAAGATACTAGCTTGGGCGGGGGGGGGGGTAGTCCTATGTTTGCAAGTTTAATTAAAAGGATCTGGTGGTTCACATTGTCATATGCCCCTTCAAAGTCTAGGAAAGCAGCAACTAGGACATTATTTTTAGATAGGCATTCATTTGTTGCATTTGTTAACAATATAAAAGCATCTGTTTTGGAGTGGTGTTTCTGAAAGCCTGTTCGAATATGAGGTATCATATTATTTTTCTCAACAAACCAAAGGAGTCGGTGGTAGATCATTTTCTCCATTACTTTTCCCATCACAGGAGCAATTATTATAGGCCTATAAGACTCAGGGTCATATTTTGGTTTATTTTTCTTTAAATTGTTAGGAGGGATGAACATTTCTAAATATTGGAGAATGTGGATGTAGCCCAATCATGATTATAACAATTTAGGAGTTCCTGTTCTTGTGAAGGGGTGCGATTCTTTATCCATGTAGGGTGTATGTTATCATAGCTACTAGTAGCCTTGGCCCTAATATATTGTATTGCATTATTCATTTCATGAATTGAAAATAGACCAATTATATACTCTGATCCTGGACGAAGCTGGTAAATCGGATTTATCAAAATTGGGGAGTGATGCTGCAATTATTTGATGTTAGCTTATTTGCAAAAAGCGTTGCAAGTAACTTTGCCTTTTGGTTATCATTGTCATAATTTGTATTATAATGTATTAGCTCATATTGGAGTGGGTTGGGGGAAGTTTTTTCCACATATGTGGCTTATGATTTTATGTATAATTGGCTCACGTGTTTCTCTGCAAAGACTGTTTGCAAAATTATTCCAGTATTTATATTTATCATTTATTATAGTCCTTTTGAGATTAGCCTGTGCTTGTAATTTCCTTAAATACATAGTTGGAGCTGTTTTTCTTAGTTATGTTCTCCTAGCTGCCTTTTTTGTTCTCCAGTTATTTTGGCACTCATTTGTCCACCATGTTTTAGGAGTGTGTTTGGGAATTGTTGTCCTTGGTGTTGTGTTGGGGATAGCATGATTAGCTGTATTTATTAGATGGATGCCAAAACTTCAGCATCTGTGTCAGCTGTTACATTTGAAATACATGATTTTTGGGAGAGACTGGTAATTTCATCATTGAGCTTATTTCGGAACGTAGTCTAATTTGCTTTGGTGGTAACATATTTGGAGGTATGTGGCAGAATTTCAGCAGGCTCATTTAGAGAAGAAACTATTGCACAGTGGTCTATGTAGAGGTTATGAATTTTCTTATTATAAATTTTGTTAAATTTATTTGATGACAATTTTGTAGATCAGTTGTGGAAATATTGCCACTCTGGGGGTTAATATTTGTATTTGGATTTTAAGGGGTAGCAACTGTTAATTCATTACCATTTGGAGTCAAACATTCAATAAACTTACTAGCTTCATTTGCTGGCTTATCACTCCACAAAAAGCCGTGGGCATTAAAATCTCCACAAGTAATATGCAATTCTAGGTTTTGAGAAGCGTGAGTTAGTTTCGGAGCAGGGCAAAAGGAAATAGTTTTGATTGGGGAGATTTTTTTTCTTTTTTTGGGGCTCCTAGAAAGGACCTCTTGAAAGCCATTTTCATTTTCATCATTGATAGTGACATTAGCCCCCACACTCATCATTGTCTTATTAATTGAATTTGACCCTTTATGTGAACTTTGCGATGGAATTGACTAGTCACGATGGGGCGAAAGTGAGAGTTTTCGGAAATATTTGGGTTAGGTGCCAGGGAACCTTGTGAGGATTTCTAAGCATTGTCTATTTGAAAAAACTTTAATACAAACACAAGGAAAGTACAAGACCGTTTGCACTCTCGTGAGGAGATGTTGTCATCATCCACAAAAAACACTTTGTATCACAGTGCATTCCAGAGAGGGGTGTGGCGCACAAGTGGTTGAGGTTTTTGAGTGATTACTCAAGATAAATATACACAAGAAATGTTTTTATAAATTTCTTAAAATGTTGCTGTTGTTGTCCCTACTAAGGTTAAATCCCTTATATCCTTCTTCTTCTTCACAGAACCAATCTGGTTGCCCTTGAAGATACGAGAATAAAAGTTTCCCTACGCTCCCTATTGGTCCTCCTATAACCCCCTGACACAATCACTCACCCCTAGTCAGTAACCTCATCTCTTGTTTGACCTCGCCTCCCTTGTTCTGCTTCAACTGAAGTTCCCATTTTTCCTGCACTAAAGTCTTCCACAGAAAGACAGAGAAGAAGTTTTTATCTACATACTTGATAAGTTGAAAAAGTGGATCGCCCTCCCCCCTATTTACTCTCCCTTCTTTTCACTAATCGTTCTGTAAAGTTTATTCACCAAATTTCGATATTCTATTTGTGTAGTCTTCATTTTATTTTCTAAAGTCTTTGACTGAACATTTTTGAATGAAATATTTCTGTTTTCTAAATTTTATTTGTTGTTCTATCTCGTTTTTTTTCTGTACTTGACATAAGAAGCTAATTTGGCACTATTAGAGCTTAGGTTAACTTTGAATAAATGCTATCTTATCTAAGTGTAAAGATCTAAGTGTCAATTCAGGAGACAAGTGTTCTCCAGATACATTTTTGCTTAATAAGCTAAGGGATGGCCAATGAACAGTCACTCTAAAGATGGCTTAGAGCTATTTTATGGCAGCTACATAATTTCAGCCATAGTAAGTGAAGGAAATCCCACCTCGCAAGATTGGTATAAAGGACACTTTCCCTAAAAAAAAAATGTGGTCTAAACGTGCACTTTTTGAATTTTCGACCATCCTCACTGCAGAATATCAGTAGAATGCGCCTTCTGGATTTGCCCAGACATATAGCAATTTCTATGTTATTCTGGACCTTGTATACACTACTTTATGTTCCTTCCTGTATTATTCCGGACCTTGCATAACGTGTTATGAAGGACAAGTTTTTCTGACACAATTTACCAGATTGTCTATTCTGGTATTCTCACATTGTCTATTCAAAGGTAGTGTGCAATTGAAACTGTATCAATTATTTTATTGCAGTTTTTCTAAACCAGTATTGTCTATAACTTAATTTACGTAGGATAAACTTCCGATGGTTAAGAAAGCGTAACTCTATTTGCGAATTTTTTGTGAAAAGGTATTTGTGTACAGTGTACATAAACAATTAGCTTAGGTTCACTGAAATAAACTACGTTGAAGCTGTTTTTTATTAAATATTTAATATATAGAGATGGTATTTTGATTGGGTTAGGTATTTAACATAATGCGTTCTGGTCTGGGCTGCCCCCTTTCATTGTTCATTGTTGTAGTTTCCGTTATTTTGTTACTAAAGTATTTTATTTTCATCATGTTTTAGGATATTCGATTAGGATTAACTTAACTTCATTTCTTGAGTATTGTCGCGCTAACACGTAAGTACCAAATTTTGAGTTAAGTGCAGAGGATTTTCCACAAGGAGAATTTTCAATGGGGAGGGAAGTTTCCGGGAGGTGAGTCGGTAATGCTCCAATATCTTTACTACACGGGAGAAGTGAAGTTTGGTTAATGTATAATATTATGGTTAATAGTTTGGTTAAATGTTTGGTTATTTTCATAATAGAAATTATGAAAAAATTCTCAGTCTAAGTAGCAAATTCTTTCTTTAATTCACCTGTTGGATAAACAAAAAGACATTTCGTTCAAGAAATTATGACAAAATTCTAAGTAAGTAACAAACTCTTTATTGTTTTCACGAGTTAGATATACAATGTAGAAATTTAATGTCTTTTTGTTTATCCAACAGGTGAATTCAAGAAAGAATTTGCTACTTAGACTGAGAATTTTTTAATAATTTCTTGAATTTAATTTCTACATCGCATATCTAACTCGTGAAAACAATAAAGAGTTTGTTACTTACTTAGAATTTTGTCATAATTTCTTGAACGAAATGTCTTTTTGTTTATCCAACAGGTGAATTCAAGAAAGAATTTGCTACTTAGTTACAATTTTTTTATAATTTCTTGAATGATATTTCCGTATTGTGTATCCAAGAGTTGACTTCAAGAAAGAAATTGTTACTTACTGAGAATTTTTTTCATAATTTCTTGGATTAAATTTCTACATCGTGTAGCTAAGTGAAAATTGTTTGTGATAAAGAGAAAAAAAGTTACTTACTTGCGATTTTTTCATAATTTCTTGAATGAAGTATCTATACTGTATATCCAAGAGGTGAAATCAATAAAGAGTTTGTTACATACTTACAAATAATTTCATCATTTCTTGAATGAAATTTCCATATTGTGTATCCAAGAGTTGACTTCAAGAAAGAAATTGTTACTTACTGAGAATTTTTTCATAATTTCTTGAATTTAATTTCTACATCATATATCTAACTCGTGAAAACAAAAAGAGTTTGTTACTTACTTAGAACTTTGTCATAATTTCTTGAACGAAATGTCTTTTTGTTTATCCAACAGGTGAATTCAAGAAAGAATTTGCTACTTAGTTACAAGAGTTGATTTCAAGACAGAAATTGTAACTTACTGATAATTTTCTCATAATTTCTTGAATTAAATTTCTACTTCGTGTATCTAAGTCGTGTAAACAAAAAAGAGTTTGTTACTTACTTAGAATTTTGTCATAATTTCTTGAACGAAATGTCTTTGTTTATCCAGCAAGTGAATTCAAGAAAGAATTTGCTACTTACTTACAATTTTTTCATAATTTCTTTAATGAAATTTCTGTATTGTGTATCCAAGAGGTGACTTCAAGAAAGAATTTGTTACTTACTTACTTACTTACTTACAATTTTTTCATAGTTTCTTAAATGAAATTTCTGCATTGTGTATCCAAGAGGTGACTTCAGGAAAAAGTTTGTTACTTGCTTACAAAATAACTATTCTAAATAATAAAGACAGGTTAAGCTTAAAGATATTTATTTCTTTAATATAGTAACAGATTTTTTTTTTGAGAAAAAAAAAACAAAAAAAACAAATGTTTACATAAGAAAATATTACTTAGAGTTAACTCTTAAACATCCACAAACGATGGTCCCATGATATAGAATGGTTTTTACCATGTCTTATGGATTTATCACGATCAGGTATGTTCTTGGGTATCTACTGTGCGAAGAACCTAACCTCGTCTTCAGGACGGTGATAACGCCCTTCAAATTTAGGACACTTAAACTCTTCTAGATTGAGAAGTGGAATCCTAGGGTCACACTTTTGAATTAAAACTTTATCTGTAGGTACATTGCCCTTTACGTAGAGCGCTTCAACCCCGAAAAAGCTGCAAATTTCACTGACTTCCTCCTGAACATCTCTCAGTTCCCGACCAGCATTATTAAGTGGTGTAATCACTCTATCGTAAAATCCCAGTCTGTTTATATGACGTAATGTAGTACTCCACAAGCTTTTATCATACTCAAACATATTATAGTTCACTATCTAATGATAACATTCAATTTCTTTGAGTTCCATTGACAATAATAAAAATGCACATTCAAATATAACACCACAAGATGATTTTTTCAAACTGATAAATTCTGTGTCATACAGTCCTATTATCTTGGAAGTTATTAATGTAGTTGTTAAGTAGAAAAATACTTCATCAAACCTTTATATCTTCGCTCAAGGATGAATGGAGTTATGGCTAGGGGGATGAGTCCTAAAACCATCTGAATTCAGTGTGGGGAGGAGACATAAAACCCTAAGAAGTCATTGCGGGAAGGAGTCAATAAACTCCCTGTAACTGTTAAATTCTGTTTCATACAGCCCTATCATCTTTGAAGTTATTAATACAGTTGTTAAGTAAAAAAAAACTCCATTAAACTTTTATTTCTTCACTCAAGGTTGAATGGATTTATGGCTAGGGGGATGAGTCCTAAAACCATCTGAATTCATTGGAGGGAGGAGTCTCAAAACCCTCCAGGAACCTAACACTCATGAACATCTAAAAAACTATGTTTGAAAACCCAAACAGCTAATTAAATATTCTAATTCATGATTTCAGGCACGTAAGGCTCAATAGTAACCGAAACTCTAAAAAGACGGAATATTGATACCAATAGATACAACAAAAATGTTATTTCTTCGAGTTCCATAGACAATAATAAAAATGCACATTCAAATATAACACCACAAGATGATTTTTTCAAACTGACAAATTCTGTGTCATACAGTCCTATCATCTTGGAAGTTATTAATGTAGTTGTTAAGCAGAAAAATACTTTATCAAACTTTTATATCTTCGCTCAAGGTTGAATGGAGTTATGGCTAGGGGGATGAGTCCTAAAACCATCTGAATTCATTGTGGGGATGAGTCATAAAACCCCTGGAAGTCATTGCAGGGAGGAGTCATTGAACTCTCGGTAACTGATAAATTCTGTGTCATACAGTCCTATCATATTGGAAGTTATTAATGTAGTTGTTAAGTAGAAAAATACTTCATCAAACTTTTATATCTTCGCTCAAGGTTGAATGGAGTTATGGCTAGGAGGATGAGTCCTAAAACCATCTGAATTGATTGGATGGAGGAGTCATAAAACCCTCCAGGAACCTAACACCCATGAACATCTAAAAAACTATGTTTGAAAAGCCAAACAGCTAATTAAATATTCTAATTCATGACTTCAGGCACGTAAGGCTCAATAGTAACCGAAACTCTAAAAAAAACGGAATATTGATACCAATAGATACAACAAAAATGTTCCTTTAGTACCTACGCAATTAGACTAAAAATGAAGATATTTATGCAGAGTTTCAACTAGCTATGGCTAAGTTTGATGTTTACTAGCTAACCTAACCTAACCCACTGCCCTGGGGGAGAGGGGGGGGCACCTATGAACGGCTAAGAAAACCAGCTCAGAAAAGTCAAAAATAGCAATCCATCCTTCCCAAGTCATAGGTTTCAGACAACACACACCAACGAAAGACTAAGAAATCTAGCTCATAAAAGCCCGAAATAGTATTTTACATATCCCAAATCATAGGTTTCAGACAAAACACACCAACGAAAGAGTAAGAAATCTAGCTCAGAAAAGTCAAAAATAGCAAACCACTCGTCCCAAATCATAAGTTTCAGACAATACATACCTATGAAAGGCTAAGAAATCCAGCTCAGAAAAGTAAAAAAATAGCAACCCACACATCCCAAATCATAGATTTCAGACAACACACACCAACGAAAGACTAAGAAATCTAGCTCTGAAAAGTCCAACTAGTAAACTACACATCCCAAATCATAATTTTCTGACAACACACACCTATGAAAAGGTAAGAAATCCAGCTCAGAAAAGTCAAAAATAGCATACCGCCCATCCCAAATCATAGGTTTCAGACAACACATACCTATGAAAGACTAAGAAATCCAACTCCGAAAAGTCAAAAATAGCAACCCATACACCCCCTTTTTTCAAATTTATAACAAATTACCCGAGTTAACAACTCCTTCGGGCCTCCGAAATTGACTCCTCCCCCTCCCTGCCCTCAGAAATGGGGGGGGGGGACGTTAGATCCTATTTTAAATTGACAATACTTATAAAACATCACTTGTGTATTATACAGATCATATATCTCATTACCCCTTTTTAAATGTTAATCAAATAATTCTGATTATAATGTCCGATTTTTTGTCTGCTTTTCAAAATGTTCGTATTTGGAAGACTGTCAGTTAACACTAAGCTGTAAATTGGGTAACTCTCTCGCAATAACAATAGTCTTAGCAGTGATTAAATCTCATTGTCGGCGACAATTCAATCAGATCAGAGTTGTGCAAATGGAATACCTTTTTGCAAATTGAGTTAGCTTCTATTTCATAGACAAAATGTTTGAATTCCTTCTATTCAAATCACCTATCAAATTATCAAAAAATATATGAAGTAGAAATCTGGTCTGTAAATTGTGTCAGAAAAACTTGTTTAAATTGACAATACTTTTCAAACGTTACTTGTGTATTATACATTAACCAAACTTCACTTCTCCCGTGTTGTAAAGATATTAGAGCAGTACCAATTCACCTCCTGGAAACTTCCCTCCCCATGGAAAATTCTCCTTGTGGAAAATCCCCTGCAGTGAACTCAAAATTTGGTACTTACGTGTTACCCCGACAACACTCAAGGAATGAAGTTAAGTTAATCCTAATCGAATATCCTAAAACATGATGAAAATATAATACTTTAGTAACAAAATAACGGAAACTACAACAAAGAACAATGAAAGGGGGCAGCCCAGACCAGAACGCATTATTTTAAATACCTAACCCAATCAAAATACCATCTCTATATATTAAATGTTTAATAAAAAACAGCTTCAACGTAGTTTATTTCAGTGAACCTAAGCTAATTGTTTATGTACACTGTACGCAAATACCTTTTCACAAAAAATTCGCAAATAGAGTTACGCTTTCTTAACCATCGGAAGTTTAACCTACGTAAATTAAATTATAGACAATACTGGTTTAGAAAAACGGGAATAAAAAAATTGATACAGTTTCAATTGCACACTACCTTTGAATAGACAATGTGAGAATACCAGAATAGACAATCTGGTAAATTGTGGCAGAAAAACTTGTCCTTCATAACACGTTATGCAAGGTCCAGAATAATACAGAAAGGAACATAAAGTAGTTAATACAAGGTCCAGAATAACATAGAAATTGCGATATGTCTGGGCAAATCCAGAAGGCGCATTCTACTAATATCCACTGCTCAGTAGTATGATCTGTGTACACATTTATACTGCACAAAGCTTTTTGTTTAATACTGCCAATACCTGCTCAGATCACCAGCCATTTATACAAGATTAATTGTTAAATAGTATTAGACATACATGAGTAAAGTTTTAGTTTAACTGATTAGCCAATCTGATCCCTTTTTTTACTTTAAAATAGGCTTACCATTCAATGTAAAGGCTTAAGAGCAGGCACCCACGCAGCATTTCTTTTTTTTTTGGGGGGGGGTAGTTTGACAAAAAGATGCAAGAAAAGACAAAACAGGGAAAGTCACATAGTTTCGGTATTGCATAGAAAAGGTAACTTGATAATGAAGACCAAATTTTTTAGAACCATCAATGGTTTTAGAATTAATGTATGCAATAAAAAATATCCTTGGTTCACCATGCACCGTCTGGATCAGTACAGATCATGGTGGTAATTACAGATCCAGATTGTTGTACATAAAGAGTCCTGGCTAGAAATTTAGGTGCAAGGTTTGTTCGTCAAGAGGAAAACAGCTATGGATTTTAATTAGTAGAAAAAGACAATCTTGAATTATAAGTAAACTGGGAGCATCATTTCACTTCTAGAACTACTAGCTATGGGTATTTCTGCACTGGACTTCCTATTTTCTTTGACAGTACTGTGGAGATAATAGTCGTCTTAATGGTTTGTTGACTTGGAGTGTTTTAGCTTTTTTTGGTTCTTTGCAAGAAGTTCTAGAACAGGCTAAAGCTTTTGATTCTGGCTCTATATTTCTTTTGATTCTGGCTGTATAAGTCTCTCGCCTGTATCTTACAACAGAGCCCCAAAAATGTTTTTGTAAAACTATTAGGATTGAATGGCCAAGTAATAGATTTCAAAAATCTGTTCTGAATATTTGAAAGTATGAAGACAAATCTTGTTATGTCTCTTTCGAGTTTTATAATCTCCAAAATCAGCCATGGCCGAAAAAAATCAGATTTCAAAATCAGCCATGGCCTACAATTTTAGACTAATCAGCCAATGACTTGTGCATTTGTGATTGCATTTGTGATTTATGGATATCAAACTCTTAGGAATATATCTCACACATGACTTGAATTGGAAAAAACAGACACAGGAGATGATCAAAAGGGCAAACCTGGGCATCCTTTCTTTAAAACTCCTTGCTCGTCATGGTGTCCTAACCCCCCACCTATTGCGTATTTTTCCTACATTTGTCAGACTGCTGGTTGAAAATGCTTGTCCCATTTGGCATTACGGCCTGACTTTGGACTAAAAGGACCGCCTGGAAAGGATCCAATACCGAGCTCTTCTGGTAGTGCCTAAATCTCCCAAAGTCTCTTATTTCTCCTTTTTAAAACAACTTCCCCTTACAACTCTTTCGACACGCCGCCATGATTTGTGTTTCAAATTTGGTGTCGATATTTTGGCAAATCCGCGGCTTCGTGAAATCCTTCCTCCTGGGTATCTCCCTTCGCACCAACAGCTCCCGCGACAAGTAGCTCAACCAGTACCAAACATTCAGCTGGTACCAGCTCTGCATATGCGTTACGCAAGTAGTTTTGTTCCCTTGTTCGTCAAATGATTTTTATCGAAGATTTTTAATACTGCACTCTGTCCTCAATATTTATACATATTTATTTACTTTAGTTTATTATTCTTTTTGTTCTTTTTTTTTTTTTTATACAGATAGTTGGATATTTCAATGTGTTAGGTTTAGTTTGACTGTGATATTTCGAATCAACGTATAAGTTTGTATAATGATGGCTATGGCTGTGATTTTTGTATGTTTAGTGCATTATATTTTATTATGACAAGAACTGCCTCTGATTGGCATGACATGTAAGGTGTTTGATAATAAAATCATTAATCGTTATCATTAATTTAAATGTTTTTCTACTTTCAGAAGAGGCTGGGATTGCTGAAGCCCCTTTATCGTCAAAAATATGTCCACTTGGAGAACAGTTCTCGGAAATATTTTTAAAGAAAGTTGACAACGTAGCAGTTGTTCTATTCATGTTGGATTTGCCTAGCCCACAGATTAAATATACAACTTTAAAGCTTTTGATTAACTTAGCCAAAACAAAGTAAGCTTTTTTTTGTGTTTTTTCTTTTGTCAAGGTATGGATTCAATTTGAGGAGGATATGGTAAACTTACGAGAGACTGCATAATAATAATAAAAAATAATAATAATTGAACCTGTAAACCTTTTTTTGGCTTCAGGTATACATGGACCAAAGAAGACATCTGGATCTCGTGTAATACCATGATTTTTTAGGCGCCTTTACTAATTTTCTTCATATCACAAATAGGCTAATCTTTTTTTCCTATTTAGATGAGTTCAACTCTCCTCTAAATCAATCCCTGCAAAAAATAAAACTCCTTGGCAGTCTTAAACCAGTCTATTTTCATTTTTTTCTTATTGTTATCTCAAAACATCACTTCAGGTAAAAAAAAAGATGATTTTGAACCTGTATACCATTTTTTTGGCTTCAGGTATACATGGACCAAGAAAGACATCGGGATCTCAGTAATATCATGATCTTCAGGTGTTTTTACTTATTTTCTTCAGATCACAAATAGGCTAATTTTAGTAAATCCTTTAAATTTTTAAATTTAATATATCCTTATTTACTGTTTAGGTAAGTTTAACTCTTACCTCTTCTCCTACCAATAAAACTCCCTGGCTTCCTGAAACCAATCTATTTTAAGTCTTTATTTATTATTATCTTAAAACATCACTTCAGGTAATTAAAAAAAAAAAGTTACCAGAGAACCTGCATCAACAATAAAAGCATAACGGCATGAGCTACATAAGCTATAGGTGGAAACAGGTCATAAACTCGTGCTTGAGAACCGTAGAACGGAGATATCAGCTCTCTAAGAAAGACTGTTGTGTATGTGTGTAGGTTTTTCAGAGCTGGTCGTATCGAACCAGTAATTGTACAATTTTGAGCTGTCTCACTCCAACCATTATTTGGAGTCCTATTGGTGATTTTAAGTTATAGAAGAGATAACGCTACAGCTGAAATGCTGTCAATCGATCATTTGAAAGCTTTGAGATATTCAGTCTGTTAAATTAGTATATTTGTGAAAAATGTACCTCATATAAGGAGGAGTATTGAGGCGGAAAAGATCATAAGTACCTTATAGAAAACTTAGAAGTTTTTGAATACTTGGGGGGGGGGGAAGATGGCGACTACGGCGCTTCAGCCCCCAAACACATACGAAATCTTAATAAAATAAAACATTAAGGAAAATGTCCAAAATTCTAATACAAAATGTGATGTGTGAATGAGAATGAGAGAAATTCACAAAAATGAGCTGACAAAGCAACACTTTGTTCGTTTGTCAATTGTTTTGCATAGTTTCACAGCAACTTATAAGCGGGAGTTCTGTGGTTCATTTTGTGGGGATGAGGTTGCCCTTTATTCTAGGAAGGGCTCAACTTAGATTCGTTTGTGTGGCTTGATATGTGAATGAGAATCTGATAAATTCACAGAAATGAGCTGCTAAAGCAACACTGTTCGTTTGTCAATTATTTTGCTTAGTTGCACAGCAAATTTTAAGCGAAAGTTCAGTGGTTCATTATGTGGGGATGAGGTTGCCCTTTATTCTAGGAAGGGCTTAACTTAGATTCGTTTATGTGGCTTGATATGTGAATGAGAATGTGAGAAATTCACAAAAATGAGCTGATAAAGCAATACTTTGTTCGTTTGTCACTTTTTTCGCATAGTTGCACAGCAACTTTTAAGCGGGAGTTCAGTGGTTCATTATGTGGGGATGAGGTTGCCCTTTATTCTAGGAAGGGCTTAACTTAGATTCGTTTATGTGGCTTGATATGTGAATGAGAATGTGAGAAATTCACAAAAATGAGCTGATAAAGCAATACTTTGTTCGTTTGTCACTTGTTTCGCATAGTTGCACAGCAACTTTTAAGCGGGAGTTCAGTGGTTCATTATGTGGGGATGAGGTTGCCCTTTATTCTAGGAAGGGCTGTGCTTAGATTCGTTTGTGTGGCTTGATATGTGAATGAGAATGTGAGAAATTCACAAAAATGAGCTGATAAAGCAATACTTTGTTCGTTTGTCAATTATTTTGCTTAGTTGCACAGCAAATTTTAAGCGAGAGTTCAATGGTTCATTATGTGGGGATGAGGTTGCCCTTTATTTTAGGAATGGATTAACTTAGATTCGTATGTTCAACTTCAAAAAGGTGGGGTTGGGTTGGCTTCTGAAATCTGTAGATTAGAAGGCCACTTTTTTATGTATAACGTCAATTGTCAAGTTTAGTAATTGTTTTTTTTTCGTTCTTTTCTTCTAGTCTTCCTTATTTATTTAGTGGGTTTGTACTCTTTATTCTTTAGATTGTTGGCTGTTTATTTTGCTTCTTTTTTTGTTTTCTCTATGTTTCTTGTTTTTGGAGCTGAAGAGAAATCGTAAACATCGGTTTAAACTATATCTTTTTTATTAGGCTTATCTCGTAATTCCGTATTTAAGAATCTTAGATTATCAAACAGTTCGTGGTAACGAACTGTAAGTAAGGAGCAAAGCGGCTCAATAGTAAGCGAAACTCTAAAGAACAAAATTTTGATACCAATAGATACATTAAAAGAATTGGCTTATTTAGATAATTCTAAATATATAAGTTTTATTAAGTTTAGTGTTACCCATCAAAGGTTAAGAGCCTGAAAATATTTGCCTGTGTTTCGGAAAAGGGGGAAACGCCCCCTTAAAGTTGAAGAATCGTAATGAATTTTTACACCATCAGACTGAGCGTATCAGAGAACTGTAGTGGTTTCTAGCGCCTATCTTCAAAAACGCAGAATTTTGTATTTTTTGCCAGAAGAAAAATCACAAATGCGTGTTTATTTGTTTGTTTTTCTGTTTTCCCCAGGGGTGATCGTATCAACCCAGAGATCCTAGAATATCGGGAGAGGGCTCATTTGAAACGAAATCAAAAGTTCTAGTGCCCTTTTTAAATGACCAAAAAGATTAGAGGGACACTAGGCCCCCTCTGGCACCCCTTTTTTCCCAAAATCATCCGATCAAAATTTTGAGATTGCCATTTTGTTCAGCATAGTTGAAAGACCCAATAACTATGCCCTTGGAGGTAACATGACCCCTCAATACCCCTGGGGAAAAGTCTAAGTTATAAAATTTGCCCATTGTTTACAAATAGTATTTGTTATTGGGAAGCATACATTTTTCGGATTGGGGGGGGGACGAATTTTCAGCTGGGAGGATTTTTCACCGGGAGAATATTTTATGGGGAGTGAAGTTCCCAGGGGGGTGAATTTCTCAGGGGAAATTTTTCACTGGGGGAATTTGCCAAAATTCTTATACGAAATTCTTTTTATTTGTCTTGCTTTCTCTTTGCTGACTTAATTTTACGCATGGAGATGTTAAGGGTAATTGTCCAGGGTAAATTTTAACCGGGACTGAATTGTCTATGGGATATTTCCGTGAGAAGGGAGATTTTTCCGTGGATCTGGAGCCAGATTTCCTGGCTTTATTTAAAAAACGATCAGAAATAAAAAAAAACAAGTTTTTTCAACTGAAACTAAGGAGCTACATTAAAACTTAAAACGAACAGAAATTATTACGTATATGAGGGGTGTTGCCCCCTCATCAACACCTTGCTTTTTACCCTAAAGTTTAAATTGTGTCCCAATTCTTTAAGAACGACTCCTGAAACACAAGGTTTATTTAATTTGAAAAATAAGGAGCTTTTTTAATAGAAGTAAAATACTTTAGTGTGAAGAGCGAGGTGTTGAGAAGGGGCAACAGCTCATATTCGTAACAATTTTTTTTCGTTTTAAGCTTTAATGTTGCTTCTTACTTTCAGTTAAAAAAACTTGTTTTTTTATTTAATCTCTACAAGATCAAGATACCCAGAGAATCCTTACCCAATTGAAGAATTAGAAAGTTAATCTGATGGAATCGGAATTATAACATGCAAATTCACTTTTTGACTCTTCAGAAATGAACAGAAAAGGGTGTCAAAATTAGGAAACTAAAAACAAACAAAAATTAATTTTATTTTATTTTTATTTCAACCGAAAGTAAAGTTGACGTTAGGTTTTAGAGTAAATATAGATTGATTTATAGGAGATTCTTCCTTGGAAGATCATGGCCCAAGGAGACGCGGATGACATTTTCCTTAGATTGATTTCTTCTCATTTCAAGTTGTAACACTGCGCTTTAATTTTTTTGTGTAAAATATACGGCTCTTTCTTAGCTTGAGTGCAATGCCGTACCCAGGGGGGGGGGGGGGGGTAGAGGGGTTTGAACCCCTCCTGAAAGGTTTTTTTTCTCTCGTAAAACCGTAACAAAAATGGATATAAACAAATTTTGTATGCGTTTTTGAGGTTTTATTTCGTGTAAAACCCCACAACGGAAAAAAATCTGAGTAAAACCCTCTCCAGAAAAAAAAATACTGGGTATGGCCTTGCTTGAGTGTGTAAGGCGTAGATAAGGTATTATTTTTCCGCTGACAAAATTCAACCAAATTTCCAGTCTTGAGAAATAATTCAGTTTTTTTTTTGTAATTCATAAGTACAAGTACCAGACCCAATTTATTTACAGTGGCGGATCCAGGGGAGGGGCAAGGGGGGCGCGCCCCCTAACTTTGTCTTAAGTAGTGTAATTTACTTAATTAACGCAAGTTTGCGTTAATTAAACTTGCTCCTAACGCAAGTTTATCGGATCAACCTATTTTACCCCCCTCTAAGAAAATCCTGGATCCGCCAATATTTATTTATTGCTACTTTTTACAGGTTAAAACCACTCCAAGACTACATACTTGAAAGTCGAATGGGAATATCGAAGTTAATAGACGTATTAACTGAAAAATTGGAGTTCATACGGAATGAGGTATGGATTTTTTTTTTTATAAATTAACTAAAACACTCCGAAAGAGAATTTTTTCACAGAAAAGTAAAGACCTTAATATTAAACTTAAAATCAGAGGAAATAAATTTATGTAGTAATTCAATCTCAGAGCGACCAGAAATTACTTTAAAGATTAATTAAAACTTAAAACTAACAGAGATTAAATAAACAATCATAGCAAACATACAGATAACAAGTACTAATATAAATGAATAAACAAATCTAAAAACGAGTAAAACTTAAATTGAATATTAAAGTCCAACTTATGAACAAAAGTCACTACAATCTAGAGTTTAGCTACTGCCCCTTTCCCCAACCGTAAAAGTCAGAAGCCTATTGCGTCATTGGTGTTTTTCTGAAAACTATGTGTGTCTGGAACAGTCCTTTAAAAGAACTAATAAAAATAGACTGAATATTTGATGTATTAATTGCTGAAAACTCAGTAATTCACGATTTTATTTCACCTTAATTTTTATTCTTATTTTTCAATGTTTTAAATGTAAATGAAAACATTTGTAATATAATTCGTTTTCAGTAAAGCACGGATGACGTAAAAGGCCTTAGACATTTACGGCTAGAGGAGGGGGGCAGTAGCCCAACTCCCGTTTTTAGTGATTTTTGTTCACTACAAAGTTAGACTTGAATGTTCAATTCAAAAATCAAAAATTCAAAAGTGATTCAAAAGTGATTCAAAGAATGGTTTATATTAGACCGAACATGACGCTTAAAAGAAATGGGATGTTCGAACAGCGAATCTGTTTTTCTGCTAAAAAAAACATATCAGGCCTTTTTTTAAATTTTCCTAAGCGGGACTGTCCTTCAGAAAACTTCATATATATATATATATATATATATATATATATATATATATATATATATATATATATATATATATATATATTGATAAGATGTTGCACTAGAATCGGTGTAGACACTAGGTGGACACCCAAATAGAATGTTCAATTCTATTTCTACTCGTTTTAAGGTTGATTCACTCATTTTATATAAGTGCCGGTTATCCGTATTTTTGCTAACCTGGATTTTTAAAATTTGAGAGTTTAAAATTTGACAATGTGGAAGATGGTTGAAATAATTTTAGGAAAACAATTTGTGAAGTTGCTGATGGTGTCTTAGGGAAGAAAGTTAGGAAAATTGGTACCACCATCTAAAATACTTTTGGTATTTGTCTACTCAATCTATTGTTAATTCTCCCTTTGTTGACAATTGGCCGTGGGAAATAGCCTACTTTAAGACTTACACCAGGGGCAAAAGAGCAAATCCTCCGATTGGTTTCAAGAATTCTGGACAATTTTTGAAACCTTTGGTAATAATAGTTCTCTGAATCAATCAATCAATCAATAATGCATATTTACACTGATTAGTCCGTTTAAAATTTACAAGCGGGTGTGACCGCCTGTAACCCTGACCTGAATCCCCCCTCCCCTTTCAAGTAACTCATCTCGTCTTTCTGCGAATTATTTTGCAGCATGAATGACATTAGATGCTCTGTTAACTCTTTTAATCTGTTCAAGGTGTATCCTAATTTTATTAGATTCTCTCTCTTCAAGTTGTCGTAAAGCACAAAATGGATAAAACGCAAAAAAATAATTCACGAAAAAAGAAACACACAAAAGGTCTAGAAAAATAACTTAAAATAATGCATAAAAAAGAATAATGAAAAAGAAAAGATCTCGAGCGTTTACAACTTTCTCAAAAAGGGAATATGCTGTGAATGAACAAAAGAGCTATATATATATATATATATATATATATATATATTTATATATATATATATATATATATATATATATATATATATATATATATATATATATATATATATATATATATATATATATATATATATATATATATATATATATATATATATATATATATTATATATATATATATATATATATATATATATATATATATATATATATATATATATATATATATATATATATATATATATATATATATATATATATATATATATATATATATATATATATATATATATATATATATATATATATATAAATCAATTAATAACTAAATCAATGACAAATAAGAATAAAACAGAGTAATATTCATACTTGACCCAAGAAAAAAAAAAAATAACAGAATTTAGCAATATTGTGCCTAACGAAATGGAAACAAACCTCTGGCAGACAATTTTTTCGTGTTGATTATCTTGGCAGAAAATTCTAATCCTGTTGTTTTTTTGTACGCATCGTTTTACTGTCGAAAAGGCTCCCCTATAAAAAAAAACGAGCGCAATTAGATCCAAATTTGTTTTGTCTCTGTTTGATGTGTGCAATATTACCCAAAAGATTGATACGGACAAATTACACAGCTCAAATAACAACCCTTCTCCCTTTTTTAAACCATAGATTGCTCAAATGCCCATATAAATAGAACAACCAGATATTTGAATAGTTCTTTTACAAGCCCTTTCTCCTCTATATTAAACATAAAGCTTTTTCACTAATATTCCTAGCTGTAGTCTTAACTTTTTTCCCTAAGACACCATCAGCAACTTCACAAATTGTTTTCCTAAAATTATTCCATCCATCTTCCAAATTGTCAAATTTTAAACTCTCTAGTTTATTATTCAGCTTTTCCTGTAAAGTTTCTCTCAAATTCTCATCCTGGAGTCTACCAACATCATAACTTCCCTGGAGGTAGTTACCCTTCCAAAATTTCAGCTTTTATTTAACTCTGGACACTACTAGATGGTGGTCTTTACTTTTAACATCAGTAACAGCACTCCTATATACCCTAGTATCTTGTATTGATCCCGCCAGTCTTCGGTTTACTGTAACATAATCAATAAGGTTTGCTGTCTTACCATCACCTGAATACCATGTTAACTTATGAGCTCTTTTACGACCAAACACCGTATTGGTTACAAAATTGCAAATTACAATTTACAAAAATTGCAAAAGTCTGTTTTCTTTACTGTTTTATTTTCCTACACCAAGTGTACCTAGGCAAGAATACCATCTATCCCTGTTTCTATCAACCTGGGCGTTGAAATCTCCTAGTAAAAACAACATATGTCTACCTGGGACCCTGTCTATTTGCTCCTGTAACTGATAGTAAAATTCATCTGAGCCACTAGTATGTCCATCAGTCGGTTCTAATGGGGCATACACTACTATAACTGATACCCTGAACTTTTTAGTCATAAAATGAGCAATTAGTATTCTATTATTAATACCTTACCAGCCTAAACAAGACTTAGCAGTTTCCTTATTCATCATCAGCTCTACTCCCTGTCTGTGTAACCCATCCTTCCTGCCCGAGTAAACAAATTCTATATCACCTAATTTCATGCTTCTTATCCCTGGGATATGAGTTTCTGAAACTCCTAATAAATCCAGTTCGAATCGTCTGAATTCGTCAGTCAAAATATCGATACGATAGTCATTTTTAACGTCATAAAATTCCATGTTCCAATTATCATGTTCTTTAAATCATTGACATTATTTTGGCCTCAGGAAAAGCAATGATCCCGGATACCAGTGCCGGATGGGGGTCAACATGTCTTATCAAGTCTACACCAAAGCGCTTAAACCGGCTTAGAACCGGACAGCAAGAAGGTCCTGGGACCTCCAGTATGAATGGAGGCTTTGTGCAATCCTGGGCCCATCTTGGTCACAACATGGTTTGCAGCACTTGGCGATGATCTTCTATCAACAAGAGTCGAAATCCTGCATAGACAGTCTCAAGCCTATTACCTCCGACTCGTTATATATTCATGCCTACAAATATTATGTTAGTACGGGGAGGCAACCCAAAGTAGATAAATTAGCTAGGAAGAGGTTTTTCAGCCTGAAAACGCCCGTCAAAACAGACCAAGCCCAGAAGAATTATCCATTAATCTGAATCCCGTGCCAATGCTGTGTCGTTAACTAGACTATAATTTCGTCGAGGGGCACCACTTCTCAAGTGGGAATAGAATCAAGTGAGACCGCAAGATCCCCAGCCTTGAGGTACCCCGAAAGGTACCACTTTGCAGAGGCCGTTGTCCATAAATCTGGATCTTACGTCCTACCGCAGTTGTCCTATAGAGGATCTTCCCACGATATTGTTCTGCGTCACCATGCAATTTAACCCATTACTGGGATAAGGTTTGTAACTCACGAGATGTGTGGACACGCCTGTGGGCCCTGTTGAGTGTACCTTTGAGGGACCTTCTTCTTCCTATACATGTATTTATGGTCCCGGGCGAGGGTGCCCCAGTTTCTATGATGGACCCCCAAGGACAAGGTCCCCCCTTGGTCCCTGCCTCCTATGGAGATACCATACATACCTATAGGGCGTTCCCGTATAGCCGCCTGGGGATACGCTGAGTGGCCTGGGGGAGGCTCCTATAAACGTGTCTGAATTAAGGTTCAAAATTCTTAATAATTATCCATTTTACAGTTGCACATAAGAATTTTTGATTATAATGAATACAAAAAAAGGTGAATTTAACAAATATTTAAGCATTCGACCCCCTTGGTTAGTCGCTTACAGTTTTTTTCATTGCAGTTGGTTTTTCAACTGCTATGATCTTGACAGTGAAATGACAAAATGTTGTATAACCAGTAAGTACTCAAAAGAAGAATAATGGTACTGTTTTTATATGCAGTAATAAAATTACTGTTATACAATACCAACATAGACAAAAAAATCAATTACTATTATTATCAACAAAGTAATGATGGGTAAGCAGTAGCTACTCGAAAGAAAGAGAAATAAAAGCAAGATAGGGAGCCTTTGAGGTTGGTGCCAAAATTGAAATAGAGCAAGGATAATTGTATTCTGAAAAAATAAAAACAATTACGAAAAATTCAGTGCATCATATTGGTGCTTTTGGCAAGCGAAATTGAAATTTAAAATTTAGAAAAGTTGTAAAATTAAAAATTCGAGTTACACGAGCAACTTGAACAGACTGTTGAGCTGGAAAATGCTGTGTCATCTAATTTGAATTGCTCCTAATTTATTATATTATTCATTCAATAGTTGAGGTTTTTTAAATAGTTGAGTTAATAGGTAAGTAGTTTGGTGGACTTTCGTGCGACCGCAAACCGTCGTACGCTGTCTAGAGCGTGAAAGTGCTGTTTAGTTTATTTATTTTAATTGGGTTATAATAGAATTTTATACTTGTTTTGCTGTTAGGAATGCTGTTTTAAATTATGTGTTTTTGCAGGTTAAGGCCCCATTTTTGAATTTTGGGCCAATTAATAAATTTCTGCGAATTGTTAGTGATCGATTGTTGTTTGTTAGTTAACATTGCTTCCTCTGAGCAAATATAAAATAGTCATTCAAAATTATGACAATTTGTTTGTCACTAAAAATTGTCAATAAAAATTGAGACCTAAGAACAAGCACATATTTTTTAGATAGCAGTTGAAAATGCAGAATGGAGAAAATGGAAAGAAAAGGAAAAGAATGAAATTTAAATTTGGGGCGGTGTCGTCATTTCAGCTTTTTTGAATCGTTTAAAATAGTGTTTTTTTTATATATTGAAAATAAGCTGAAATGATACCGTAATGTTTTTTTTTTTTTAATGTTTTATTTTTTTTTTAATGTTTTATTTTTGGGTGGGAGAGGAATGTTTATGTTCTTATTTTTTTAATTGCTTCTTCGTAGAATTGGATTTCAAATAAACACAACTTAAAAACAATAGGGAATTTTTTTTTTCCAAGACAGTGCAATTTAAATCGGTGAATATTTCGGCCCTATGTCCAAGGGCCGTAGATCATTTTTAATTAAATTTGAGTATAAAGAATTCAGTGAATATTCTCTTAAGTCCCTATTTAAGGAAATATTTTTATTTATTTTGAGCCTAATTTCGATTGATTCCCCGACCACCTGTTTTATCCCCAAATCACTACTAATGAGAGAAGATTTTTCAAAAAGTGTTGTGTGGCTGGGATTATACTCAAATTCCTTATACTCAAATTTAATTAAAAATGATCTAACAAAATATTTTATTAAACCAATCGAAAATAGTATTTAACCCGTTACAAAAATGCCTTTAAGACTAGCTGCTAAAAAAGCAAGATTAACTTTGAAAACTTGCAGTTAATAATTTCATTTCATTTCGTTTGAATGAATTCATCCTCTCATCATTTTATTTATCAGTCCTGGTTGAACTTCGTTGAAGTAAGGATACTGGGGCTGTTTTAAAAGTTTTTAAAAGCATTTTAGTTTTAAGCTTCGTATTTTAATGTAAGTTGTTTATATATATTTTTTTTTCTTTAATGTTGTGCTGAAGACGGCCCTTGGACACAGGGCCGAAATATTCAACGATTTAAATTGCACTGTCTTGGAAAAAAATTTCCCTATTGTTTTTAAGTTGTGTTTGTTTGATATGGAAAGGCAGTGTGGTCTTCGTCAATATTTAAGAATTGGAATTTAGAGAATGTTTGTTTGTAAATGGTGTAAAGTGGCCACCATAAGCGGGGACTTCCTGTAGCGGGAGGACGTCCTCTCTGCGGGAGGTTTTTTTTTTTTTTTTTTTTTTTTTTTTTTTTTTTTTTAGTCGTAGTAGTACAATAATGCGAAGACCACTCTTCGGCTGCTAGTTTTTTTTTTTTTTAATTTTAGAGTTGTAGGTGGCATTTTCAATTATAATTTTTGTAAATGTTTAAAATGTTTTCTTTTCATTTTCTATTTTATTGGTGCCTCTGAGAGGAGAGGAGGTGGGATTATAAATAGACAAAAAAAAAGAAAAAAAAGAACAAGCACATATTTAAGTTTTAAGACCTATATGAGTGGGAACCTTTTTGTCTGTTAAATTGTAGCTTCAAACATTTTTTGTTACCTTTAACTATTGTTCAACTTTTATTGTAGGGATTGTTACTCTTGATTGAACTTACTAAATCAAATGCAAATCTGCAAAAAATTGTCGCATTTGAGAACGCTTTTGACAGAGTTTATGATATAATGACAGAAGAAGGTTTTGGAGGAGGAAGTGTCATAACCCAGGATTGTCTTCAACTCACACTGAACTTATTGGCTAATAATCCATCTAATCAAACATCGTTTAGAGAAGGTGAGAATCCAAATTGTATGCAGAGAATATCCCTGCAAATTTTTCCGCGATTATCATTTGCTCCGTAATTACCATTTGTTCCTTTAATAATATTTGTTATATTTGTTAATATAATATAAAATTTGTTACCTTTAAAATAGGGAATCTACTTTGTGGCCACATTTTTGTACAAATTTTTGTGGCTTCAAGTATTATACAATTTTTAGGTATTTATTTTCTTTTTAGTCCTCTTTATCGCATAACAATCTATCAAAATGGTAAATAGTTCATGTTTGTTTAAAGCCAATTAAAAAGCAAGAGGTATTGTAATTCGGTCTCATCCCCGCTCTACTGCTCATCCCCGAAAATTTGTTTTGCCGAATATTCTCTTTTTTTTTTATATTTCATGATTCATTTCTAAAATACCTCTTAAGATTCCTTACTCCAATAATTTATAACTATTAAAATTCTATTTTGTCAAGTTTAGAAGTTAGATCTTTCAGTAGAGCTAACTCCGTTCTGGCATAATTTTTTGGAAAAGAAATAATTGGAAAATAAATATTGGCCCCGTCACCCTGGTGATGCTGGAATAGGGCTAATTACTGTCAGGTCTAATTGTGAAAAAACAACAAGTTTTTCACCTGAAAGTAAGGAGCAACATTAACACTTAAAACGAACAGAAATAATTACATATATGAGAGGGGTTGCCCCCTCTTCAATACCGCCATCTTCATCCTAAAGTTTCATAGTACTTTAAAAATGCTCCTTATTGTTCCAATTAAACGACCCATGTGTTTCACTTCTTAAAGAATTGGGACAAAAAGTCAAATTTTAGCGTAAAAAGCGAGGTACTGAGGAAGGGGCATCCCCCCTCATATCTGTAATAATTTTGGTTCGCATGAAGTTTTAATGTTGCTCCTTACCTTCAGTTAAAAAAACCTTGTTTTTTTTATTTATTTTCTAGCGGCTAAATTTTCTAAATTTTCTCAGGTTCGTAGCGTTTGATGGGTAACACTAAATTTAATGAATTTTATATATTTTGAATTAACATAATAAGCCAGTTCTTTTATTGATATCAAAATTTTGTTTTTTAGAGTTTTGGTTATTACTAAGCCGTCACTTCTTACTTACAGTTAGTCACTACGAACTGTTTGATGATATGATTTAAAATTGCAATTTTTGAAACTCGTCGGGTTGGTCGTGGTATTGACTTTGGTGGTATTGAAAATTATATGTATTTTGAATATTGTGCTTTGTTTTTCCAAAAATCGACGATAAAAAAAATCACTGGATTAAAAAACTGCAGAAAATTGAAAGTACTACAGAAAATAAACTGAGTATTTAATATATAATGATATTAATCCGTGGATATTCAGTAACTCAAGATTTCTTTATCACTTTAGTTTATTTTTATTTTTCAAATTTATAGATAAAAAGAATTGTGTAATAGAATTTGCTTTTAGCAAAGCGAAATGACGCAGTCGACTTTAGAGCTTTTACGGCTAGGGTGGAAGACGGGGCAGTAGCCAAACTCCTGCTTAAAGTTATTTTTATTCGTTTTAATTTTTTCTTGGGTTTTCAGTTTAATTTTTAATCATATCAAGATTTACATGTCGTTTTGGGTTTCATTTATTGTTTAATAGTAATTTCTGTTCGTTTTGACTTTGAATTATTATAGGACTTTATTTCTGCTTGTCCTAACTCTGCTTTTAACTTTTCTTTGAAAACTTCTTTTTTGGAAATTTTTTTAAAAATTATTTTTTCTTTGTTTTTAATTGCCAAAATTTGTTATTGCTTAATATAATGAATATTTCCAGTTTTCACTTCTTTGGCTTAAGAATTGAAATGTTTGATTCTAACTTTTTACTTCTAATTATTGTCTTTATGTATTTCAGCATTCCCTCAACAATCCTTGATACCTTCCCTCAACATTCCCTCAGAATTCCCTGATAGTTTCAACTAAATAAGTTAGACAATCGCTGAGATATCGCAGATCCAGACTTTTGACAACCTGGATGCATATATTGTCTTTTGGTTGAATATAACACCCCCCTCAACGTTCTAACTGAATACCTTTAACTGTTCCTGAGATATGAAACTTATTGCAAAGACCCCTCTTTTTATACCGAGCAGCAGATGCAGTCACAAGTCACGAGTAATCGCAGTCCAATCAATTGCAGCGCCAAGTAGTCGAAAGTAGTCGCAGTCGTAAGTAATCGAAACCGTATGTTGTTGCATTCGATGGATGTGCATAGTATCTTTTGATTCAGTTCAACATCCGCTGAAAGTTTTAACTAAATACCATTAGCCGATTCTGATATATTGCACCTATGCCCTTTTGACATCCGTGACGCACATAGTTGACAATATATTAAGACCAATATCCCCCTCAACACCGTCCTAAAGTTTCAATTTAATATCCTTCACTATTCCTGAGATATTGGAGACATCCTGGATGCATATTGTCTTTGGATTTTCTTTAACATCACCCTTTGTATTCCATGTACGTTTCAACTTAATACTCGTAACCGTTCCTTAGTTCAAGTAGATATGCCCAGGTGTGCTCTTTTCACAACTTGGATGTACCTAGTGTTTTCTGATTTAGTGCAACATCCCTTTCGATGTCCCCTGAAATTTTCAACTGAATAACCTTAGCCATTTGTGAGATATTGCAGATAAGCTTTTATGACAATCTGGATGTGCTATTTCATTTTTACAAGCAGGATGCAGTTAGCCTCATTTGATTTAGTTCAATTGTTTTAGTTGTAACAGTAGCGGTTGCAGTAGTATTTGCAGTCACAGTCTCAACGGCCGTGGCAGTACTAATAGTAGTAGTCGCAGTCGCAAGCAGTTGCGGTTGCAGTGACGAGCTGTCACATTTATAGTCGCAATTTGTCGCAGTTGCAGTCGCACGCACTCAAAGTTTTAAGTAGTCACAGTCGGTAGTAGCCGCAGCAATAGTTTATTGGCATTCGTATAGTTGAATGTAGTTAGGGTAGCAGTCAAAAGCTATCGAAGTCGCAAGTAGTCATAGTCGCAAGTATTCACGGTCGCAAGTTGTCAAAGGTGCAAATAGTCGCAGTTGCAAGAAGTCATAGTTACAAATAGCCACAGTTGCAATCGCAAGTAACCTTAGTTGCAGTAATTCAAGTCTATTCAATTTGTTAATTACTGCAACAATTACATAAATACACTTAGGCGCTAGAGGTCCCAAGAAGCATAGCTTGTGGAGGACCTCTTATCAATCACAAAATCCACAAAAGAAACAAATCAAGGAAGGAAAAAAAAATATATAACAATATCTCGAAAATATAACCACAATACGAGAAAAATCAAAAAAAAAAAAAAAAAAAAAAAAAAAAAAAAAAACCAGCAACTACTACACAATAAACTTAAACTTAATTTTCTCGAAACGGAAAAACTGAAAATTGATTTCAATTTAAGTTATGTTTATTCGTTTTAAGTTTTTCTTGGGTATTCAATTTAATTTTTAATCATTCTAGGATTTACGTGTCGTTTTAGGTTTCATTCGTTGTTGAATAGTAATTTCTGTTCGTTTTGACTTTGAATTATTATAGGACTTTATTTCTGCTGGTCTTAACCCTGCTTTTAACTTTTCTTTGAAAAACTTCTTTTTTGGAAAGTTTTTTAAAAATCATGTTTTGTTTGTTTTTGATTGCCAAAATTTGTTATTGGTTATATAATGAATATTTCCAGTTTTCACGTCTTTGGCTTAAGAATTGAAATGTTTGATTCTAGCTTTTTAGTTATAATTATTGTCTTTATGTATTTCAGCATTCCCCTCAACAATCCTTGATACCTTCCCCCAGCATTCCCTCAGAATTCCCTGATAGTTTCAACTAAATAAGTTAGACAATCGCTGAGATATCGCAGGTACAGACTTTTGACAACCTGGATGCATATATTGTCTTTTGGTTGAATGTAACACCCTCCTCAACGTTCTATGAAAGTTTCAACTGAATACCCTTAACTGTTCATGAGATATGAAACTCGTTGCAAACGCCCCTCTTTTTATACCGAGCAGCAGATGCAGTCAGAGTCACAAGTCACGAGTAATCGCAGTCCAATCAATTGCAGTGCCAAGTAGTCGAAAGTAGTCGCAGTCGTAAGTAATCGAAACCGTATGTTGGTGCATTCGATGGATGTGCATAGTATCTTTTGATTCAGTTCAACATCCGCTGAAAGTTTTAACTAAATACCATTAGCCGATTCTGATATGTTGCACCTATGCCCTTTTGACATCCGGAATGCACATAGTTGACTATTGATTAAAACCAATATCCGCCTCAACACCGTCCTAAAGTTTCAACTTAATATCCTTCACTGTTCCTGAGATATTGGAGACATCCTGTTTTGACAACGTGGATGCATATTGTCTTTTGATCTTCTTTAACATCACCCTTTGCATTCCATATACGCTTCAACTTATTACTCGTAGTCGTTCCTTAGATCAATATAAATATGCCCAGGTGTGCTGTTTTGACAACTTTGATGTACCTAGTGTTTTCTGATTTAGTGCAACATCCCTTTCGATGTCCCCTGAAATTTTCAACTGAATAACCTTAGCCATTTGTGAGATATTGCAGATAAGCTTTTATGACAACCTGGATGCGCTATTCTATTTTTACAAGCAGGATGCAGTTAGCCTCGTTTGATTTAGTTCAATTGTTTTAGTTGTATTAGTAGAAGTTGCAGTAGTATTTGCAGTCACAGTCTCAATGGCCGAGGCAGTACTAATAGTAGTAGTCGCAGTCGCAAGCAGTTGCGGTTGCAGTGACGAGCTGTCACATTTATAGTCGCAATTTGTCGCAGTTGCAGTCGCACGCACTCACAGTTTAAGTAGTCACAGTTGCTAGTAGCCGCAGCAAAAGTTGATTTTCATTCGTATAGTCGCATGTAGTTGAGGTCGCAGTCATAAGTTACCGAAGTCGCAAGTAGTCATAGTCGAAAGTATTCACGATCGCAAGTTGTCAAAGGTGCAAATAGTTGCAGTTGCAAGAAGTCGCAGTTACAAATAGCCACAGTCGCAATCGCAAGTAATCTTAATTACAGTAGCAGTGACAAGTTGTCGTATTTGCTAGCACTCGTAGTCGCGAGTAGTTATAGTCACAAATAGTCAAAGTCGCAAGTATTCGCATTAGTAGATACAAGTAGTCACATTCGCAGTCACAAGTAGCCACAGTCGCTGTAGCCGTTGTAAGTAGTTGCATCATCTGTAACTGTAGTCTCGGTTGTAAGCAGTCGTAGTCCAAGTCACAAGTTGTATTATCGCAGTCGAAAATAGTCGTGGTCACAAGTATTCGTAGTAGTAGCAACATAGTGGCCCTGAAAGCTTGAAGTTAATATGCTTAGCTGCTCCTAAGATTGCAGATATGCCCTTTTGATAACCTGGATGCACATAGTTTTTTTTATTTAGCTTACCATCCCCCTCAGCATTCACTGAAGGTTCACCTTAATACCCTTGGTCTTTTCAGACACACCCAAAATCAAACTTTTCCCGTTTTGATAATGACCAATCCTGCACGTAGACAATGGACCAGTTGCATAATTTACAATCCTTGCCCTGACGCTGGGGAGGGGCCGCATAACTATTAGGTCTTTTTGACTATTTTAAACAAAACAACTTTTTTAAAATTACGATCAGTGCTAAGGAGGGGGGCATCCATAAAGGGCAGAAGGGGCGGGTTGCCCTCTGATCACTTTTGACTCTTAAAAAGGGCATTAAAACTTTTAATTTATAATCGTCCCCTCCCCCCCCCCCTGATAATTCCACGACTAATCCTTCTGTTTTAAGTTGTGTTGGAAATAAATAATCAAAGTACATTGAAGCCCATTAACTAATTCCCTCTTAAAAGTTAATTGCCTCTCTAGAAATCACATTTTTTTGTCAGTTCTCTACTCTTTTAGAAAGTAGCTTCACTTTTTATCTTGTGTAGAGCCGAAAAATATTGGAGTGGCTTCCGTTAAAATACCCACAGACCATTTTTTTAATTGTTTTCTGGTTCTCAAGTGTTTAATTAGTTTATTTTTAAATATAATTTTCAGGTAGCCTTATTCAAAAGTATCACCGACTCCTTAACTCTTCTCTGGAGGATACATCACTAACATGGAGCGATCAACGGTCGAAAAGCACCATTCTACTGTTGAAGGTTATCAGGATACTAGTCTCGCCATCTAATCCTTCCCAATCAGTCACTTTATCGCAGAAAATTCTAAATTCTTGTGGCATGATTTCCACTTTAAGTAAACTGCTTCTTGCAAATAGTAAGACTGTCTTTTTATTCACTTTTTTGAGCACTTGATTTACATAGCTTGTCTGATTCAATGAACTAATAAGTATATAAACTGGTATTTAACATTGATAAAAGAAAATTAATATATTGTGGTCATTATCAGATTGATATAGAGTAAAACTAAATAAAACTAATGACAAAAAACAATAATGATATTGATAATAATTGCTATTAAACTCAGTTATTGAAAATGATAATTATTATACCGAATTTTCTTGAATTATTTCTGTCTTTCGCAAACTCAAAAAGTTTTTAAGTATTTTTGATAGACAATTATTTTTATAAAATGAGTAAAAAAAAAAAATAAAGGCAAAACATTCAAATTACTTATTCTTTTTTTTATTGTTTTTTTTTCATATTTTTCTCATTCAGAACCCCAAATCACGCTAGGCATTATAGAATAATATTTTATTTCGAGAAAAGAAAACTACTCTCTAATTGTTGGGAACTAAATTTGGATTTTAGCATAAAAAAGAGGTTCTGATTTAACAATATCAGTTTTCAAAAAAAAGGAAATTAAAATCTTTAAAAGATATGTGCATTTTTAGTCTTTTATCCTGTTTTGATTTGTTTTAGGGACTTTCTATGTGTTCCTTGGTCTTCCTCGAAATGTATAAGAAAGGATGCCAGTTATTGATACCAATAAAAACCATAAACGGGTTTGCAACATGTAAAAATATTTTTTTTTCAAAAAAAAATCGTTTGATGTTTAAACCGCGTTCAATAGGGCACAATAATTAGGGGTATTCAATAACGTATTGCAATTTATTCTAATGAGTTTCAATAAGCTCTGTAGAATGCAGTGTTAGTTATGAAATAATATTACAGATATTGTGTATTTTTTTTACTATTGCTTTATATCTGGGGTGAAAACGAAAGAACCTCTTTTATTAGAAAAATGTAAAATATATTTTATAGCTTCTGCACCCTGTAAAGCATGCGATGTTGTGTTGACCTCATACGGCTTGGCGCAAAAACGAGTTATTAGTAGTAGTATTAGTAGAACAGCACCAGTGGGCGTAGTAGTATGTTCTGTATACTAAAATAGCCCAGCTTTTTGGAATCCATAAGAATTAGTTATAAGTAAGATAACCTGCCTGCTTTCAAAGTTTTTTTTAAGTTATATCCATATAAAACTTTTTATATCCAGGCTCTATGAACATAAAATAACCTTAATATCTTCTGGTTCTGTTGGGTAGCACTTAACTGTCACTGGTGCTGTTAGTTTTTATCTCAGTTAAACCTGGTTAAAGGGCATACCCCCCCCCCCCTCCCTCCTCATCAGACTCCTTTGGGCTGTAATCAATAACAAAAATATTTTGAACTCGTAATAATCTTCCTGCTTTCGAATAATTTCAAGTGAAAATTATACAAACTTTGACCTTTATCTGAATAAATAACAAATTGAGCTTATTTTGAATTTGCTGCGTAACCCTACAAAGTCAGTGGTTTAACTGCAGTCGCTAATTATGCTGCAGTAATAACCATCTGCTTTTTGTTTTCTTAAGCCCCTGTCTTTAGTTTATTCCTAGAATTTGATAACGATGTATCCTCGGGGGATTTTAACCAAGATTATGCATCTCTGACTTGAGTGGTGAATATTAGATGAAACTTTAGAATAAAGAGATGAAACCTCAGAGGTTCTTGCCAAAAATATGCACCTTTATGTGGAAAGATGAATATCAGATGAAACTTAGACTAAAGAATTAAACCTCTGAGGTTTTCATCAAATGTTTGCACCGCTGGCTGGATAGATAAAAAATTCTTACTTTATTTTATTTAGAGTGTTGATTAAATGGAGCAAGTCAATAGCTAATCCGAAAACTATAGCCTCCTTTTTTATTTCTTCATCTAAGTTGTAAGATCTTAACTTCTTTCTGCTTAGAATATTATTTTTAGCCAAAAAACTGATCTTATCTTAGCAAAGAACTAAATATTTCTGCGAAATTGAATATTCTGAGTAGAATTACAAAAGATGATTATAAAAAAACGGTTTAAGAAGTAAGAATTATTTTTTTTTTAATTGAAATAAAAAGTTTTTAAAGTTAAAAGTATTTTTAAAGTAAGATTAAAAAAAATCATAATGTGTCAAAATATGTAAAATGTTAGCACATAGATTTGCTAAAAACAACAGTAAAGAAACGGGACTTATAATGTGATGCTATAAATGCTTATAAAGCGGGTATTGCGGAGATCAGATCCGTCAGTTGGTTTGTTGAAGCCTCGACGGTCTTCTTCTTTTTTGCCTGAAAGCAAGTGACTATTCTCATTATACCAAACTCTTTATATGTACCTCCGACTAGATTGATGAATATATTGCTTTTAATAGTTTAAGGTCAAAAGCCAGCCAGTATATTTTCTTAAAATTATTATATCATACAGTAGATCCTCTAGATTAATCATCAGTCAGTTCGTTTTTGGATGTTCAAGATAGAGTATGCAATTCTTTTCTTTTTTTCGCCCAAAGTGAAGCGACTGTTCCCATTTTAAATATTGCTTGCAGTCAATAGGTTTCATTACAAGGTAACGAGTTTTATGCGTAGCATGGTAAGTATAGTTATTTTCTCGTATCTTGCCTCATAGAGCTCTTTGTCCCTTCTAGATTTTAATAAATATATTTTCTGGATAGTTTCATTGAGAAATACCTTTTTTATGGTATTTTCATTGAGAAGTTGAAAAAATGACAATTTCTCCTAAATTTAAAATAATACATTTAAACCCCCTAAATTATCCTACCCTGGGGAGGTGTAGTGGATTTGACCTCAGCTTGGTATACGGGACCCAGAGATGGAACCCGGCTGCAGGGCCGACACAAGGACCTCAGTTGTCAAGAAGTGTCGTTACGCCGATGCAATACAATACCCTAAATTATCCCCCTGCCCTAAAACGGGGATACAGTTGTAACTCTTGGTAGAAATTTCCTTTGGTAAGAGGACTTTTGGGAAAGGGGGCAAAGGGGAAATTTTGGGAAAGAGGGCAAAATATTTTGTCTCTGGTCCTCACAAAACGTATGCACGACGGTTCTCTCTTCAAGTAGGCCAGCGGGCAGTATCACGTGATATGAAATATGAAATGGCATTGCACGTGCCACCCAAACTTATAGTTCTTTCACTGGTACCGAAATTGGAGCTCCTCTGCTCCCTTTGCTCCTCTCTTTGTTCTGTTATTAAACAATAAGTTGATGGCAAGAAAACTAGCTTACGAACTAAGACAGACTGACTTTTTACTGTGAACTATCATGGTTGATGATCTGATAAAAGTACATGATATATGTCTTTAACCCACGAAATTGGTTCATGTAATGTACCCTTTAAAAACTTTGTAGGGTTGAAATTTCGCTGTTAAAGTGCATACTAGTAAAATTGGTTGAGGTACATACTGGTAAAATTGGTTAAGGTACATACTGGTAAAATTGGTTAAGGTGCATACTAGTAAAATTAGTTGAAGTGCATACTAGTAAAATTGGGATTAACTCTGCTAAAAAACGAAAGAAGTCCTGATTTGGCGGGAAACGACCCAAATCTTAATTCAGTGCAAAAATACGTTAATTGCTCACTGGGTTTTGAAATGGGGTAAGATCTGACCGAAACTTGTATGTAGGAATCTGTAAAAACATAAATTACAAGCTGTACTTAATCTTTTCCCATTTCCAACTTCTTAGCAGAATGGTAGGCAGTTGGCTCTTTGTTTGAAGCGGAATCATGCGAGGATTTCAGTCGATATGATCAGAGAGATAAAGTGGGTCAATGGGCTTTCCAACACCCCATTACCAACCTACATAAAATTTTGGTAGGTTGTTTGTATCTTGTTTGAACAGGGAATTTACAAAAAGTTTTTTTCTGTATAATGGCATGGCCATCTTGGAGCATTAGCCACTGCAACGTTAGCTAAATATCAGTGTTATCTAAATCTTTAGGGGCTGGCAACTAGCTGCAACTGAACTGACAACAAAGGAAAAAGAAAAATTTTTAATCTTCCAAAAAAAAATGTATTTGATATCAAGGTCGTATCCAGGAGAGCAGGGGTTTAGAGGGTTTGAATCCCCCCCCCCCCCCGAAATGTTTGTTTGAATCGTAAAAACGTAACAAAAATGAATATAAACATTTTTTGTAAGGTTTTTTTTTCTGTAACCCACTACCCCCACTACCCCCCTCCGAACAAAATCCTGGATACGTTCTTGTTTGAAATTAACAGATTAAAAATATTAGGGGATTAAGAGGATTAGTTGATAAGATTTTGATTTGATAAAAGAAGAAAATGCAAGAAATAAATTGTTATTTCAGGTGTTCCTCCGAGTGCTTTGACTGAAACAATTGCAACTGTTGGTGACGTCATTCGAGGTCATCGGGAAAACCAAGACTTGTTCGCCTCAATCTCTGTTAACAACTATAAAACGAAGTACGTTACGAAACTTTAATTTGACTATAAAATTGCCAGTTTGTATTAATTATGAGACTGTAAAAACTCAGCTAAAATGTTAATTTTTGTATCTTAATAACGCATTGTATTGAAAAAAGTGAAAATTTTAGCAATAGAGAGTTTTTTTTTAGTTTTGTTTGTACTACTGTAGTGGGAAATACAAGTCGGAGAAAATTTTCCTGGTATAAAAGAACAAAAATATTGCAAGTTTATAAATAAATCCTACAAAATGATAGTAAACTTTTAAATAGATATTAGATAAAATGCAAAAAGTAAAAAAATAAAAGCCATAAATAGACAATGCAAATAATATAAAAATACTGCATATTTCATGTAAAAAGGTTGTTATTTTTATAATTGGTACATAGTTCCACACGAGTGATGCTCCCTTCTGGTAGAAAGTAATGCAGTTTTTCAAAAGCTGGCTTTCATGAGACTCCTAGAACAGTAGCCGCCTTTCATGAGACTTTTAGAAAACTCTGTGTTACTAAAGGACTGACGAAAGGAACGACAAATCAGATATTGCTATATAAATATCCTATAGTGTATCCTAAGGCGAAGGAGAGATATAGGAAGTATAGGTTTATATATATACAACATAATATATGTATATATATAACATATGTATATATATATGTATATACAAGATATATACAACATATATATATATATATATATATATATATATATATATATATATATATATATATATATATATATATATATATATATATATATATATATATATATATATATATTTTATATATACAAGTTTAAACTTAGGGTTTCTTGTTAATTTATTTGTTTAATAAAATCTTTTTTCTAAAAAAAAAATCTTCTCTGACTAATTTTTTAAATGAAATTTGTAACTATTAAGCTAAAGGCTAAACTGCTGAAGAGAAAGCACTTTCCTCTATTTATTAATAATTATTTAAAGTGACCATTTTACTTAGTTGTAATAAGAAATATTTTTATTTACTCTTTGAAGTTTTTAAGCTTAAATTACTTTAATTGCTGAGTCGCGTCTCTAAATAATTCGTCCCTAAATAAGTCTCTAATTAATTAGATTTTATTAATTAATTAGAAACTAATTAAATAGAGACTTAATTAAGTTTCTAAATAATTTGTCTGTGTTTTGGTATATCGTAGTTGTTGCAGATATAAGTCGAGTGTTGGGCCGAAATTGAAGTTGGACAATATTTCCAAGCTGAAGGGAGGGGGGTAAAAAAAATCTTTAAGTCCCAGTGCATTCAACATCCCCAGTGGATTGCTGACATCCCCTTTGTGCATTGCTGATACCCCCGCCCCCCTGTGAAATTGAGAAGTTGGAATTATTCCGCCACAACTTTTAGGATGAGTGAGAAACTATATTTTTTTGCTTGTTCTCTTTTGGCTGTTGTTACTATTATCATTTTTTTCGATAATACAGAAAGCAAACTTGAGTAGTTATAACTAATTGACTGTGGAATTAGCTATCTATTAACGAAAAAAAAACCTAAAAAAGAAATGCTGTTAAGCCTTGGTAAGATATTCAATGGAATAAAATCCATCGAGTATCAATATCATGATACAGTCGTATATTGTCAGCCTCGCATATTATGTCTCAAATTTGGTTTAATAAACCTTGTTTTGGATCCTGTGATTGGAGGAACGTCAGTTCAGTTTATCCTTGGGAGGAGGGTGACCTCCTCTTATTCTCCTATTCCTAATGTTCATGGGAAAATATTCTCCCAGGGAAAATTTCTCTGGTGTTCCCAAAAATTTTCTGCACAATTTAAAAATTAAAGACAAAAAGATTGATCTTGAGAAGAAGCCCCGCATGTATGGCCAATTGGAAGAAAAGAAAAAAATCGCAACGAATATTTAGAATACGGTATTGGACTTTGTAGTCCCCACCGGTGGTCCTGATCTCTCTTGAGCCAGGAATTGCAATGGGGTTTGGGGGCTGACCTTTCTCTGCTTTCGCACACTCTTCCTGTTTACCTCCTCCAGGTACCCATTTAGAACTGGGTCGACTCTGTGCTTACAGAGTCTTGCCACTGACCTCTGCTCCAAAGCTCCTGCTCCTGCTCCAAAGCAAATAACCAGCATCACCAAAACTCGAAAACCCTGTCCTTACGCATACACGAAGTTTTGAATATTTTTTTTTTAATATGGGTGTATTTTTTAATAATATCGTCTATTGAATAAATATTTAAATTTCCAGTGTCTCTGTTGGTTGAGTGATTTGTAAAAATGTGTTTTTTTATTTAAATTGAGGGAATAATCCTAGATGAGTCCCGCCACATAAGGAAACATGTTAAGAAAACATGTTATATAATTATATTCAGAATAATCACGTAGTTTATACATTTTGCATGGGGAGAAAGTTTATCTTCAATTCTTTCATTGTTTTACACTTTTTCTACAAAGTTTTTGAAAATAAAGCATGCATTGAATAAATATTTTTAAGTTTTCAAATTTTGCTAAAACAAATGGGATCTACAAAATTGTTTATAGATGCCACTATATACAAAACGCATTAGCGTTAAAACAGAAACAACGAGAAAAGCCAGAATCGATGCTGCCTGTAGAACAACTTTGCAGATGGCAGTTGTTTCACCATGATTTTAAAAACTTAAAAAGGGTAAAACTTAAAAATCATAATATTCAGCATATTACGAAGTAAGAATTGTTTTCTTAATATGTTTCCTTATGTAGAGGGACTTATCCAGGCTTACACCAAATTTAGCATTTAGCGAGGGTATGTGGTGGTTAAGGGGGGGGGGGGGGGTAATGTATTCTACTTAATACTGTGAATATAGAGACATATATGTCTCGTAAACGATTGTTTAACATAATATAAAAAGTTAATGATTAATTTTCTGAAGCCATTGAATAAAATTGAACCTAAGCCAGTATTTTCTGTATATTATTAATAAGTGTCTTCAACAACAATTCAACTCGCCCAAAATTACCGATAAAGGTTCACCCAAGTCTTTTAGTATTTCTATTGTGTTTTTCTGATGTTGTATAGCTGAAATATTCGCTTAGGTTGTATTTAATTCTCTGTCTTCAGAAAATTCCTTGTTAACTTCTTGTATTTTATATGATGGAAAGGCAGTGTGGTCTTTGTTAGTAATTAAATAAAAAAAAACAAGTTTATTAAACTGAAAGTAAGGAGGGACATTAAAACTTAAAACGAACAGAAATTATTCCGTATATGAAAGGGGCTGTCCCCTCCTCAACACCTCGCTCTTTACGCTAAAGCTTTTTATTGTTTTAAAAAATAAAGTTGTGAGACAGAGTTAAACTTTAGCGTAAAGAGCGAGTTGTTGAGGAGGGGCCAGCCCCTTTCATATACGGAATAATTGCTGTTCGTTTTAAGTTTTAATGTCGTTCCTTACTCTCAGTTTAAAAAAATTTTTTTTTTTAATTTAATTTCTCATCGTTTTTTAGTTAATGCAGCTTCTATTTTGGTTCACCGTCATTGAATAAGTAAACAAAATTCGCATAAAAATTTTACTCTTCTTTTGCTAAATGGCTGTCTCTAAATTTGGTTCTGACGTAATTTACAAATTAACTTACGTAACGAAGTTCTATATTCGTATATTTTTCTTCTGGCAAAAAATACGCTGCAGATATAGTTACAGATTTTTGCAGATATGAGCTTGAAACCTATGTAATAGGGTTTTCTGATACGCTGAATCTGAAGGTGGGATTTTCATTAAAATTCTTTCACTTGTAGGGGATATTTCATCCCTCTTTAAAAAATCAGGTAAATTTTCTCAGGCTCGTAGCCTTCGATGAGTAATACTAAACTTAATAAAATTTATATATTTAGAATCAGCATTATAAGCCCATTCTTTTGATACATTTATTGACATCAAAATTCCGTTTTTAAAAGTTTCGATTACTATTGAGCCGTATCGCTTGTTTTTTTTTTTTTTATTACGTATATGTTATTACGTATATGAGGGGGTTGTCCCCGCAGTCAATAACACGCTCGTTATGTTAAAAGTTAAAAAAAAATTTTAATTCACAAACCCCTGAATCACAAAGGCCGTTTAATTAGAATAGATAGCTCTTTTGAAAGCACTAAAAAAAACTGTAACGTAAAGAGCAAGGTATTGACTTGGGGGAGAACCCCCTCATATGCGTAATAATTTCTGTTCGTTTTAAGTTCAATTTTGCTTCTTACTTTCAGTTGAAAAAACTTGTTTTTTTTATTTAATTTCTGATCTTTTTTAAATAATGCTTGGAAATCTGACGCCCTTTTCATAGAATGTCCCTTACCCCGAAGAAACAACCTCCATGGAAAGATTCTCCCGAGTAACCCCCTCCTCCAGCCCCCCCCCACCAGAAAAAAAATCCTTCCTAAAAATGTATGTATACTTCCCAATAACCAATACAATATTTAAGCAATGGGCAAAGTTCATATCTTGCAGCCCTTCCCCTGGGAACTGTGGGGGATTAAGTCATCCTAAAAGATTATATTTATTAGATTTTCGACTATGCTAAACAAAATAGCTATCTCAAAATTGTAATTGGGTGACTTTGAGAAAAAATGAGCGTGGGAGGGGGCCTAGTTGCCCTCCATTTTTTGGAGGGCACGCACCGTGATCTTTCTTCGAGCAAAAAATGCAAATTTCCACCTTTTTGCAGATAGGAGCGTGAAACTTCTTTAATAGAGTTCTCTGATAAGCTGAATGTGATAGTGTAATTTTCCTTAAAGTTAATTAAAAATGCAAAATTCCACATTTTTGCAGATAGGAGTTTGAAGCTTCTTTAATAATGTTCGTTGATAAGCTGAATCTGATGGTGTGAATTTCGTTAAAGTTAATTAAAAAAATTTGCAATTAAAACAAAATTTTATTGTTTAAAAAAAATTGAGTTCTGAGAAAGTCAAACTTTAGCGTAAAGAGCGAGGCGTTGAGGAGGGGACAGCCCCTTTCATATACGGAATAATTTCTGTTCGTTTTAAGTTTTAACGTCGTTCCTTACTTTCAGTTAAAAAAAAACTTGTTTTTCTTTATTTCATTTGTGAACGTTTTTTAACTAATGCAGGTTTTGATTTTGGCTCACCGTGCATGAATAATTAAAACGAAATTTGCATATTAATTTTACTTTTATTTGGTTAAATTGCTTTCTCGAAACTTGTTGAATTTTATTTACGAACGTTTTTATTAGTAATAAATATTCCTAACTTACGAATTAACTTACATATAAAACTTATACATTCATTGATTTTTAATACATATATCGTGGGGTTTGCTCCCTAGCTAATATCTCGCTCTTTATGCTAAAGTTGGAATTGTATTCCAATTCTTTAAAAATGAACCCTTAATCACACAGGGCGTTAATTAGAATAAATAGCTCTTATGAAAGTACTAAAAAATCTTTGGCTTAAAGAGCGAGGCATTGACTAGAAGGTGAACCCAATCATATAGCTAATATTTTTTTGTTCGTTTTAAGTTTTGATGTTGCTCCTTACTTTCAGTTGAAAAACTTGTTTTTTTATATTTAATTTCTGATTTTTTTTTAAAATAATGATGGGAAATCCGGCGCCCCCTTCATAGCAATGTCCCTTCCCCCATGAAAACTTCCTTCATGAGAAGATCCTCCCATATAACCCCCGACACACCCCCCCCCCCCACTACCAGAAAAAATTCCCCCTGAACAAACGTCTGTATACTTCCCAATAACCGATACTATATGTTAACATTGGGTAAAGTTCATAACTTTCAGCCCTCCCCCTGGGGGCTTCGAGGGATTAAGTCATCCTAAAAGACATAGTTATAATATTTTCGACCATGCTCAACAAAATGGTTATCTCAAAATTTTGATCGGGTGACTATGGGAAAAAAATGAGCGTGGAAGGGGGCCTAGTTGCCCTCCATTTTTTTGGTCATTTGAAAAGGGAACTAGAACTTTTAATATCCGTTTCAATGAAGGCACCCACGTTATTCTAGGGACCACTGGGTCGATGCAATCACCCCTGGGGAAAAAAAACAACAAATAAACACGTATCCATGATCTTCCTTCTGGCAAAAAATGGAAAATTCCACATTTTTGTAGATAGGAGGTTGAAACCTCTACAGTAGAGTTCTCTGATAAGCTGAATATGATGGTCTGATTTTCATTTAGGTTCTTAAACTTTTAGGGGGTTTTTCCCCTTTTTTTCGAAAATCAGCCAAATTTTCTCAGGCGCGTAGCTTTTGGTAGGTAAGATTAAACTTGATGAAACTTATATATTTGAAATCAGAATTAAAATCTGATTCTTTTGTTGTATCTATTGGTATCAAAATTCCGTTTTTTAGAGTTTTGGTTACCATTGAGCCGGGTCGCTCCTTACTTACAGTTCGTTATCACGAACTGTTTGATAACAAAGACAAAATAATAACAAAGATTACATAGTGCCACATTTACTATATAGAATTTTTTCTATAAAAAATAAAGTACTCAATTCAATTCTTCCTGTTATATCCAAAGTGCTCGAGAGAATTATCTTCAGACGTCTGTCTCCCTTTCTGTTTGGCAGTCAGCGCTATTGGGCTTATTTTTGGATTTCTCTAAGGCCTTTGACACGGTTGTTCATAGTATTTTAATAAGTAAATTAAATAGTTACGGTATTCGTGGTGTTCCCCTCTCTTGGTTCGATTCTTATCTATCTGGAAGGGTACAGAGTGTGAGCTTAGGTGGAGTATCCTCTCAGCCCTTACCTGTTTGGAGGGGTGTCCCGCAAGGCTCCATTCTAGTCCTGATTTTATTTCTCCTATATATCAATGATCTTGTTATGGACCTGGGCCCTTCAGTGTATCCTGTACTATTTGCTGAGGACAGCAACTTCTTCATCACTGGCACCAATTTACCATTGGCAATAACCTCTGCCCAAGTCCTTCTGTACAGGGTCCAGGCGTGGTGCCTTACGAATAATTTGACCATTAATAGCAAAAAAAGTCAAGTAGTATTATTGAGAACCCCCTACAACAAAAACATTATTCAATCTGCTCTTGGTATCAAGTACTCCTCCGACATCCTCCCACAAGTGGAGGTTGCCAAGTTTCTTGGTGTATTTATTGACTCATGCTTGTCCTTCTCTAATCATATTTCTTACATCACAGCAATAATTTTGAGACATGTAGCTATGATTGACCGTGTGAATTATTTTCTTCCTCCTTACATCCTAGTTACCCTCTATTATTCCTATATTTTTCCTTACTTTTCTTATTGCGGATCAGTTTGGGGAAATACAAACCAGTCTTTCACTAAAACCTCAAATTTGCCCAAAACCGTGCCATTAAAGCAGTTTTTCGGCTTCCCCGTCTATATCCAACCCATGATTTGTAGTCAGATTTTGGCATAGCTCCACTAGATCAAATCATACAAAAACTAAACTTATCGCTTGCTTACTGTGCTTTCCTCTATAATCATCCTCCTCGACTACTAACCTATTCTAATATTAATAATTCGGAAGCCCACTGTCTCCATTCATCCAGTAGAGTCTTTATAATCCCTAAATGTGTTTCTAGTGCTGCCCAGCACTCTCCCATTTACAAATCTATTATTCAATGAAACAAAATACCCTCCAGTGTTGAGCTAGCGACAAGTTTCTGCACGCTGTACAACAATGTAACAAAACTTGATAATATAATTTAATCTTTCAACTTTTACCAATTTGCTTTAATTACCCATGTTTTATTCTTCTATCTTTTTTTTTCAGCGTCACTTTTTTTTTATTTTTTTTAGTCCTTAACAAGTTCTCTTCTAGGATCTTTATTGTTATTGATGTTTGTGTTATGTTTTTATTCGAATAATAAATTGAATTGAATTACTTTAATTAATTGAACTGTATTTATAAATAATTATATCTAGTAATCCTTATTTAGTATGTAACAGTCCTAGCGGGTACTCATAAACCGAATGTCAGGCAGTGTTAAGGAAGAAATTTCTTTTTCCAGGCTGAGGGGAGGGCATAAACGCAAAATAGGAAGTCTCTTTTAGGATCAATTAAGTAGCTGCCATTATGAAACACCTTTCGGTTTCGGTAAATTCATGGAGTCCATTATGAAATGGACTCCATTTCATTCGGTAAAATTTCATTACCGGTCCATTTCATTACCGAAGTCTATTCAGTAAAATCCATTATGAAACACCTTTCGGCGGAGTAAAATTCATGGAGTATCATTATATGATACATTCGAATATTATATAATTCGTATCACAGTGCGGCAAGCTATTATTACTAAACCCTTTCTCGGTTTTCGTAAGGAGAGAGACGACATTTAAATTTATCCTTTGAAAACTGGGATAACCAAAAACATTCATGAAAAAAAAATTCCAAAATTGTCTCAAATATTCTGAAGTTTTCTACCCCAGGTTTTGTACACTAATTAAAAAAAACTGAATTTAGGAGGGGTTGGTGCAAGAGTTGCTGTCGCAGGAAAGGAGAAAACCTCGCAAGTAAGATTTTAGGGAAATGGAACTTCTAGGGAGTGTAAAAGAGGGAGGCATTAAATTGACTGGGATGGAGGAGGGATATGGTTAGGTGTGCAGGCCTCGGGTGGCTTCGTGCTACAGTGAGTTGTTAGTAGTAGTAGTAGATTCAAAGGTTGTGCCTAATTTTGTGAATATCACAGGTTGGACAATCCCATGAATAAAGATTACATGATGCCACTCTAAATACCACTCTAAATACCTAGATGCCACTCTAAATACCTAGACAGGTTTGTCATAACAGTAAAATAACTTGGTTTCTCAACTGTATTTCTAAATGATGAACCCAGTAGTCAATATTTTAGTATCTAATAGTTACCATGGCTACACATAAGTCTCAGTGTTGAGCAGAGAGTGAAGGTAGAAAATTGTTCTAGGTTTAAGGAGCAAATATACGAGGAAAACATACAGAAAAAAAAAACTTTTAGACTCGATATATTCAACTTCGCTTGGGGGAGGGGATTCGTTTCACCGCTAGTATACCCCTCCCTCTTTTTTCCAATTAATTAGTTTCATTTATTTACTCATTATCTTTAGAATAAATTAGGAACAGTGTATCTTTCTTTTCTCGCTTTCTTTTGGCTATTTCTACTATTTTTATTTTTAGCGGTAATACCGAACGCAAACTGGAATAGCTAGAATAAATTTGATTATGGAATTACCTACCTATCAACGAGCAAACCAAAAAGTGAAACAATATTGAACTTTTGGAAGATATTCAGTTGTGTAAAAGGACTGTATTTTATTTTTTGAAATATTTCCGAAGAGGTATGTGAGATATATGTGGTATGTTGAAGACCAGTGGGATTTGATGATCCAGATCCTACTTTAACTAAGCTATTAGTTGTATCTTAAGTTGGACTGTTTAGATGAAGTCTTTAATTACTTTATAAGCTATTTAATTTACTTATTTAATTACTATTTAAATTATTCTAATTAGTCTTTAATTGTGTTTATTTTTCGTCTTTGCAGGTCAATGATAGATCTTTTAATATTGACGATGATTTCTGAAAAGCAGGCAATTTCGATGCGGCTGTGTGTTTTGTATACACTTCAGAGCTGTTGGCTAAAGAATAATTCTGCCCGTGAAGCTATTATTGATACTCTCTTGCCAGCTAGTGTAGAAAGTAAGTACTACTTACGAACATGGTTGCCAGATTGACATCCAAGTTAATATGAATTATAAATAAACACAGCTTTACATACATTTGGGATATTCTTTTAGTTTATCTTCCTTTAAAAAAAAACTAAACTTTATATTAGAGAAAAAAAAGATTTCAGGCTTTGAAAGTTTTTTAGGTCTATATGATTGAAAAATAAATGAACTTGAACCTGTTTTAAAAGGAACACAATTTTAAATTCATTTGTAACATTCTTTTAGTTTATTTAGTTTTAGAAAAAATTAAGTTAAGTTTTGAGAAAAAAAAGGTTTCAGGTTTTGAGAACATTTTAGCCTTAATATTAAATAGATAAAAATTGGTGAAAGTATGACATACGAACAGGGTTGCCGTATTTACAATTTGTGGTGAAAGTTTTTTTTTAATTTGTTTTGATTGTTGGCACTTCTAACTTTAAATTGAATAAAAATAGTACATATCAAGTCTCAAGGCAGATTCGCTAATATCCAAATATTAAGGTTCGAGAAAAAATGATAATAGTTGGTCAGGTATTGATGAAATTTTACCCTTAAAACCTAGATTGATAAATATTGTTGAAAGTTTAGCTTGCAAACAGGGTCATATTTAGCTTGCCATATAGACATTTTCTGGTAAAACGAGATTTTTAAAATCTGTTCTGATTATCGATACTTCTATGCTTAAATTGAATAAAAAATAGTGTATATCGAGTTTTAATTCAGAATCTAGTATATCCGAATCCCGCTTAATGTTATAGTATACACTTGGAGTAATTGCTTTTTTTGTGTAAAATGCAGAGCTATTGACTGAAGAATACTCCCGGAAATGCTACTACTATTAATTAGTTTACTAATTAATAATTAATATTATTAATTAGTAAATTACTTACTTAATTAATTACTTAATTAATTGATAATTACTTACGAGGATTACTATTAATACTCTCCTTTCGGCTAGTTTAGAAACTAAATACTACTTATGGTCATCCTAATATTTTCAAACTAAAATGAATTGTTTTTTTTTTGTTTTTTTGTTTATAATAGTTTTAGAGACATTTAAGCTTAGAACAATCAGAAAAAATAATCTATCTGGTTTTAAGAAGATTGAAACCATAAAAATTATATTGTTAAATATTTTAGAAAGTCAATACCACTTACGAATAAGGGTTCCAATTGACATTTTCTGGTCAAAACGTAATTCTCTCAATTTGTTTGGATTTATTATTCTTCGACCCTTTATTATTCGAAGAAAAATATCTATTTAGTAAACAATAAGGAAAACAGAGCAGATTCCAAGATAAATTTACTCCAAAACCATACTTCATTAGAGAAAATTATTGGATTACCACATAATATGGATGCTATGGGGAGTTAGTGCGCCTGTTATTGCAGAAATATTTTAAATTTATTATAATGGATTACATTCTTAGGCTTACCGGCACATAGGCGGGATAGGTGGGGGAGGGGTCATCCAATTTGATTTTCTTCCAAGAGCTCTCTTTGAAAAACGTGAAAATGCTGATACTAAAATTGATTTTGGATTTTTAAGAGGTCCACCCTTCCCGAGAAATGTCTTGGCAAAAGTTTAGTTTAAATACGGGCCTAATTCACATATGTGAGCCACTTCAAACATAGAAGTGGTTCAGTCTGAATTTGAACCTGAATTGTTCGAAAATCATTTGAATTCTGGACATACTGATTTTTTTTTTTTTTTTTTTTTTTTTTTTTTTTTTTTAGCTTGAA